>NC_091191.1:27165484-27262554 GCF_040958095.1 Procambarus clarkii | reverse complement strand
CCCAACACTAACGTAGACTTTCATCAAGTCTGTAATGAAATAGTTTGAAGTGCTTGTTTGTTGTGGTGAAGTTACTCCGCCGTTAACTCGCAAATTTTAACCATAAACTCGAAAACGATGAACTGAATTCACTCGGGTTACAATCATGAAAATCGTAAGTAGGGTAGATGGTTACAGTAATAACGATAGTGAGTAGCGTATGTGGTTTCAATGATATAGTGAGCAGTGAAGATGGTATGGTGATGAAGATAGTATATACTGTGAAGATCGTATGTAGTGCAAATGTAAGATGATAGAATTGGAACAGAAGGGGAAGATGGAGAGGGGAGAAGGGGATGATGAGGGAAGAGGAGCGGAAGTGGAAGAGAGAGGTAAGATAGGAAGAAGATGGGCGAGGGGTGAATTGGGGGAGGGGGGGAAACGGAGAGAGAGGACAGAGGCAAGAATATTGAGGTAAGGACGAGATAAAGGAGGGGAGAGTGGGAGAAGGAAGAGGGAATGAGGGAAAGATAGTTGAGATTGAGTGGTGTGAGGGGGAAGGAGGAAGAGAGGGTAGGGAGGGGAGAGCAGAGTTGGAAGAGGGGGAAAGTGTTAAGCGATAGAAACAGACATGGACACACCGGTCTGATTTTATGGAGTTTCACAGGAGTGGTCGGGGTCGGTCCGTATGTAACCCTGCAGGAGAGTCGACCTCTGCACCACTATAACGAGGAGTAAATGAAATGTGCAATCAAAATACCGTAGAGTTTAATATTTGTTGTAAATTTTGTTCATGATATCCTCATAATGCACCTCAGAGCTACATATCACTTGCCTCTGTATGTCTAACCATCTTTGGTAACGGGGATTTTTTAGCAACACGTAGCTAGCCTTTTCACACACTGTACTCCCCCTTTATATAGTCTAGAGTAGCTGCACAAATGCAGATGTACCTAATGTATTAATAAGAAATAAATTAAAAAAATACTGCATTCAGATATTATGGAAAACGAATTTTCAGGTCGTATATTTGTGTTCTGAACTCACAATTTTGATTACATTGTATAATTGAAAGGATTGCAGGGACAGGGGAGAGTTAGGAGAGTATGTGTGTTGGTGAGACGGGGAAGGTGTCAGGAACTAGGGCATGAGTATGGTGTAAATATGTTTGGATGAAGAGAGTGAGATGTAAAATTTGTTACAATGATTAAGCAAGACATTGAAGTGTTTGAGCGGGGGATGGCGAGGTGAGGGTGTGTGTGTGTGTCGGGAGGATGTATGTGGTTGGAGACTGGAAGGAGTAAATGATGGAGATTGGAGGATGTGTGTTGATGGAGATAGGCAGATTGTTTCTGGGGGAGATGGGGAGAGTTTGTGTGAGGGGAGACGGGGAGAATATAGAGTTTTCCAGTGATGAAGAATGAGTGCATGAAAAATATTACAATAATGTAGAGGGAAGGGGGGAAGGTCTATTGTGGGGTTTACGGGTAAAGTGAGTGTGTTCGAGCCAAAGTGTAGGGTGTGTGTGGCTGGGGGAAGATAGAGAGGGTGTATAAGGGAAGCGCGTAGCCTTTAAGGGAATGTGGGAGGGGCCTGGGCACTGGGGCGACCCGGACACCACCGAGTACACCCATCAAGAGCAATATAAAGGCTACATTCGTACTGAAATCACAACATTAACACTAACAACTACGTCACTTTCCTTCTCAAACGCTTCACAGGCGTGGAGAACAGTACACTGGTGTGGGTAACAGTACACTGGCGTGGGGAACAGTACACTGGCGTGGGGAACAGTACACTGGTGTGGGTAACAGTACACTGGCGTGGGGAACAGTACACTGGCGTGGGGAACAGTACACTGGTGTGGGAACAGTACACTGGCGTGGGGAACAGTACACTGGCGTGGGGAACAGTACACTGGTGGGGAACAGTACACTGGTGTGGGGAACAGTACACTGGTGTGGGTAACAGTACACTGTCGTGGGGAACAGTACACTGGCGTGGGGAACAGTACACTGGCGTGGGGAACAGTACACTGTGTGGGGAACAGTACACTGGGTGGGGAACAGTACACTGGCGAGGGGAACAGTACACTGGTGTGGGGAACAGTACACTGGTGTGGGGAACAGTACACTGGTGTGGGGAAGTGTGGGGAACAGTACACTGGTGTGGGGAACAGTACACTGGCGAGGGGAACAGTACACTAGTGTGGGGAACAGTACACTGACGTGGGGAACAGTACACTGGTGTGGGGAACAGTACACTGGTGTGGGGAACAGTACACTGGTGTGGGGAACAGTACACTGGTGTGGGGAACAGTACACTGGCGTGGGGAACAGTACACTGGTGTGGGGAACAGTACACTGGTGTGGGGAACAGTACACTGGCGTGGGGAACAGTACACTGGTGTGGGGAACAGTACACTGGTGTGGGGAACAGTACACTGGCGAGGGGAACAGTACACTGGTGTGGGGAACAGTACACTGGCGTGGGGAACAGTACACTGGTGTGGGGAACAGTACACTGGTGTGGGGAACAGTACACTGGCGAGGGGAACAGTACACTGGTGTGGGGAACAGTACACTGGTGTGGGGAACAGTACACTGGTGTGGGGAACAGTACACTGGTGTGGGGAACAGTACACTGGTGTGGGGAACAGTACACTGGTGTGGGGAACAGTACACTGGTGTGGGGAACAGTACACTGGCGTGGGGAACAGTACACTGGTGTGGGGAACAGTACACTGGTGTGGGGAACAGTACACTGGTGTGGGAACAGTACACTGGCGTGGGGAACAGTACACTGTCGTGAGGAACAGTACACTGGTGTGGGGAACAGTACACTGGTGTGGGGAACAGTACACTGTCGTGGGGAACAGTACACTGGTGTGGGGAACAGTACACTGTCGTGGGGAACAGTACACTGGTGTGGGGAACAGTACACTGGTGTGGGGAACAGTACACTGGTGTGGGTAACAGTACACTGTCGTGGGGAACAGTACACTGGTGTGGGGAACAGTACACTGGCGTGGGGAACAGTACACTGGTGTGGGTAACAGTACACTGTCGTGGGGAACAGTACACTGGTGTGGGTAACAGTACACTGGTGTGGGGAACAGTACACTGGTGTGGGTAACAGTACACTGGTGTGGGGAACAGTACACTGGTGTGGGGAACAGTACACTGTCGTGGGGAACAGTACACTGGCGTGGGGAACAGTACACTGTCGTGGGGAACAGTACACTGGTGTGGGGAACAGTACACTGGTGTGGGGAACAGTACACTGTCGTGGGGAACAGTACACTGGTGTGGGGAACAGTACACTGGCGTGGGGAACAGTACACTGGTGTGGGTAACAGTACACTGTCGTGGGGAACAGTACACTGGTGTGGGTAACAGTACACTGGTGTGGGGAACAGTACACTGGTGTGGGTAACAGTACACTGGTGTGGGGAACAGTACACTGGTGTGGGGAACAGTACACTGTCGTGGGGAACAGTACACTGGCGTGGGGAACAGTACACTGTCGTGGGGAACAGTACACTGGTGTGGGTAACAGTACACTGGTGTGGGGAACAGTACACTGTCGTGGAGAACAGTACACTGGTGTGGGTAACAGTACACTGGTGTGGGGAACAGTACACTGGTGTGGGGAACAGTACACTGGCGTGGGGAACAGTACACTGGTGTGGGGAACAGTACACTGTCGTGGAGAACAGTACACTGGTGTGGGGAACAGTACACTGGCGTGGGGAACAGTACACTGGCGTGGGGAACAGTACACTGGCGTGGGGAACAGTACACTGTCGTGGGGAACAGTACACTGGCGTGGGTAAGTACTCTGGTGTGGGTAACAGTACACTGGTGTGGGGAACAGTACACTGGTGTGGGTAACAGTACACTGGTGTGGGGAACAGTACACTGGTGTGGGTAACAGTACACTGGTGTGGGGAACAGTACACTGGTGTGGGTAACAGTACACTGGTGTGGGGAACAGTACACTGGTGTGGGGAACAGTACACTGGTGTGGGTAACAGTACACTGGTGTGGGGAACAGTACACTGGCGAGGGGAACAGTACACTGGTGTGGGTAACAGTACACTGGTGTGGGTAACAGTACACTGGTGTGGGTAACAGTACACTGGTGTGGGTAACAGTACACTGGTGTGGGTAACAGTACACTGGTGTGGGTAACAGTACACTGGTGTGGGGAACAGTATACTGTCGTGGGTAACAGTACACTGGCGTGGAGAACAGTACACTGGTGTGGGGAACAGTACACTGGTGTGGGGAGCAGTACACTGTCGTGGGGAACAGTACACTGGCGTGGGGAACAGTACACTGGCGAGGGGAACAGTACACTGGTGTGGGGAACAGTACACTGGTGTGGGGAACAGTACACTGGTGTGGGGAACAGTACACTGTCGTGGGGAACAGTACACTGGTGTGGGGAACAGTACACTGTCGTGGGGAACAGTACACTGGTGTGGGGAACAGTACACTGGTGTGGGGAACAGTACACTGGTGTGGGGAACAGTACACTGTCGTGGGGAACAGTACACTGGCGTGGGGAACAGTACACTGGCGAGGGGAACAGTACACTGGTGTGGGGAACAGTACACTGGTGTGGGGAACAGTACACTGGTGTGGGGAACAGTACACTGTCGTGGGGAACAGTACACTGGTGTGGGTAACAGTACACTGGTGTGGGGAACAGTACACTGGCGTGGGGAACAGTACACTGGTGTGGGGAACAGTACACTGTCGTGGGGAACAGTACACTGGTGTGGGTAACAGTACACTGGCGTGGGGAACAGTACACTGGCGAGGGGAACAGTACACTGGTGTGGGAACAGTACACTGGTGTGGGGAACAGTACACTGGTGTGGGGAACAGTACACTGGCGAGGGGAACAGTACACTGGCGAGGGAACAGTACACTGGTGTGGGTAACAGTACACTGGTGTGGGGAACAGTACACTGGTGTGGGGAACAGTACACTGGCGAGGGGAACAGTACACTGGCAAGGGGAACAGTACACTGGTGTGGGTAACAGTACACTGGTGTGGGGAACAGTACACTGGTGTGGGGAACAGTACACTGGTGTGGGGAACAGTACACTGGTGTGGGGAACAGTACACTGGTGTGGGGAACAGTACACTGGTGTGGGGAACAGTACACTGGTGTGGGGAACAGTACACTGGTGTGGGGAACAGTACACTGGTGTGGGGAACAGTACACTGGTGTGGGGAACAGTACACTGGTGTGGGGAACAGTACACTGACGTGGGGAACAGTACACTGGCGTGGGTAACAGTACACTGGCGTGGGGAACAGTACACTGGCGTGGGGAACTGTTCAGGACGTTATACTGACACCCATATCGTTACAGTTACACTGATATTGCTACACTGACAATAAGGGCTATAATGGTACTGAACTATTGCCTTAACATGAACAACGCTTCAATGTTACTTGAAACGCTAAAGTGGCACTGAAAATGATAAACGCACGCACACACACACACACACACTCACACACACACACACACACACACACACACACACACACACACACACACACACACACCACACACACACACACACACACACACACACACACACACACACACACACACACACACACACCTCACTCCTGCCTCTCTCTCTCTGCTCTCTCTCTCCTGCTCTCTCTCTCTCTCTCTCTCTCTCTCTCTCTCTCTCTCTCTCTCTCTCTCTCTCTCTCTCTCTCTCTCTCTCTCTCTCTCTCTCTCCCTCCCTCCCTCTCTTTCCTTCGCCCTCCCTCTCTGCCCACACATACATACACACATACACAACACACACACACACACACACACACACACACACACACACACACACACACACACACACACACACACACACACACACACACACACACACACACACACACACTTGTCTTGTGACCATCGTGTTGGGTGGACGTGGGTTGGGAGCTCCTGGATCACTAGTGGAGTGGGAGGGGTAATCAGGCAACTTCGAAGTGAAAAAGACTATAAGTGAATGTACAAGTGAATGAAAAAACCTTGGGTTTTGACCAGAGCCATAAGGTAGTGAAGAAAAACAGTTTAATTAGCGTAATTCAAAATAGTTGAGGAAATACTGTGCAGTGTGAAACCAGACCTCACCGACCTCTGACCGCGTGACCTCACCTCGGCAGCAACCCTTATACCACCACGTGGGACGACGATTGGAGATTCACTCACCTATTGTGTTAGCAGATTGTGCAAGGTATTGAGGAGCGCCTTTTTGGCTAGATTGTTACTGCAATGACTAGAAGGGGTTCAAGGTCAATCACCAGCAGGGATGAGGAGGAGGACAGATTTATAGACAAATTAATAGGGAAATTTGTAGAGAGAAGGAGTGATTGGTTGGAGGATCTAATCCAGGGGATTAAAAGTGAGGTATTTCAGCAAATACAGGATGCGGTAGAGAGGCAGAAACAAGAACTTATGCTCTATGTTCAGGAAGAGATTAGGAAGGGAAGAGAGGACTGGGAGAGGGAATGTGCTCGTATCACAAACGAATTAGGAAGGTTTAGCAGCATGGCTAAGGATAGAGGATTAGTGGGAGATGGGTTAGTGACTGCGGTTGGGATGGGGAATCCCCAGGGGACAGGCTACCAGCATGACAATGAATTACTGAGGAGACGGTCTATTATAATACATGGATTATTCGAATCTAGGGCACCAACAAGACAAGAGAGAATAGAAACAGAAAAATACGAATTGCACGAGATATTGAGGTGTATTGGAGCAGAGATGGCAGAACGCGAGGTGGATATCAATCGACGGGTTGGACCTACAATTGTACCAAGAATAGACCTGTTCTGGTGCAATTCTCCAATGAGGAGGCAGTGGAGTACATAATGAGGACAAGCATTTACTCAGAGGAAGTGAAACCCATTACAATGTGTTTATAGAGAGGTTTATGACGAAGATGAGCAAACAGCCCACAAAAATAGATGGCAACCAACGACATCGAACTAGCCTCTCAGGTAGTCTCACCTCCCAGGTCACATCCCAGGTCACCTCCCAGGTCACCTCCAGGTCGCATCCTCCCCAACTCAGCCCTCCTATACATCCCCCCTGCCTCAGCCTCCCAAAACCCCCCTGTCCCTTCCACATTTGCACCTCCACAACGATTCCCCTGCCCCTGCTACATCACACTTGTCAGCGACCCCAGTGGGTCAAGCCATGCCCTCCCCAAACCCACCTTCCCATCCCCCTCCCCAAATTACCCCTTCCTACTCCCCTGCCCCTTCTACCCCATTGACTTCATTCCATCTACTCCATCCCAGCTTCCACTGCACCCCTCTTCCACTCACCCCCAAACCCCCACCCAACCCTCACCCCTCCTATGCACCTCCAGCCCACATTTAACCCCCTCACCTTGTGACCCCCTAACACCTTCCCCCATCTCCCTCTTCCCCTCTTCTACCCCAAAACCCCCACCTACCCCCGATTCCCCCCTAACTAATATACCCTCTCTTCCACTCCCAGCACCCATGCTCCATTCTCATCTCAGCTCTCCGCCCTCAGTATCCCTCTTCCCCCCAACCTCTCAACCTCTATCTGACTCTCAGTCTCACTATATTTCTCAACCCCCCTATGCTATTCAGACCCCTAACTTTCAGACCCATTATGCCCTTCCTACCCCCCTAGATGCCCAGACCCCATTCGCCTACCAGGCACTCCCAGGCACCCCCCTAGCACCCCCCCCACTCACCCCCACAGCCCCCACTTGCCCCCAGACCACCCCAGTTCCCCCCAGACCCCTGGTGAAAGGGGGAACTCTGACACCCGAGTTTCCAAGAAGAGTCTCAAGGTTTGGTACACCAATGCTGATGGGGTAGCCAATAAAGCAGAAGAGATAAAAGAAAGAGTTAGTGAGGCAGACCCAGACATAGTGGCAATAGTGGAAACTAAAATAAATGGCATGATCTCGGATGCAATCTTCCAGAGGGGTACCAGGTGATAAGAAAAGAAAGGACACAGAGACAGGGAGGAGGAGTGGCACTACTAATAAAGCGGAAATGGAAGTTTGATGAGCTGGAAATCCGGGGTACCAATGAAAGCACAAGCTTCATACATGGAACTCTGACAGTGGATGGGAAGAAGATTGTAATCTTGATACTCTACAATCCCCCACCAAACAGTAGAAGGCCCAGGCAGGAGTACGAGGACAGCAACAAGACATGTATGGATGAACTGCAGAGGGCAGCAACTTTAGCGCATAGAATGAGAGCGAAGCTGCTGGTCATGGGGGACCTAAATCACGGAGAGATAGATTGGGAAACGAGGAATCCCCATGGCGGGGAGGAGACCTGGGGAGCGAAGCTGGTAGACGTTATTGACAGGAATTTCCTAACACAGCATGTGAAAGAAGATACTAGGGAAAGAGGAGGGGATACGCCCAGCCTATTAGATCTCATTATCACTCAGAATGTAGAAGACATCGAGCAGTTGGAACATGAAATACCACTAGGAGCTAGTGACCATTGTGTCCTAGCCTTTGACTACATGATGGAGCTTAAAATTGTGACCAAAGGACAAGAGGTCCGGGAAAGGAGACTTGATTACAGAAAAGGGGACTACAGAAGGATAAGGGACTACCTGGGAGAAGTGCAGTGGGAGGAAGAACTTAGAGGAAAAACAGTGCAAGGTATGATGAACCAAGTCATATTGAAATGCAAGGAGGCTGAAGATAGATTTATTCCAACAATAAAGGAAAAAAGCAGGAGGGAATATAATAACCCATGGTTTAATAGACAGTGTCAGGAAGCAAAGGTGAGAAGCAGGAGGGAGTGGAGGAAGTACAGAAGACAAAGGACAGAGGACAACAGGATTAGATGTAACAGAGCTAGGAATGATTACATTAACATAAGACGAGTGTCGGAAAGAAATTATGAGAACGATATTGCAGTCAAAGCGAAAAAGCAACCAAAATTACTACATAGCCATATAAGAAGGAAGATGTCGGTAAATGACCAAGTGACAAGACTGAGGAAAACAGAAGGGGCATATACAGAAAGCGACAAGGAAATCTGCGAGGTACTGAATGCAAAATTCCATGGAGTGTTCACTACCGAGCCTGAGCAGCTCCCATTGTTAGAAGAGATTACCCAAGATGAAAGACTATCAGATATAGAGGTGACAGCAGAGGATGTAATGAAACAGTTGACAACACTGGATGCAAATAAAGCTGTTGGACCAGACAAAGTATCACCGTGGATACTTAAAGAGGCAGCGCAGGCTCTCAGCGTGCCTCTGGCAATGATCTTCAATGAGTCACTTATGTCGGGAGAATTGCCCAGTTGCTGGAAGGAGGCAAATGTCGTACCGATTTTCAAAAAGGGGGATAGGGAGGAGGCACTTAACTACAGACCCGTATCACTGACAAGCATCCCCTGCAAAATACTTGAAAGAATAATTAGGCTAAGACTTGTTGAGCACCTGGAGAGCATTGGGTTTGTAAACAAGCACCAACATGGGTTCTGGACAGGGAAATCATGCCTAACAAACCTTTTAGAATTCTATGATAAAGTAACAAGGATAAGGCAGGACAGAGAAGGCTGGGCAGACTGCATATTTCTTGACTGCCAAAAGGCCTTTGATACGGTACCGCACATGAGACTGCTATACAAACTTGAGAGGCAGGCAGGAGTAAGCGGAAAGGCCCTAGTATGGGTGAAGAACTACCTAACAGGAAGGAGCCAGAGGGTAATGGTAAGGGGCGAAAAGTCGGACTGGCGAACAGTAACAAGTGGAGTACCTCAAGGATCGGTGCTGGGACCAATCCTCTTTCTAATTTACGTAAATGATATGTTTACAGGAGTGGAATCATACATGTCGTTTGCAGATGACGCAAAATTAATGAGAAGAGTTGTGACAGACGAGGATTGTAGGATCCTCCAAGAGGACTTAAACAGGCTGCAGAGATGGTCAGAGAAATGGCTACTGGAGTTTAACACCAGTAAATGTAAAGTTATGGAAATGGGATCAGGTGACAGGAGACCAAAGGGACAGTACACAATGAAGGGGAACAGCCTACCTGTAACGATTCGAGAAAGAGACCTGGGAGTGGATGTGACACCTAATCTAACTCCTGAGGCACATATAAATAGGATAACGACAGCAGCGTACTCTACACTGGCGAAAATTAGAACTTCATTCAGAAACCTAAATGAGGAAGCTTTTAGGGCGCTTTACACTGCCTACGTGAGACCCGTCTTAGAGTATGCCGCGCCATCATGGAGCCCCCACCTGAAGAAACACATAAAGAAACTGGAGAAGGTTCAGAGGTTTGCGACGAGGCTTGTCCCAGAGCTACGAGGGATGGGATATGAAGAGCGGCTGAAGGAACTGAACCTTACGACACTAGAGAAAAGAAGGGAGAGAGGAGATATGATAGGGACATATAAAATACTCAGGGGAATTGACAAAGTGGAAATAGATCAAATGTTCACACGTAATAATAACAGAACGAGGGGACATGGGTGGAAACTGGAAACTCAGATGAGTCACAGAGATGTTAGGAAGTTTTCTTTTAGCGTGAGAGTAGTAGAAAAATGGAATGCACTTGGGGAACAGGTTGTGGAAGCAAATACTATTCATACTTTTAAAACTAGGTATGATAGGGAAATGGGACAGGAGTCATTGCTGTAAACAACCGATAGCTAGAAAGGCGGGATCCAAGAGTCAATGCTCGATCCTGCAAGCACATATAGGTGAGTACATATAGGTGAGTACATATAGGTGAGTACACACACACACCTCCCCCTTCTCTCCCTCACTCGCTCTCTCCCTCACCCGCTCTCTCCCTCTCCATCTCCCTACCGCCTCTCTCTCCATCTCCTCCCCTCCTCCCCTTCTACTTTCTTCTCACTTCAGTGAAATGGTCAGATCCCCCACACCGACCCATTTATCTCTCCCTTTCACTCCCTTTCTCTCTCTCTTCCTCTCTCTCTCTCTCTCAATCCGTCCCCCATCCTGCTCTGCCCTCCTGACGAATCCTATCACGTCACATCTATAGGAACAGGGTCAAGCATGGCAGCCAGAGGTACCAGCGGAACAGGGAAGAGCCATGGTGATGAAATGAAGTAAATGTTCGCCCAGTTTCTGGGGCACACCAAGAGTGAGATTCAAGAAATGATGCAGGAAATGAAGAACGAATTAAGCAACCTGAAAGAGAGCTGACAGCAGCCAAGGAGGAGATTAGAGCCCTCAAAGAGAATGGTATCGAGGCTGAGAATCAGAAAACCATCCAGGGAGAAGGTGGTAATAGTTTTTTGGATGAGAATGCCACAATAAAAGCAACATTTGCAGAAATACTAAAAAAATAACTCTGAAGTAATGACTGCAGTGATGGAGGTGGCCATGAAAGCAGCCACCTCACAGGAGGCGGCACACTCCACTAGCCAACTGCTGGAAAGGAACAGATCAGTGGTTGCTGTGGGTATTAAAGAGCAGGAAGGCTCTAATAGGACAGAGTGGAATGACAAGGACAAAGCAGCAGTGAATGAAGTACTAAAGACACTAGACATGGAAGGGGCTGAGTAAGAAAAGAAGTAAGGTAAGAAAGGCTGGGATTTTGAGGAGATGGATATTCAGGGCTGTGAAGGTTTCAGTGACTACATAGCAGGTACTGTAACAAATGGAGGGAAAAAAATTATAGTCGTAGTCATATATAATCCACCACCAAATGACAGAAGACCTAGACAGGAATATGATAGAAACAACATGGCCACCATTAACATAATAGAAAGAGCAGCTTCTGTTGCTAGCAGGAATGGATCTGGACTACTAATTATGGAAGACTTCAACCATGGGAAGATAGATTGGAAGAACAGAGACCCGCATGGAGGACCAGAAACATGGAGAGCTAAGCTGCTGGACGTGGCAACAAGAAACTTTCTAAGCCAGCACATCAAAGAACCAACATGAATGAGAGGAGAAGATGAACCAGCAATGCCTGATTGATATTTACCGTAAATGAGTGGGATATAAGGGAAGATAAGATGGAAGCGCCCTTGGGAATGAGTGACCACAGTGTATTGAACTTTGAGTACCTGGTAGAGCTAGGACTTATCTCCCCCAAAAAAGAACTAGGAATCAAAAGGCTGGCATACCGAAAGGGGAATTATGAACAGATGAGAAGTTTCCTAAGTGAAATACCTTGGGACACAGACCTCAGAGATAAGTCTGTACAGGGTATGATGGACTATGTTACCCAAAAGTGTCAGGAGGCAGTAAACAGGTTCATCCCGGCCCAAAGGAAAAAACCCGAGAAGCAACAGAAGAATCCATGGTATAATAGGGCATGTATGGAAGCGAAGAAACTGAGCAAAAGGGCGTGGAGGAACTTCCGGAATAACAGAATACCAGAAAGCAGAGAGAGATACCAGAGAACCAGGAATGAGTACGTCAGGGTGAGAAGAGAAGCAGAGAAAAATTTTGAAAATGATATAGCAAACAAAGCCAAGACCGAACCAAAGCTACTCCACAGTCACATCAGAAGGAAACAACAGTGAAAGAACAGGTATTGAAACTTCGAACAGGCGAGGGCAGGTATACAGGAATGACAGAGAGGTGTGTGAAGAACTCAACAAGAGGTTCCAGGAGGTCTTCACTAGAACAAGGTGAGGTCACTGTGCTAAAAGAAAGGGAGGTAAACCAGGCGGCCTTGGAAGAGTTCGAAATTACGAGAGAGGAGGTCAAGAGACACCTGCTGGATCTGGATGTTAGAAAGGCTGTTGGTCCAGATGGGATCTCACCATGGGTACTGAAAGTGTGCAGAGGCACTTTGCTTGCCACTCTCCATAGTGTATAGTAAGTCACTGGAGACGGGAGACCTACCAGAAATATGGAAGACGGCGAATGTGGTCCCAATATACAAAAAGGGCGACAGGCAAGAGGCACTGAACTATAGGCAAGTGTCGTTGACTTGTATACCATGCAAGGTGATGGAGAAGATCGTGAGAAAAAACTTGGTAACACATCTGGAGAGAAGGGACTTCGTGACGAATCGCCAACATGGGTTCAGGGAGGGTAAATCTTGCCTTACAGGCTTGATAGAATTCTACGATCAGGTGACAAAGATTAAGCAAGAAAGAGAGTGCTGTGCGGACTGCATTTTCTTGGATTGTCGGAAAGCCTTTGACACAGTACCGCATAAGAGGCTGGTACATAAGCTGGAGAGACAGGCAGGTGTAGCTGGTAAGGTGCTCCAGTGGATAAGGGAGTATCTAAGCAATAGGAAGCAGAGAGTTACGGTGAGGGGTGAGGCCTCCGATTGGCGTGAAGTCACCAGTGGAGTCCCACAGGGCTCTGTACTCGGTCGTATCTTGTTTCTGATGTATGTAAATGATCTCCCGGAGGGTATCGATTCATTTCTCTCAATGTTTGCGGACGATGCTAAAATTATGAGAAGGATTAAAACAGAAGAGGACTGTTTGAGGCTTCAAGAAGACCTAGACAAGCTGAAGGAATGGTCAAACAATGGTTGTTAGAGTTTAACCCAACCAAATGTAATGTAATGAAGATAGGTGTAGGGAGCAGGAGGCCAGATACAAGGTATCATCTGGGAGAGGAAATTCTTCAGGAGTCAGAGAAGGAAAAAGACTTGGGGTTGATATCACGCCAGACCTGTCCCCTGATGCTCAAATCAAGAGGATAACAGCAGCAGCATATGCCAGGTTGGCTACCATAGGAACGGCCTTTAGAAACTTGTGTAAGGAATCTTTCAGAACATTATATACCAATATGTCAGGCCAATCCTGGAGTATGCAGCCCCAGCATGGAGTCCATATCTAGTCAAGGATAAGACTAAACTGGAAAAGGTTCAAAGGTTTGCCACCAGACTAGTACCCGAGTTGAGAGGTATGAGCTACGAAGAGAGACTACGGGAATTAAACCTCACTTCGCTGGAAGACAGAAGAGTTAGGGGGGACATGATCACCACATTCAATATTCTGAAGGAAATTGATAGGGTAGATAAAGACAGTCTATTTAACACAAGGGGAACACGCACAAGGGGACACAGGTGGAAACTGAGTGCCCAAATGAGCCACAGAGATATTAGAAAGAACTTTTTTAGTGTCAGAGTGGGGTGGTGCATTAGGGGGTGATGTGGTGGAGGCTGACTCCATACAGTTTCAGGTGTAGATATGATAGAGCCCAATAGGCTCAGGAATCTGTACACCTGTTGATTGACGGTTGAGAGGCGGGACCAAAGAGCCAGAGCTCAACCCCCGCAAACACAACTAGGTGAGTACACACACACACACACACACACACACACACACACACACACACACACACACACACACACACACACACACACACACACACACACACCACACACACACACACTCACACACACCACACACACTCGACACAAATCACTCGAGTAAATTTAATCACGACAATTTATTCCGAACACAATTCCACGGTGTTGCAAGGCCCAGAAAGTGGCCCGCTCTGGGGTGTTGTAAGGCACGGAAAGTGGCCCGCTCTGGGGTGTTGCAAGGCACAGAAAGTGGCCCGCTCTGGGGTGTTGCAAGGCACGGAAAGTGGCCCGCTCTGGGGTGTTGCAAGGCACGGAAAGTGGTCCGCTCTTGGGTGTTGCAAGGCACAGATAGGGCCCACTTTTCATGTTGCAAGAGACAGATATTGGCCCACTCTGGAGGGGCAGGATTGCAAATGATGGATATTGGTCCACTTTGGCGTGTTCTAATGCAGCGAAACCATGATTCAATGAACTCATTCGATCGTTGTTCACATGAAAGGTGGAAGAAAACACATTGAGGTGCGGGGTAGATGAAGGGTGGTTGGGTGGGGGGATTGTGGAATGGGGGGGAAGGGATGGTCAGAATAGAGAAGACTACCCAGGAACCATTTGACATTCGCAGAGCCCAAGTTGTAACATTTGTCTTCAGAACGTGTTGAATTGATAACCAGACTGCACTAAAGTCACCCAATCGAGTAGGACTGAATATTACATCTGGCTTCATTATTTCACTGTCAATCGCAGAGAGATAAGAAGAATGGCGAGAGTGTTGTAGTGAGGCGGAGAGCACGTGAGGGAGGGAGTGAGAGTGCCAGTGAAGGTGAGTGTATGACAATACAAGAGTGAAGGTGGAGGAGTGTGTGTTGAGAAGGGGAGTGTGAGAGTGTGAGGTGTGAAGGGAGAGTTGGTAATGAGGGACACGAAAAGATGGAGGTGAGGAGGAAGAGATGGGAAGGGGGGAGGTAGGGAGATGAAGTTGAGGTGGGGAAGGTTGGGCATCGAGAGGAGGAATTGGGGAGAGGAAGTGGAGAGGTGGAGTTAGAAGATGATGGTAGGGATAGGTATGTCGGCAAAGGGTGGTGCTAAGGGGGATGAGGATAAGGGACTTAGGGAAGGGAATGTGGATAGCGAAAGTGGGGAAGGGGGAGGCTAGAAGCAAAATGCCACTCATTGCTCTGCAGCAATCATCACCAACAATGTCAATAATAAAAAAAATAAAACCACTATGTCATTAAGATAATTATAATAAAGTTTCATGGAAAATAGTTCGGAAAAAGAAAAAAAATTCAGCAAAAAAATCGTAAAAAATAACGTCAATAACTGCAATTCAACATAACCAAAAAGGAAAGTTATTGTGAAGATGTTGAGCAAGAAGATTGCCAATATGTCTGCCAGGATGATAGTTATAATAATAATTATACTTTTACAGTTATTTAGGTAAATCGCAATAAATGCAAACGTAAATATTCAGAGACTGGAAATTTGTGAACATTTATCTTCCAACTTGAACACTTTGCGTCTCATATCCTTGATCGGGGCTCGAGAGAGAGAGAGAGAGAGAGAGAGAGAGAGAGAGAGGAGAGAGAGAGAGAGAGAGAGAGAGAGAGAGAGAGAGAGAGAGAGAGAGAGAGAGAGAGAGAGAGAGAGAGAGAGAGAGAGAGAGAGAGAGAGAGAGAGAGAGAGAGAGAGAGAGAGAGAGAGAGAGAGAGAGAGAGAGAGAGAGAGAGAGAGAGAGAGAGAGAGAGAGAGAGAGAGAGAGAGAGAGAGAGAGAGAGAGAGAGAGAGAGAGAGAGAGAGAGAGAGATGAGAGAGAGAGAGAGAGAGAGAGAGAGAGAGAGAGAGAGAGAGAGATCATGTTTTAAAGAATACATGAACATCATTATATAAGGATACAGGTGCAATCCCACCCACTTGTATACCTGTAATAACTGTTGCTGAGAAAACAAATCTAATTACGCTGTCCTGTAAAATGTCCCATAACTCCACAACCCTATTTCCAAACCAATTATTTATCAGTTATTTTTTTAATCTAGACTTGTCCAGTTAATATCAATTTTGTATTATGTATTGAGATAACACTTCTAATATACTATTTTATGTCCTCCTCTTTTATACCCTTTCGTGCATTTCTCATCATTCTATTAACATTTCGAAGTATGGGTGAGAGTATCTCTGTTGCCTTCTATTCAAAATTATATTGATTTTTATGTTAAGGTCCCAGAGTTTCGAATTTAGATTCGAGAGTGCCTGCCACAACGATCTCAATATATGGGTAGGACAGCAAATATCTTTTTCAAGGCTCCTGACAATGCACAAATAATAAGGAATCACCAACGAACACATAAATTCTAAACACTACCACATTACCACTAGAAATATTATGATTAACACAAACCGTAATAATTGATGGATACAAAGACAGTAAAAGATCAGCAAAGCACTACATATCAAACAATCTTAGCCAACTACTAACAGCCTGTCACACACAAGAACATTCTACCATCCTCAAGACCACGGCACAATATCCAGCTCACACCTCTACCTACTGCCCCAGCCGTCGTCTACTAGGTAACATGGAACATTGTTATTGGCTATATATCTTGTTGCTCCAGCAAACTTGTATCCATATGCAGACGAAGTGTCACAATAACGTGGCTGAATAAATGATGACCAAACCACAACTCAGAAGAAAACAAGACCATTCATTTAGTCCTCTTAACTCGACGTTTGGTTCATCTCACAGCGCCACTTCTGCTGGCCAAAAATGGTCCACTGGATACTCAGATTTTTCACCGAAGCTTCACCGTTCATGTAAGCTCGGCATCTCTCCCATGTGTGTGTGAGCTTGTATCATGTTGTGTGGACTCTTTCACACGACATGATAAGGGTCCAGGACTGACCGAAACGTCGACGCTTCTCCATCTTGAGTTGTGGTTTGCTCATCAACTGCTGTCCAAGTTTCCGCTTCCTCTGAGGATGTTAACGGACACAATGTGACTCTTCACTTGACGTAAGGTCACACAAAATTGTAAAAGTAATTTTGGAGAGTTAAGTTTTAAATTTATTTCCTAAGTAAAGAATTATATTAGTAATATAAAATAGAATCACTGATCTAACCCTTTAAGTAAAATTTTAAGTAAAGTTAAGTCACGAACACCAAAATTAAACATTAATTTTCTTCCCCCTTTTCTGAACTCCAGATGGAAGACAGACACACGTTCTAATTGCAACGATAACAAATTAAAATCCTAAGACAGCTTAGTACTGAACCTTCCCAGCCTCGTGATTACCACCACCTTCACACAGCTCCAGGCAACGCCGCCGACGACTCCCAACACTCTACATTTCATAATTAAACTATCCCGTGAAGCTGAAATTTCTGCGCGTAATGAAAATACCAGATATTGAAGATCTCACGGAAAATGAGCACAGAACGATAAGACCAAATTACATACAATATCCTGGTGGTGAGACCGACTTTGTACCCGGACGCTCTAATGAAAGTATTGGGTGAACAGGTTTTGATTGGCTGAGAGGTCGTGAGAATGTAATTATCAGCGTTCTTTACCTAGTGGTTATTGCTGTTACACTCTCTCTGTGTAATATTGCGATATTAAGAGACGCTCATATCAGTTTCTTCAGAAAAAGATTTATATTAATTATGATCAACGTGTTTATCTGCATATTATATTGTATGTTAATTTATGCTAAGTCGACTGCTTGGACGTACGAGGTGAATTATAATTATTATCATTATTACTACTATAATTATTTGAATGCTTCACTTGTTACACGGTTCTTGAAAGCATTTTGGAGGATATAAGGAAAATCCAGGAGCAGGGAGCAGCTTTAGGCCTCATTCGCAATGCATCCAAATGTGAAATTATCTCCCGCAACCCAGACATCACTGGGCAAATACAAAATGTTCTTCCAGACATTCTCGTTGTCGAGCCACCGGACTGCACTCTCCTGGGTGCCCCCATTGGCCCACGAGCAATCGAGGAGGTCTTGGCTGCAAAAATCACTGATCTAAGGAGAATGCTGGACAGGATTGACAAGATTGATACTCATGATGCTCTCTTTCTCCTCACAAGATGCCTGTCTCTCCCTGAGTTGACCTACTTTCTGAGATGTTCTCCGTCCTACAGCAGCCCTAAGTTAAAAGTGTATGACACTCTTCTGAGGTCCATGCTGGTGAAAGTCCTGAACCTGCCATTGGACGACTCTCAGTGGGAGCAAGCAACCCCTTTCTGTAAGACTCGGCGGCCTTGGTGTCCGCACAGCCTCCCAAATTGCTCTACCAGCCTTCCTTTCCTCCTCCCACGCATCGCACGACCTCGTCAGAGATATCTTACCTGCAACCCTGAGAGATTCAGCAGGAATACACGATCCTGCTTTCACTGACTGCTCAAATCAGTGGGATGTTCTTGCAGCCCCAGCAACCATTATAGAGCCAACAAAACAACACAAACAGTCTGGCTGGGACCACCCTCTAGTGGAAAAAGTAGCTGATGCGATGCTCAGCGTCGCAACATCAGACAAGGAGAAAGCCCGCCTCAGAGCAGTGCGTGCCCCCCATGCAGGAGACTTCCTCCTGGCAGTACCCATGTCAGCAATGGGCACGCGCCTAGATCCAGAATCCCTTCGTGTAGCAGTGGCCCTCCGCCTTGGTGCCCCAATTCACACTGAATACAAGTGTATTTGCAACAGGGTGGAAGCAGACCAATACGGACTGCATGGGTTGCATTGCGGAAGCACAAAGGGCTGGCATGCAAGACACAACGAGGTCAATGACATCATCAAGAGAAGCCTCGTGTCAACTAGGTGCCCAGCGGAGAGAGAACCTCGCATCCTAGGGGTCCAAAACCCAGATTTCCCCGCACTTTGCCTTGATGGCATCACCATATACTCATGGAAGGAGGGTAGACAGTTGGTGTGGGACTACACATGTGTATCCACCCTGGCTGAAACCTATGTACACTTCGGAGCTGATCAAGCAGGTGGGGCGGCCAACCATAGGGAAACAGCAAAATCAGTCAAGTACAGGCGACTGGAAGGTCAATACCTCTTTGTTCCCATAGCGTCTGAGATGCATGGCCCCCTGGGGCAAGAGTGCCTTGGGATTTCTCAAGAATTCGGTTCCAAGCTCATTGACGTCACCAGAGACCCAAGGGCTTCCAGTTTTTTGTTTCAGCGCCTCAGTGTGGCGATCCAGAGGGGAAATGCTTGCTGCGTCCTCGGTTACTGTCCGGAAGCAGAGGAGCTTCAAGAGATCCATAACCTTTAGGCATTTGTCTTGTATGTTGTGTAACCTTTAAATACACAATAAAGCAAAAAAAAAAAAAAAAAAAAAAGGAGGGGGTGGTAGGTGAATATATATATATATATATATATATATATATATATATATATATATATATATATATATATATATATATATATATATATATATATATATATATATATATATATATATATATATATATATATATATATATATATATATATATATATATATTATTAAATATGACCGAAAAAGTAAGATTAATAATTCTAACACGAATTTTCTCAATCTTTCGTACATTACACTTCACTGTTGGAGGTAAATCAAAAATCAATTCTCCAAAATTCATTTTTATTTCTAGTCTGACGCGACACGGGCGCGTTTCGTAAAACTTATTACATTTTCAAAGACTTTTAGTTCTCAAATACACAACTGAATGGAACTTACGTATCTCCGATTTTATATCTACATTTGAGTGAGGTGGGAGGGGTGATGTGGCATTAACACAAGACAGAACAAAAGGGGATATTAATAGGGTATTAAAAGTATCAACACAAGACAGAACACAAACAATGGGTATTGAATAGAAGTGTTTGTAGAAAGCCTATTGGTCCATATTTCTTGATGCTTCTATATTGGAGCGGAGTCTTGAGGTGGGTAGAATATAGTTGTGCAATAATTGGCTGTTGATTGCTGGTGTTGACTTCTTGATGTGTAGTGCCTCGCAAACGTCAAGCCGCCTGCTATCGCTGTATCTATCGATGATTTCTGTGTTGTTTACTAGGATTTCTCTGGCGATGGTTTGGTTGTGGGAAGAGATTATATGTTCCTTAATGGAGCCCTGTTGCTTATGCATCGTTAAACGCCTAGAAAGAGATGTTGTTGTCTTGCCTATATACTGGGTTTTTTGGAGCTTACAGTCCCCAAGTGGGCATTTGAAGGCATAGACGACGTTAGTCTCTTTTAAAGCGTTCTGTTTTGTGTCTGGAGAGTTTCTCATGAGTAGGCTGGCCGTTTTTCTGGTTTTATAGTAAATTGTCAGTTGTATCCTCTGATTTTTGTCTGTAGGGATAACGTTTCTATTAACAATATCTTTCAGGACCCTTTCCTCCGTTTTATGAGCTGTGGAAAAGAAGTTCCTGTAAAATAGTCTAATAGGGGGTATAGGTGTTGTGTTAGTTGTCTCTTCAGAGGTTGCATGGCTTTTCACTTTCCTTCTTATGATGTCTTCGACGAAACCATTGGAGAAGCCGTTATTGACTAGGACCTGCCTTACCCTACAGAGTTCTTCGTCGACTTGCTTCCATTCTGAGCTGTGGCTGAGAGCACGGTCGACATATGCGTTAACAACACTCCTCTTGTACCTGTCTGGGCAGTCGCTGTTGGCATTTAGGCACATTCCTATGTTTGTTTCCTTAGTGTAGACTGCAGTGTGGAAACCTCCGCCCTTTTCCATGACTGTTACATCTAGAAAGGGCAGCTTCCCATCCTTTTCCATCTCGTAAGTGAAACGCAGCACGGAACTCTGCTCAAATGCCTCCTTCAGCTCCTGCAGATGTCTGACATCAGGTACCTGTGTAAAAATGTCGTCAACATACCTGCAGTATATGGCCGGTTTCAAGTTCATGTCGACTAAGACTTTTTGCTCGATGGTACCCATGTAGAAGTTTGCAAACAGGACACCTAGGGGAGAACCCATGGCGACCCCATCTGCTTGCTTATACATGTGCCCATCCGGGCTCAAGAAGGGTGCCTCTTTAGTACAAGCTTGGAGTAGTTTCCTCAAAATATTTTCTGGTATGTCAAGAGGAGTACAGGCTGGATCACGATACACTCTGTCGGCTATCATTCCGATTGTCTCGTCCACAGGTACGTTGGTAAACAGCGATTCTACGTCCAACGAGGCTCTTATCCCTGTGGCTGTAGTGTCCTTCGTTAACCTACAGCCGAATTAAAAGCAAAGGTCAACAAACTGATCGAAACTGTGAACGCCAAGAAATCCGGACTCCACCTGCCAAAGATCATTGGGGAATATAAACCTGGATATGCGTATGGAAATGTCAAGACGCACAAGCCTGGAAACCCACTTCGGCCAATCATTAGCCAGATACCCACACCCACGTACAGACTGGCGAAGCGACTCAACGGCCTGCTGACTCCTTATGTTCCTTGCGCCTTCAGCCTGAAGTCTCCAAAGGAATTTGTTGACTTACTGCGGGGCACACGGGCCACAGGGATAAGAGCCTCGTTGGACGTAGAATCGCTGTTTACCAACGTACCTGTGGACGAGACAATCGGAATGATAGCCGACAGAGTGTATCGTGATCCAGCCTGTACTCCTCTTGACATACCAGAAAATATTCTGAGGAAACTACTCCAAGCTTGTACTAAAGAGGCACCCTTCTTGAGCCCGGATGGGCACATGTATAAGCAAGTAGATGGGGTCGCCATGGGTTCTCCCCTAGGTGTCCTGTTTGCAAACTTCTACATGGTACCATCGAGCAAAAAGTCTTAGTCGACATGAACTTGAAACCGGCCATATACTGCAGGTATGTTGACGACATTTTTACACAGGTACCTGATGTCAGACATCTGCAGGAGCTGAAGGAGGCATTTGAGCAGAGTTCCGTGCTGCGTTTCACTTACGAGATGGAAAAGGATGGGAAGCTGCCCTTTCTAGATGTAACAGTCGTGGAAAAGGGCGGAGGTTTCCACACTGCAGTCTACACTAAGGAAACAAACATAGGAATGTGCCTAAATGCCAACAGCGACTGCCCTGACAGGTACAAGAGGAGTGTTGTTAACGCATATGTCGACCGTGCTCTCAGCCACAGCTCAGAATGGAAGCAAGTCGACGAAGAACTCTGTAGGGTAAGGCAGGTCCTAGTCAATAACGGCTTCTCCAATGGTTTCGTCGAAGACATCATAAGAAGGAAAGTGAAAAGCCATGCAACCTCTGAAGAGACAACTAACACAACACCTATACCCCCTATTAGACTATTTTACAGGAACTTCTTTTCCACAGCTCATAAAACGGAGGAAAGGGTCCTGAAAGATATTGTTAATAGAAACGTTATCCCTACAGACAAAAATCAGAGGATACAACTGACGATTTACTATAAAACCAGAAAAACGGCCAGCCTACTCATGAGAAACTCTCCAGACACAAAACAGAACGCTTTAAAAGAGACTAACGTCGTCTATGCCTTCAAATGCCCACTTGGGGACTGTAAGCTCCAAAAAACCCAGTATATAGGCAAGACAACAACATCTCTTTCTAGGCGTTTAACGATGCATAAGCAACAGGGCTCCATTAAGGAACATATAATCTCTTCCCACAACCAAACCATCGCCAGAGAAATCCTAGTAAACAACACAGAAATCATCGATAGATACAGCGATAGCAGGCGGCTTGACGTTTGCGAGGCACTACACATCAAGAAGTCAACACCAGCAATCAACAGCCAATTATTGCACAACTATATTCTACCCACCTCAAGACTCCGCTCCAATATAGAAGCATCAAGAAATATGGACCAATAGGCTTTCTACAAACACTTCTATTCAATACCCATTGTTTGTGTTCTGTCTTGAGTTGATACTTTTAATACCCTATTAATATCCCCTTTTGTTCTGTCTTGTGTTAATGCCACATCACCCCTCCCACCTCACTCAAATGTAGATATAAAATAGGAGATACGTAAGTTCCATTCAGTTGTGTATTTGTGAACTAAAAGTCTTTGAAAATGTAATAAGTTTTACGAAACGCGCCCGTGTCGCGTCAGACTAGAAATAAAAATGAATTTTGGAGAATTGATTTTTGATTTACCTCCAACAGTGAAGCGTAATGTACGAAAGATTGAGAAAATTCGTGTTAGAATTATTAATCTTACTTTTTCGGTCATATTTAATAATATATGTCTACAGGAAAGACTGCTACCAAAATATACTAATATATATATATATATATATATATATATATATATATATATATATATATGTCGTACCTAGTAGCCAGAACTCACTTCACAGCCTACTATTCAAGGCCCGATTTGCCTAATAAGCCAAGTTTTCCTGAATTAATATATTTACTATAATTTTTTTCTTATGAAATGTTAAAGCAACCTTTTTCTCTATGTATGAGGTCAATTTTTTTTTATTGGAGTTAAAATTAACGTAGATATATGACCGAACCTAACCAACCCTACCTAACCTAACCTAACCTATATTTATAGGTAAGGTTAGGTTAGGTAGCCAAAAAAAGCTAGGTTAGGTTAGGTTAGGTAGGTTAGGTAGACGAAAAAACATTAATTCATGAAAACTTGGCTTATTAGGCAAATCGGGCCTTGAATAGTAGGCTGAGAAGTGCGTTCTGGCTATTAGGTACGACATATATATATATGTCGTACCTAGTAGCCAGAACTCACTTCTCAGCCTAATATTCAAGGCCCGATTTGCCTAATAAGCCAAGTTTTCCTGAATTAATATATTTCCGATAATTTTTTTCTTATGAAATGATAAAGCAACCCTTTTCTCTATGTATGAGGTCAATTTTTTTTTATTGGAGTTAAAATTAACGTAGATATATGACCGAACCTAACCAACCCAACCTAACCTAACCTAACCTATATTTATAGGTAAGGTTAGGTTAGGTAGCCAAAAAAAGCTAGGTTAGGTTAGGTTAGGTAGGTTAGGTAGACGAAAAAACATTAATTCATGAAAACTTGGCTTATTAGGCAAATCGGGCCTTGAATAGTAGGCTGAGAAGTGCGTTCTGGCTACTAGGTACGACATATATATATATATATATATATATATATATATATATATATATATATATATATATATATATATATATATATATATATATATATATATATATATATATATATATATATATATATATATATATATATATATATATATATATATATATATATGTCGTACCTAGTAGCCAGAACGCACTTCTCAGCCTACTATGCAAGGCCCAATTTGCCTAATAAGTCAAGTTTTCATGAAATTATTGTTTTTCGACTACCAACCTACCTAACCTAACCTAACCTAACTTTTTCGGCTACCTAACCTAACCTAACCTAACCTATAAAGATAGGTTAGGTTAGGTTAGGTAGGGTTGGTTAGGTTCGGTCATATATCTACGTTAATTTTAACTAAAAAAAAATGACCTCATGCATAATGAAATGGGTAGCTTTATCATTTCATAAAAAAAATTAGAGAAAATGTATTAATTCATTAAAACTTGGCTTATTAGGCAAATCGGGAATTGCATAGTACGCCGAGAAGTGCATTCTGGCTACTAGGTACGACATATATATATATATATATATATATATATATATATATATATATATATATATATATATATATATATATATATATATATATATATATATATATATATATATATATATATATATATATATATATATATATATATATATATATATAGATATATATATGTCGTACCTAGTAGCCAGAACGCACTTCTCAGCCTACTATGCAAGGCCCGATTTGCCTAATAAGCCAAGTTTTACTGAATTAATGTATTTTCTCCAATTTTTTTCTTATGAAATGATAAAGCTACCCATTTCATTATGTATGAGGTCAATTTTTTTTATTGGAGTTAAAATTAACGTAGATATATGACCGAACCTAACCAACCCTACCTAACCTAACCTAACCCATCTCTAAATGTTAGGTTAGGTTAGGTAGCCGAAAAAGTTAGGTTAGGTTAGGTTAGGTATGTTAGGTAGTCGAAAAACAATTAATTCATGAAAACTTGGCTTATTAGGCAAATGGGGCCTTGAATAGTAGGCTGAGAAGTGAGTTCTGGCTACTAGGTACGATATATATATATATATATATATATATATATGTCGTACCTAGTAGCCAGAACTCACTTTTTGGCCTACTATGCATGGCCCGATTTGCCTAATAAGACAAGTTTTCCTGAATTAATAAATGTTTTCTAATTTTTTTCTTACGAAATGATAAAGCTACCCATTTCATTATGTATGAGGTCATTTTTTTTTATTGGAGTTAAAATTAACGTAGATATATGACCGAACCTAACCAACCCAACCTAACCTAACCTAACCTATCTTTATAGGTTAGGTTTGGTTAGGTAGCCGAAAAAGTTAGGTTAGGTTAGGTTAGGTAGGTTAGGTAGTCGAAAAACAATTAATTCAAGAAAACTTGGCTTATTAGGCAAATCGGGCCTTGCATAGTAGGCTGAGAAGTGCGTTCTGGCTACTAGGTACGACATATATATATATATATATATATATATATATATATATATATATATATGTCGTACCTAGTAGCCAGAACGCACTTCTCAGCCTACTATGCAAGGCCCAATTTGCCTAATAAGCCAAGTTTTCATGAATTAATGTTTTTTCGACAACCTAACCTACCTAACCTAACCTAACCTAACTTTTTCGGCTACCTAACCTAACCTAACCTATAAAGATAGGTTAGGTTAGGTTAGGTAGGGTTGGATAGGTTCGGTCATATATCTACGTTAATTTTAACTCCAATAAAAAAAATTGACCTCATACATAATGAAATGGGTAGCTTTATCATTTCATAAGAAAAAAATTAGAGAAAATATAATAATTCAAGAAAACTTGGCTTATTAGGCAAATCGGGCCTTGCATAATAGGCTGAGAAGTGCGTTCTGGCTACTAGGTACGACATATATATATATATATATATATATATATATATATATATATATATATATATATATATATATATATATATATATATATTAGTATATTTTGGTAGCAGTCTTTCCTGTAGACATATATTATTAAATATGACCGAAAAAGTAAGATTAATAATTCTAACACGAATTTTCTCAATCTTTCGTACATTTCGTTTCACTGTTGGAGGTAAATCAAAAATCAATTCTCCAAAATTCATTTTTATTTCTAGTCTGACGCGACACGAGCGCGTTTCGTAAAACTTATTACATTTTCAAAGACTTTAGTTCACAAATACACAACTGAATAGAACTTACGCATCTCCGATTTTATATCTACATTTGAGTGAGGTGGAAGGGGTGATGTGGCATTAACACAAGACAGAACAAGATGTGGTATTAATAGGGTATTAATTTCATCAACACAAGACAGAACAAGAGTATTAATAGGGTATTAATTTCATCAACACAAGACAGAACACGAAACAATGGATATTGAATAGAAGTGTTTGTAGAAAGCCTATTGGTCCATATTTCTTGATGCTTCTATATTGGAGCAGAGTCTTGAGGTGGGTAGAATGTAGTTGTGCAATAATTGGCTGTTGATTGCTGGTGTTGACTTCTTGATGTGTAGTGCCTCGCAAACGTCAAGCCGCCTGCTATCGCTGTATCTATCGATGATTTCTGTGTTGTTTACTAGGATTTCTCTGGCGATGGTTTGGTTGTGGGAAGAGATTATATGTTACTTAATGGAGCCCTGTTGCTTATGCATCGTTAAACGCCTAGAAAGAGATGTTGTTGTCTTGCCTATATACTGGGTTTTTTGGAGCTTACAGTCCCCAAGAGGGCATTTGAAGGCATAGACGACGTTAGTCTCTTTTAAAGCGTTCTGTTTTGTGTCTGGAGAGTTTCTCATGAGTAGGCTGGCCGTTTTTCTGGTTTTATAGTAAATCGTCAGTTGTATCCTCTGATTTTTGTCTGTAGGGATAACGTTTCTATTAACAATATCTTTCAGGACCCTTTCCTCCGTTTTATGAGCTGTGGAAAAGAAGTTCCTGTAAAATAGTCGAATAGGGGGTATAGGTGTTGTGTTAGTTGTCTCTTCAGAGGTTGCATGGCTTTTCACTTTCCTTCTTATGATGTCTTCGACGAAACCATTGGAGAAGCCGTTATTGACTAGGACCTGCCTTACCCTACAGAGTTCTTCGTCGACTTGCTTCCATTCTGAGCTGTGGCTGAGAGCACGGTCGACATATGCATTAACAACACTCCTCTTGTACCTGTCTGGGCAGTCGCTGTTGGCATTTAGGCACATTCCTATGTTTGTTTCCTTAGTGTAGACTGCAGTGTGGAAACCTCCGCCCTTTTCCATGACTGTTACATCTAGAAAGGGCAGCTTCCCATCCTTTTCCATCTCGTAAGTGAAACGCAGCACGGAACTCTGCTCAAATGCCTCTTTCAGCTCCTGCAGATGTCTGACATCAGGTACCTGTGTAAAAATGTCGTCAACATACCTGCAGTATATGGCCGGTTTCAAGTTCATGTCGACTAAGACTTTTTGCTCGATGGTACCCATGTAGAAGTTTGCTAACAGGACACCTAGGGGAGAACCCATGGCGACCCCATCTACTTGCTTATACATGTGCCCATCCGGGCTCAAGAAGGGTGCCTCTTTAGTAAAAGCTTGGAGTAGTTTCCTCCACTTACGCATCGGAGATGCGTAAGTTCTATTCAGTTGTGTATTTGTGAACTAAAGTCTTTGAAAATATAATAAGTTTTACGAAACGCGCTCGTGTCGCGTCAGACTAGAAATAAAAATGAATTTTGGAGAATTGATTTTTGATTTACCTCCAACAGTGAAACGAAATGTACGAAAGATTGAGAAAATTCGTGTTAGAATTATTAATCTTACTTTTTCGGTCATATTTAATAATATATATATATTAGTATATTTTGGTAGCAGTCTTTCCTGTAGACATATATTATTAAACATGACCGAAAAAGTAAGATTAATAATTCTAACACGAATTTTCTCTATCTTTCTTATGTTTCTTTTCACTGTTGATGGTAATTCAAAGATCAATTCTCCAAAATTCATTTTTTATTTCTAGTCTGACGCGACACTTGAGCGCGTTTCGTAAAACTTATTACATTTTCAAAGACTTTAGTTTACAAACACACAACTGAAACTGAATAAAGCTTCACACATCTTCGAGATTTATATCTACATTTGGGTGCGGTGGATGAGGTGAAAAACGAACTTTCAACAATGGGTATTCAATGGGTATTAAATACCAACACAAGACAGAACACGAAACAATGGGTATTGAATGGGTATTAAATTCAAACACAAGACAGAACACGAAACAATGGGTATTGAATGGAAGTAATTGTAGAAAGCCTATTGGTCCATATTTCTTGATGCTTCTATATTGGAGCGGAGTCTTGAAGTGGGTAGAATATAGTTGTGCATTAATTGGCTGTTGATTGCTGGTGTTAACTTCTTGATATGTAGTGCCTCGCAGACGTCAAGCCGCCTGCTATCGCTGTAAAAGCAAAAAGTCTTAGTCGACATGAAATAAACACTGGTGAACATGAAATATGAGAGAAGGTGATGAGCCCTGCCTGATAGGATCATTTACTATCACCAAATGTCCCTGTTCACCTAGTAGTAAGGGTGTACCTTAGCTATACATACCCATTTCTAATTTATTTAGTTTGGTTTTATTTTTAAATAAAATCTGGGTGAGAAATAAAATAAAAATATTCTGCATAAATGATGTTAGGTAAGAAGGGTAAAAATGTCAAAAGCTTTATTCATTGAATACTTAAAGTTATAATTATGACTATATGGACTATTAAAAAAGAGAGAGGGAAGTAGGGGTCCAAGACCTCTTCCTGTTACACAACTTGGGTGTGGAACAAGTAATTATCAAAAGAAGGCACCGTGCCGGGAAGGCTATGTAGCAGGAAGGCAGTGAGGTGAGGCAGCTACTTATTTGAGAAATGCTCATTTTATTTACTTTATAGGCTGAGGCAACTTATTTTATTTGAGGAATACTCAGCTGATTCCTCTACATTTAGCATGGAACAAATCTCTTCCTGTTACACAATTTGGCTGTGTGTAACCAAACTAGAAGTGCTCTACAAATCAAGGGACCCAGAATGTGGAATGCCCTCCTGAATCATGTCAAAAACTGTACCTCTGTTACGGCCCTATTGGGTCGCAACGGGTTCTTTCTCTGATGTTATTAGAGTTTGGGTATCCGGCCCCAAGCTAGTAGTAGCTTTCAAGGGGTGTGTTCCGTAACGCAAGTAAATTAAAGGGGAAGGGATACAAATTCTCTAAATTAAATATATAATTACCATCACAATAAATAAATATATAAATTATCACACGGGGGGTATAAACACTATAATGTACAATATGGTCTTCCTCTGAAGACGCGGAGTGTTCCACGGTGCTCAACGATGCTTAGCCCTTGGTCCTCTTCTTGTGGCCTCACGATGAATCCGTAGATTCTCTAGACGAGTCTACCCCGGCCACAGGTCAGCCAAATCACGGTCCCACTGGGTGCACCGTCATGGAGGCCTTCAACCACAAATCCAGCCTGTAGCTGGCAGGTTCCAATCAGCTACGCTGAGTAGGCCACTCCACGACCGATACTAGGGTTGCGAGCCCTAGGCAGGAGCCTCGTGTGATCCCACAGATCACTCTCCTCACCACAACACCCCAGTGGTTAGTCTTCTCCGCCAGTCAGCCCCGGGTACGACAATCCCTGGTTCTGCCACCTCACAGGCAGGCTAACACAACAGCGTTCATCCGGGGGGCGACTCACAGCTTCAGCAGCAAATGCGTGAAGGTACTACGGCTGCCTTGGGTAGACTGATCCACCGTCCGATTCAGCAGTCCCAGGTCGACTCTGTAATCAGACACGTCATTAGTACTGACGACACTCTAGGGCATCTCACTCACAGGCTTAGACACAAACGTCCACCTATCCGCTCCATAGATGGCGTTGCTGTCTAAGCCTCACCTCACCAGAGGTCAGCAGCAGCTATGTCACGAGCTGATTAGGAAGGGAAACCAGCCCCTGTGGCCAGTATATCCTGTCCTCACTAGATGGCGCTGTCCATTTGGAGGGGGTTTCGGGAGCTGACCCACAGATGGCGTGGTCGTCACAGCTCCGTGCTCGGACGCTGGGCTCGGGTCCGTAACATTCTCTCAACCAGTTTAAGAGTAAAACCAAGTACTACCTAATTAACTCCATGTAACCAAACTTATCCCCTAAATGTCAACCCATGTCTTGCTATTTTTCAAACAATGCTGTTCACCAACGTGTACAATTGCTGATCTCTGTTATGTTACCTTCTTTTTTTATTTTTTATTCCTTCTTTCAACACAATTTATACCTAATCCCGATTACTATTAAGTTTTAGTCTAAGTGTTTTTCCCCCACACTTTGCCTGAAATGCTATGAGTATTAGTGGCTTTAGGTATTGTATGTACTAGCTCTGTCTATAAATCCAACATTATGTTTGTTAATCAACTGTATGTACTTTTCCTGAATAAAATTTATTTATTATTATTTATTTATTAATCAGTAAGTATTAAAAGAAGGCACCAAGCTGGGAAGGCTATGTAGCACCATTGTGTGTAACAATAACCCAAATTTTTTTTAACAAGTAATGCACCTGTATGGTAAAACAAGTCCTGTCAGCTTTAAAAATATTGATGCAGTTATTTAAATAAAAAAATATAATGAAAGAAATATTACTGGTTCATTTTTCTTATATCTTTTTGTACTGTACAGTATATCCAAGTAAGTGGAAAATTGATGTATAATGCACAGTATAATGAATGATAAGCATGGATTACCAGTTGAAAAGAAATATGACTTACATATCAACATGAGATCTTAATGATCCATGGTAAACATGATTTAATAAGGATAATACAGTATTTGTAATAATGATAACTATAATTTAAAATCTTTATTACTGATTTTTTTTATTAAAAAGATTAGGTATACACAGCAATGTGCTGCTACCCTATTCTATATGGAATATTACACAGTGTAGATAAAAAACTAGCTATAAGTTGATCTAATACAGTACTCCCATCTCACAGGATGGTTAGACATACATGGAATCAATTTAGAAAATACCAGCCTGAATACAAAAAACAAATCAACTCTGACTAAAGAACTCTTCGCAATTTTCACAAGAGATAAGCACTGAATCATGGAAGCATTATATTATAGTTACTCTTACCAATTTCTACAAGACTCCTCTCAAACAATGTATTTTTTAACATGTTTAGGTTTACACAGCAATGTGCTGCTTCCCTATTCTGAATGAAGGACCACACAGTGTAGATCAAAAACCAGCTACAAGCTCATCCAACATTCTCACCTCACAGGATGGCCAGTCATACATGTAATCAGGAGAGAATAAAATACTTAATTCTGATCTATTAGCCTCCCACTGGCAAAATCTGGGTTCAGCACATGAATATCTTCCAATATTCCTGAGTGTATGAAGTAATTACAGAGCTCAAAGTACCTCATACCATTTGGTATGAAGTCACTGATAACAGGGCAATCACAGATATAGTGTTGGAGAGTATGTTCTCTCAAATAGGACTGAAAACAAATGTTTTTTCCACCAAGAGGGTTATAAACCCAAGGAACCGCCTACCCGCTGAAGCCGTAAATGCCAAATTCCAGCTAAAAAATATCATTAAGACAATTAACGGGCCCTTTAACACGCCGCCGGCTTTCTGTCCTCTTCGAGGTTACTAGATAGTTAGTGGCCCTTGGATAAGTTCAGTAAATATATACAATAATTATCAGCGCATCTTCCGAGTAACAAGGACAGCTACACAGTATCTCTTAGAATTACGTAGGTAAACAACAAATGTAACATATTTGTTTACTACAATGTCGGTGCTGGCTGTAGAAGTTGAAAAAACATTGTTTTACTTCGAAATATACTAATTTTATAAGAAAATTCGACATAAATAGGAGGCAGTAGAGCTTCGATAAGCCAGCGCTAAATCTTCAATATGAAGAATGTTGCTGTTCTCTGATTGGCCAAACGAAACACAGTAGTGACCTTTAGCAGCACGTAGGTGCACTAACAAATATCTTCCTAAGTAGATCTACGTGAATTGCACCTAAACATCTTAGGGCATACTTAGGAACCATCGTAGCAAACCTACTTACGAAGAAATATATGGAGCTTCGTGAATCTAGGTCCATGATTCTACACGCTTTCTTATGTTCTTCAATTCTGATCTCCAGTTTACGCCCTGTTTCCATCACAGACTTCATTACAATCTCTAAATGTAATATATAAACTCCTTCCGGATTATTATTATCTCTTACTCTATCACACACTCAGACCACACACTCACACCTTGGTAAAGCACTCAGGAGAGTGCGAAAGACTTGGTGTAAATTCTTTACATAAATTTCACAAATATATAAACATGGGTTTTTAAGCCTTTTATTTTTATTATTATTCTTATTATTATTATTATTATTATTATTATTATTATTATTATTATTATCATTAGTTCAGTGAAGAATCTTGAAAAATTTACGCTTTTTAAAATATAATTGTTAGCCTGTAACTGTGGTTTTCTTTGGTGAAAAAGTTCATTTTCTCTTTCTCGGAACGAGATGGGAGACTATTCAACTGCTGTTCTGTTTGGTCGTTGAAGACATTACTTATCTATTTCATGCTTTTCCAACTACCTCATAAGTATGTTATATTGTTAATTTTACCTGGAACGTTGGGTCCTATAATCATACAAGGAATACTTTTATTGTTAAATATCTTAAAGTATTAACTCATTAGCACATCACCAATAATTGTTGTTTGTGTGCATGATAGACTACAATAATTAATAATAATAATTCATTGTATTGGGGGACGGGCAGCCTGAGTGTGTATATACGTTAAGCTTATATAGAATTACTGACCCCTCTCTCCAAGGTCGAACTACTGACCCTTCCCGAGGATGCAACCCCTTAACAAGCAGACTAACTCCTGGGTCCCCACTTACTGCTAGGAGAACAGGTGCTAGGTGATACGAAATGCGCCCAAACATTTTTGTCCCGCGCGGGATTCGAACCCGGAGTTCTAGATTGTGAGTGGAGAACGAACCTGACTGTATCACCGGTACCCCAATATTGTTTACCAGTTTCTCTGATCAACAATTCATGTCATATGCTGAGATCAATAATATTTTTAATATATCTCAGCTCAACCAAATATTTTATTGAATATATGTTTAAATCTCGATAATGATGGCATAATACAGAAATTCCGGATTTATAGAGATCCATATTATTTATAAACGTGTTAAACAGAGAAGAAAATTAATTGGACATCAAGACTCTATCGTTCCATGGAATCAGCGATGGAGATGATGTGGCTTTATAACTCGTGATGTTAATATTTCCCTAAATAATAATATGATGAAGTGTTACCACAACGTTTAGGGTTCGACAAAAGAACGGTTTACCTTAACGTTCAAGACGCGACAAACGAACAGTTTACCTTAACGTTCAGGACACGCCAAAAGAACGGTTTACCACAACGTTCAAGACGCGACATACGAACTGTTAATTACAACGTTCAAGACACAATTTACAAATGGTTTCCCAAAGGTTCCCGAAAGCTTCAAATCCAAAAATTTGGATTTGAAGCTTTTAAGTTCAAAGCTTCAGATCTATACAAACACGAAGCTTTCATCCCGATCAAAGCTACATGGTCCAGTGTCTGGCACTAGAGCACGAACACCTATATATTATGTCAATGGTGACAGCTCCTCACACCAGATAATAGAGAAGCGACGACGTTAAGGTCCAGGACGGACCGAAAGGTCGTCGGTCCTGCATTTTCTGACGTGTGGTTTGGTCATCACATCTTCAGCCTCGGTATTGTGACTTACCGTCCGTTATGTCCATGACCAACATCAACACAAACACTGGACGGGACCAACATCAACACAAACACTGGACGGGACCAACATCAACACAAACACTGGACGGGACCAACATCAACACAAACACTGGACGGGACCAACATCAACACAAACACAGGACGGGACCAACATCAACACAAACACTGGACGGGACCAACATCAACACAAACACTGGACGGGACCAACATCAACACAAACACAGGACGGGACCAACATCAACACAAACACTGGACGGGACCAACATCAACACAAACACTGGACAGGACCAACATCAACACAAACACTGGACGGGACCAACATCAACACAAACACTGGACGGGACCAACACAAACACAGGACGGGACCAACATCAACACAAACACTGGACGGGACCAACATCAACACAAACACTGGACGGGACCAACATCAACACAAACACTGGACGGGACCAACATCAACACAAACACAGGACGGGACCAACATCAACACAAACACTGGACGGGACCAACATCAACACAAACACTGGACGGGACCAACATCAACACAAACACAGGACGGGACCAACATCAACACAAACACTGGACGGGACCAACATCAACACAAACACTGGACGGGACCAACATCAACACAAACACTGGACGGGACCAACACAAACACAGGACGGGACCAACATCAACACAAACACTGGACGGGACAAACATCAACACAAACACTGGACGGGACAAACATCAACACAAACACTGGACGGGACCAACATCAACACAAACACTGGACGGGACCAACATCAACACAAACACTGGACGGGACCAATATCAACACAAACACAGGACGGGACCAACATCAACACAAACACTGGACGGGACCAACATCAACACAAACACAGGACGGGACCAACATCAACACAAACACTGGACGGGACCAACAACAACACAAACACTGGACGGGACCAACATCAACACAGGACGGGACCAACATCAACACAAACACAGGACGGGACCAACATCAACACAGGACGGGACCAACATCAACACAAACACTGGACGGGACCAATATCAACACAAACACAGGACGGGACCAACATCAACACAAACACTGGACGGGACCAATATCAACACAAACACAGGACGGGACCAACATCAACACAAACACTGGACGGGACCAACATCAATACAAACACTGGACAGGACCAACATCAACACAGGACGGGACCAACATCAACACAAACACAGGACGGGACCAACATCAACACAAACACAGGACGGGACCAACATCAACACAATCACTGGACGGGACCAATATCAACACAAACACTGGACGGGACCAACATCAACACAAACACTGGACGGGACCAACATCAACACAAACACAGGACGGGACCAACACGAACACAGTACGGGACCAACACAAACACTGGACGGGACCAACAACAACACAAACACTGGACGGGACCAACATCAACACAAACACTGGACGGGACCAACATCAACACAAACACAGGACGGGACCAATATCAACACAAACACTGGACGGGACCAACATCAACACAAACACAGGACAGGACCAACACAAACACTGGACGGGACCAACATCAACACAAACACTGGACGGGACCAACAACAACACAAACACTGGACGGGACCAACATCAACACAAACACTGGACGGGACCAACATCAACACAAACACAGGACAGGACCAACATCAACACAAACACTGGACGGGACCAACATCAACACAAACACTGGACGGGACCAACATCAACACAAACACAGGACGGGACCAACATCAACACAGGACGGGACCAACATCAACACAAACACTGGACGGGACCAACATCAACACAAACACTGGACGGGACCAACATCAACACAAACACTGGACGGGACCAACATCAACACAAACACAGGACGGGACCAACATCAACACAAACACAGGACGGGACCAACATCAACACAAACACAGGACGGGACCAACATCAACACAAACACTGGACGGGACCAACATCAACACAAACACAGGACGGGACCAATATCAACACAAACACAGGACGGGACCAACATCAACACAAACACAGGACGGGACCAACATCAACACAAACACAGGACGGGACCAACATCAACACAGGACGGGACCAACATCTACACAAACACTGGACGGGACCAACATCAACACAAACACTGGACGGGACCAACATCAACACAAACACAGGACGGGACCAACATCAACACAAACACTGGACGGGACCAACATCAACACAAACACAGGACGGGACCAACATCAACACAAACACAGGACGGGACCAACATCAACACAAACACTGGACGGGACCAACATCAACACAAACACAGGACGGGACCAACATCAACACAAACACAGGACGGGACCAACATCAACACAAACACAGGACGGGACCAACATCAACACAAACACAGTACGGGACCAACATCAACACAAACACAGGACGGGACCAACATCAACACAAACACAGGACGGGACCAACATCAACACAAACACAGGACGGGACCAACATCAACACAAACACAGGACTGGACCAACATCAACACAAACACAGGACGGGACCAACATCAACACAAACACTGGACGGGACCAACATCAACACAAACACAGGACGGGACCAACATCAACACCCACACATTTACCGCCGGGGAAGAGAACGTCAACACCATTACTCTTTGAGTGCAAATAAACAGGATAAATTCGTCAATCGTCTTGTTTCTCATGAAGCGGGATGGAAGCGGTCTATTGAAGCAGAGGAGTCTTTCAAGAAGCGTCATTCCTTACTCCACCGTCCGTCTTGTGAGATAAAAATATCAGGAGGAGAAGGAGAGATGAAGGAAGAGAGGAGGAATATGGGGAGACATCAGGGAGAAACGCGGCTTATCAGGAGACTATGCACAAATTCCTTCCACCAAGAACACTGTGTGTTTATTATTATTATTATAATTTTGTGCATTCTACCTTATTTATGACAAATAATATAGTAATGATTACTTAGTTTTATTATTATCATTATTATTATCATTATTATTAAAATTATTCTACTATATTATTATTAGTTTTTAAACGTTACTCAGGAGAAGGAGACAAAGAACCAATACAAAATAATGAACGAATAGAGAGACAGAGAGAAACCTGCAAGATATATCAACTAAACATTATTTTCACTATTAAATTAATGACAAAATGTTGCATATCAATACCGGAAAACAAGAAGCGACAAATCTGCCAGAGTCGAAACTTTATTGCGACGAATCCGTGCACTCCAAGATCAATCTTAGACTGGTACGTACTCCCGCAGATTAAACTTTGACTGGTACGTGCACTCCCAGATCAAACTTTTGACTGGTTATCATGTGATGGTTATCTTGAGATGATTTCGGGGCTTTTTTTAAGTGTCCCCGCGGCCCGGTCCTCGACCAGGCCTCCACCCCCAGGAAGCAGCCCGTGACAGCTGACTAACACCCAGGTTCCTATTTTACTGCTAGGTAACAGGGGCATAGGGTGAAAGAAACTTTGCCCATTGTTTCTCGCCGGCGCCTGGGATCGAACCCAGGACAACAGGATCACAAGTCCAGCGTGCTGTCCGCTCGGCTGACCGGCTCCCTCGTACGTGCACTCCCAGATTAAACTTAGACTGGTACATGCATTCCCAGATTAAACTTAGACTGGTACGTGCACTCCCAGATTAAACTTTTGGCTGGTACGTGCACTCCCAGATCAAACTTTTGACTGGTACGTGCACTCCCAGATTAAACTTTTGACTGGTACGTGCACTCCCAGATTAAACTTTTGACTGGTACGTGCACTCCTAGATTAAACTTTTGACTGGTACGTGCACTCCCAGATTAAACTTTTGACTGGTACGTGCACTCCCAGATTAAACTTTTGACTGGTATGTGCACTCCCAGATTAAACTTTTGACTGGTACGTGCACTCCCAGATTAAACGTAGCCTGATACGTGCACTCCCAGGCCAATCTCAGACCAATAAGGGCAAGAGCTTCACAAGGGCACACCACCAGCTTCACTGCCCCTTATTGGAACAATCGGCCCATTGGGGCAATAAAATATGAGTCATATTGTCAAAGGAAGCACACATACACACGCGCGCGCGCGCTCTTTTCGAGAACCTAACTGGACTCATGATAACTCCAAGCGTTGAATCCTAGAAAATAGATCAACTAACAGGAATTCGTCTCCGAGGAATTGTTGGTCCGTAAATAACGAGAAACCTCATATATCAAATCGACTGGCAGTTTAAGGCATTCACAGAACTCTCAAGTCGAGCACAGGTACTCGAGAGAGCCCGAGGGATGGGGGGAAGATATGGATGTGCGTGGCGAGTGGAAACGCAGGTGTTGAGTGCGAGAGTGATGACCACAGCGCATCTGTCCTCGTCATGATTGAAAGTGAAGACTGTAACACTGGTGGTTACACAGGATAGATTAAGGGCTTGTATTGACCTACATATCTCTCTTCTACGTCGTCTGTACTAACCGTCTCTCCCCTATCCCTCTCTCCTACCCCAAACACCTTATCCAGGGATTACCTGCTTGTCATCCTGACACACACTCTCCTCCTCCTACCACTCCATTGAAATTTCGTTCTCGTCCATCTCCTTCTTTTCTTTCTTGTTGTATTCCCCCCCCCCCCCCATGTCTCTACATTCTCTCCATATCTCAACGTTTCTCCATTTAGCGAAACTCGTGATTTATCAGTGAATCCTACTTTCTTTATTCATAATGTTTATATCCGTATCTAAGACTAGGGCGGAAATCTTCTGAATTTATATATCTTGACGTCACCGCTGTAGTCTGTTTAATTAATTTGTGTTGCAAAATACATTTTCTGCATATGTGATTTTAGTATTTGTCTTATTTAGCTATTACCTTCGTCCTCTTCGTCTTCCACTTCATTCTTATTATTTTCTCCCTTTATACCGATGTGATGTAATCAAGGGTAAGACTTTCCTTCCGGCAAGAACGTGTATGTCATCCGTTCACTGCAATGGTCTCAGGAAGTCTTCCTGTCACACTTTCGTTGAAGCACACCATTCATAGATGTCTTACTGAACAATAAACTCAGTTTACATTGCTTCAACACAATTCTGTCAATTGAAGTGACTTCATTTATCATTCTGGAAGAGGTATGAATAACAGTTGTTAAATGTAGGCTTCATGTTAAATAGGCATAAGTTAATGCAACATAAATATAGTATTTTTGGATACTCAGCAGACGACCCGAAGTATTAAATATAGTTGTGAGAGGAAAAGTGAAGCAGCCTCGGAGGAGTGCTTTTGCTTCCGACTTTTAGAGCAGTCTGCTAATGCCCTCTCAGGAGGAGCTCCCAAGGAAAACGAGGGACAGCTTTTAAAACAGTCATATATTTTAAGATACAATGTGTACACTGCAACACGGACATGCGTTGAGACACACACACACACACACATTCGGTATTATTCACACAGAAATCACAAGAGCGCGATGTATCAAATGAACAAATCCACAAGGGCCGCGATGAGAGGCATGTCTTGGAGAGGCGTGTCTTGGAGAGGCTGCAAGATCCGTGTGAGGGAGATAGCACTCCCTGTTGCAATTCTTTTGACCATGTTGTTGCGTAGTCAACTAAGGCGCGTCTGGGATTATCCCAGACGTAGGTTCGAACCCTCATCATGGCCCATGTGGATTTGTTCATTCGATGATATGTTAATCTTCTGAAGCATTCAGAATTGGTGTTAAATTTGTCTTGCGCTTGTCTGGACTTAATTTATACCATTGATAGGAATACTAGGGGAGCAGGCATTCTTTTAAACACATCTGGTTAAATATGACCACATTGCTGGCATTGTTGATCTCTCTATGTAAGCTTTCTACTCCCGTACTCGCGGTGGGAATGGAGACCTCAGAAGAAACGTCGTCATTATCCGGTGATGTGTGGTGAGCTCTGAGTTTGAGTATAGGCAAGGAAGGGAAGTCATTATTCTGTATATTTAGATGGGTCTTTTTTGAAATATGATTTCCAGAATTTGTAATTTCTTGTCAGTGGTACTCTGTAGGATTTATTTTATTATTTACAAGCAAGTTCTCAATGAGTGTTGTACTCAGTATGCATATGGTTTCTAGGGCTACAAGCTTGTAGTTGGCAATTCAGTCTTTTCGAAAGCTTTGTTGTGGCCATACCAATATAAGTAGATCGATGGTGGCAACCTACATTGTGTCATGTAAATTGGTATACCATGTTTGCTTTTTGACGAAGGTTGTATTGTTTAAAGAAACGCCGTTTGAAACGTAAATCAGGACTCTCTCAAGAGAATCTACAAAGATTTTGTTTAAAAAATATTGGAATATGAAGCAACGGCCTAAAATACATTTTGTGAAGCATTAAACGAACATCGAAAAAGTGCAGCTAGATTAGTGCTAGAGTTAAGAGTTAAGAGTTAAGTTAAGAGTTATTAGAGTTAAACTTTGAGGACTTGCTGAAGGAACGTGACCTCAGGACCTTGGTGGATAGAAGAAACAAATGAGATATGCTCATAACATACAAGATACTAAGAGGAATAGACAAGATAGACAAGGACTGCCGCTTTAAGTTGAGAAAAAACAGAACAAGAGGACACAAGTGGGAGCTGGAAACACAAATAAGTCGAAGAAATGTAAGTAAACACTGGTACCCTGTATTGTGGTCAACAAGTGTGGTCAACAAGTGTGGTCAACAAGTGGCCTTGAGAGAAGCTGTGGAAGCCACCTCTACCCTCAGCTTATAAGAACAAGTTCGACAAAGACTTTGAACGTCAGAAAAGGTAAACTATAACACAACAGGTACAACAAGGCTAATAGGCATAAATAGTTAGACTTCACTTCATTTTAATCATTGATAGGTAAGTACAGATAGATAAACACATACGAATACACCCTCACAATATGCACGCACGCACATGCATACACATATACACACGCAAAGCTGGACTTTGCATGTGTATATGGACTAAACTTGAAAAGGTTCAAAAGTTTGCCACCAGACTAGTACCCGAGCTGAGAGGTATGAGCTACGAGGAGAGACTACGGGAATTAAACCTCAATTCGTTGGAAGACAGAAGAGTTAGGGGGGACATAATCACCACATTCAAGATTCTCAAAGGAATCGACAGGGTTGATAAAGACAGGCTGTTTAACACAAGGGGCACACGCACTAGGGGACACAGGTGGAAACTGAGTGCCCAAATGAGCCACAGAGATATTAGAAAGAACTTTTTTAGTGTCAGAGTGGTTGACAAATGGAATGCATTAGGAAGTGATGTGGTGGAGGCTGACTCCATACACAGTTTCAAGCGTAGATATGATAGAGCCCAGTAGGCTCAGGAACCTGTACACCTGTTGATTGACGGTTGAGAGGCGGGACCAAAGAGCCAGAGCTCAACCCCCGCAAGCACAACTAGGTGAGTACAACTAGGTGAGTACGCAGTGTAGTGTATACACAGTGTATACACAGTGTATACACAGTGTAGGACGGCCAGGGAAGGCACAAGTGTTGGACGGGGGTCAGCGATTTAGTTCAATATTCTCGGGATATTTACGTACCAGTGAGCCCAAAACAGAGTTTTTGGTCATATGACAAACCGTTCTCGCACTTTTGTATAGTCAATATTGACATATTAAATACGTGCATATGTGACATACTAAACATACTAGTTTACCTTGAAAAGCTTCATAGAAAACACCGACCTTACCTAACCTTCTTAGTATATTAAGATAAGTATCTTATTGCTTCGTAATTACAATTATTACTTAACTTATACCTATAATAGGTTAAGTAATAATTGTAACTACAGAGCAGTAAGATGCTTATCTTAACATACTAAGAAGGTTAGGTAAGGTCGGTGTTTTCTATGAAGCTTTTCAAGTATGTTAAGATTAGCATCTTATTGCTTTGTAATTACAATTATTACTTAACCTATACCTGTAATAGGTTAAGTAATAATTGTAATTACGAAGCAATAAGATACTTATCTTAACATACTAAGAAAGTTAGGTAAGGTCGGTATTTTCTATGAAGCTTTTCAAGGTAAACTAGTATGTTTAGTATGTCACATATGCACGTATTTAATAAGTCAATATTGACTATACGAAAGTGCGAGAACGGGTTGCATATGAAGGGTACAGCAACGCAGTGATAACGCAACATAGTGAATTCTTGTAATGTTGGATAAGGAAAAAAATGAAAAAAGAACGAGTTTGTGGCAAGACAGTCGCACTAGCGGGCTGAGAAGGGAAGAATACGACCAGCTGTGGCGGGGACGTCAACAATTAAGGCGGACATCGCTCCATAAATCACCTAATTGTGCTTTGGGATGCTTACTTGGAGGTGAGTGCCTCTCAAAGTCAGTCATACAAGTTGTACACTGTTTTTTATATAATAATTAGCTTTGAACTTAAGTTAAAATAGGAAAAAGAAGCTCAAGAGCCTCAGCTTGGTACTAGTTTCTCACACCTGTATGTTACATTACAACGCCACGGACTAGCCCAACCCCCCCTCCTCACCATAACACGCCAGTGTAAACACACTGTGGTGGAGGCTGACTCCATACACAGTTTCAAGTGTAGATATGACAGAGCCCGATAGGCTCAGGAATCTGTACACCTGTTGATTGACGGTTGAGAGGCGGGACCAAAGAGCCAGAGCTCAACCCCCGCAAACACAACTAGGTGAGTACAACTAGGTGAGTACACATACACACACACACACACACACACACACACACACACATGCACGCACAAACCAGCCTACCGCCAGCCTCACCCCTCACCCACGGGACTGACCTTCCATCCCTCACCCACCTGATCGCCCTCCTTCCTCTCTCCCCCGCTCTGCCTATTTCCCTCTATCCCTCGCTCTCCCTCTCCCTCTCTCCCCCTCACTCCCTTTCACTCCCCTTAACTCCCCCCTCTCCCTCCATCCCTCCACCAGTTAACCCCACCCACCACAGTGCCACCCTCACAATAAACACACACACATACGCACACACACACACACACACACACACACACACACACACACACACACACACACACACACACACACACACACACACACACACACACACACACACACACACACACACACCTTAATTATAGACCGGTATCATTGACAAGTGTAATAGTCAAAATACTGGAAAAAATAATTAAAACTAAATGGGTAGAACACTTGGAGATGATATAATATTAGACAGACAGTATGGTTTTCGATCTGGAAGATCCTGTGTATCGAATTTACTCAGTTTCTATGATCGAGCAACAGAGATATTACAGGAAAGAGATGGTTGGGTTGACTGCATCTATCTGGACCTAAAAAAGGCTTTCGACAGAGTTCCACATAAGAGGTTGTTCTGGAAACTGGAAAATATTGGAGGGGTGACAGGTAAGCTTCTAACATGGATGAAAAATATTCTGACATGGAAAAATGAGGGCAGTGATCAGAGGCAATGTATCGGACTGGAGAGATGTCACAAGTGGAGTACCACAGGGTTCAGCTCTTGCACAAGTGATGTTTATTGTCTACATAAATGATCTACCAGTTGGTATACAGAATTTTATGAACATGTTTGCTGATGATGCTAAGATAATAGGAAGGATAAGAAACATAGAAGATTGTCATGCCCTTCAAGATGACCTGGACAAAATAAGTATATGGAGCACCACTTGGCAAATGGAATTTAATGTTAATAAATGCCATGTTATGGAATGTGGAATTGGAGAACATAGACCCCACACAACCTATATATTATGTGAGAAATCTTTAAAGAATTCTGATAAAGAAAGAGATCTAGGGGTGGTTCTAGATAGAAAACTATCACCTGAGGATCACATAAAGAATATTGTTCGAGGAGCCTATGCCATGCTTTCTAACTTCAGAATTGCTTTTAAATACATGGATGGCGATATACTAAAGAAATTGTTCACGACTTTTGTTAGGGCAAAGCTAGAATATGCAGCGGTTGTGTAGTGCCCATATCTTAAGAAGCACATCAACAAACTGGAAAAGGTGCAAAGACATGCTACTAAGTGGCTCCCAGAACTGAAGGGCAAGAGCTACGAGGAGAGGTTAGAGGCATTAAATATGCCAAAACTAGAAGACAGAAGAAAAAGAGGTGATATGATCACTATATACAAAATAGTAACAGGAATTGATAAAATTGATAGGGAAGATTTCCAGAGACCTGAAACTTTAAGAACAAGAGGTCATAGATATAAACTAGCTAATCACAGATGCCGAAGAAATATAAGAAAATTCGCTTTCGCAAACAGAGTGGTAGACGGTTGGAACAAGTTAGGTGAGAAGGTGGTGGAGGCCAAGACCGTCAGTAGTTTCAAAGCGTTATATGACAAAGAGTGCTGGGAACACGGGACACCACGAGCGTAGCTCTCATCCTGTAACTACACTTAGGTAATTACACACACACACACACACACACACACACACACACACACACACACACACACACACACACACACACACACACACACACACACACACACACACACAAACACACACACACACACACACACAGGTCAAGCAGGATGGTAAGACAACAGAATGAAGCTGGAGGAGAGGGATTGGATGAGTCATACATGGAGATGATTGCTAAGGCATGGAAAGAAATCAGTGGGGAATTGAAGGACCTGAGGGAAACTATATGTAAGCTGTAGATAGAACTAAGTACAGCGCAAGAGGAGATAAAAAGCCTAAATACAGGCCCTCATCAGACTCTGGCCCATGCAACTAACCCCCAGGTACCAGGAGGTGTAGCAATGGCAGGGACCCTTACAATTGGTCTAACCTTTACTGAAATGCTGAAGAACCCAGGAGCAATGTCCACAGTCAAGGAAGTTGTAATGAAAGCAGTAACCTCACAGGAGGCAGCTAGATGCACAAGCCAACTAATGGAAAGGAAAAGATTTGTAGTAGTGGTAGGTATGAAGGAACAAGAGGGCTCCACGAGGGAGGAATCGAGGACTAAAGACAAAGCTGCAGTGGAAGGATATTAAAGGAGATAGGATTGGAAGGGGCTGAACGAGACATAGCACAGTTTTTCCAGATTAACCAGTATTACAAAGAAAAAAAGAGAGTAATCTAGGTAGTATTCAAGAGCAAAGTCGTCAAAGAGGACATCCTAGTAATGAAGAGCAAAATGAGATATGCAAGGAATTACAAAGAGGTATATCTTCAGAGGGACATGACCAGGGACGAGATAGTAAGGGCAGCAGATGCAAGGGAAAAGTGCAGGGAGAGGGAAGGGAGCCAGGGAACCTCAGCCTTCAACCCAGCAATCCCAGAGTGGAGTGGTGAACCCCAATCCAGCAACTCAGGAACACCAGGGGGGGAATGCAACACCCCAGCCCACCACCCAATAGGGCCCCCCTATCCCCCTACCCCCCCAGCACAAACCCTTCCTTGCCCCTGCACAATGCCCATCATGAAACCCAAATCCTCCCCCTTCCCCTTACCCCAAGTATCCCCTGCGTTCCCAGCCCCTGGTCTTCTTCCTGCCCCAAGCAGGCCTGAGCAAGACCAAATCCCTCTATCCTCCACTCCACCTCCCCCAAACCCCTGTCAACTACACCACAGGAAGGCGTGCCCTTTCCCCAAGCAGTCCCTGCTCCCCTCATCCCCCAGGACTTATTCCTGCCCCAAGCAGGCCTGAGCAAGACCTAAGCCCTCCATCCCCCACTACAACTCCCCCTGAACCCCTGGCAACTACCTCACAGGAGGATGAGCCTGCCCAAGTAGCAATGACCAGGGAACAACTTCCTACACTTGTGGGGAGTGAGGGTGAAATTGGATATAAGAAAGTGAGATTCAAGGTAATATACTCAAACATTGATGGAATTACCAATAAAGCAAGTGAACTGGCAGAAAGGGTGCAAGAAGAAAACCCTGATGTAATAGGACTCACGGAAACAAAATTGTGAGGAGTCATAACAGATGCTGTGTTTCCAAAGGACTACTATATAGTAAGGAAAGAGAGGAAAGGGAGAGGAGGTGGAAAAGTGGCCCTGCTGAAAAGGAAGGACTGGAATTTTGATGAGATCGAAATTCTGGACTGTGACGGGTTCAGAGATTACATAACAGGAACTATAACAATGGGTGGACCTAAGCTAATAGTGGCAGTCATTTTCAACCCTCCCTTAAATGACAGAAGACCTAGACAGGAGTTTGATAGGAACAACATGCCAACCATTAATATAATAGTGAGAGCAGCTTCAGTTGCCTGCAGGAATGGCTCAAGACTCTTAATCATTGGCGATTTCAACCATGGAAAGATAACCTGGGAGAATGGGGATCCACATGGTGGTGCAGATACACGGAGAGCTAAACACTTGGAAGTGGCAACAAGGAAGTTTCTGAGCCAGCATGTCAAGGAACCCACAAGAGTGAGAGGCAATGATGAACCAGCTAGACTCGACTTGATATTCACCCTGAATGAGTCAGAAATAAGGGAAATCGAAGTTGAAGTCCCCATAGGAATGATTGACCACAGTGTACTGACTTTTAAGTACTTGGTGGAGGTAGGGATAACCTATCCAAGGATGGGATCGGAGGGAAAAAGACTAAATTACTGAAGAGGAAAATATGACAAGATGAGGAACTTCCTCAGGGGAATACTATGGGAAACATAACTTAGAGACAAGAATGTGCAGGTCATAATGGATTTTGTCACCCAGAAGTGCCAGGAAGCTGCAGACTGGTTTATCCCCGTCCAAAAGGAGAAAAACGAAAAACAACAGAAAAACCCATGGTTCAACCAGGAATGCAAGGTAGCGAAGCAACTGAGTAAAAGAACATGGAGAAACTACAGAAATTATAGGACATCGGAGAGCAGGGAGAGATACCAGAGGGCCAGAAATGAGTACCTCAGAGTGAGGAGGGAAGCAGAGAGACAGTTTGAAAAAGACATCGCGAGATATCCAAGAACCAACCAAAGATGCTCCACAGCCACATAAGGAGGAAAACAGCAGTGAAGGAACAAGTGATGAAGCTGCAAAAAGGGCTGAACAGATACACAGAGGAGGTGTGTATCTTCATACACCTCTTCTGGTGTGTTCTTCATACACCTCCTTCATACACAAGGAGGTGTATGAAGAACTCAACAAGAGATTCCAGGAGGTCTTTACAATAGAACAAGGAGAAGCCCCTGCATTAAATGAGGCAGCGGCAAACCAAGCAACCTTGGAGGAATTTGACCTCACCAGTGATGAGGTCAAAAGGTGTCTGCTGGAGCTGGATGTGACAAAGGCTGTTGGGCCTGACAGAATCTCACCATAGATACTCAAGGAAGGTGCAGAAGCCCTAAGTGTGCCACTCTCTATGGTGTATAACAGGTCACTGGAAACAGGAGACTTACCAAAAAGTTGGAAGACAGCTAACGTGGTCCCAATATACAAGAAGGGTGACAGGCAAGAGACACTGAACTAAAGGCCAGTTTCCTCAACTTGTATACCATGCAAGGTGATGGAGAAGATCGTGAGGAAAAGGCTCGTAGAGCATCTGGAGGGAAATAACTTTGTAAGGCACCACCAACATGGGATCAGAGATGGTAAATCGTGCCTCACAGGTTTAATAGAATTTTATGACCAGGCAACAAAAACTAGGCAGGAAAGAGAAGGGTGGGCCGACTGCATTTTCCTGGACTGCCAGAAAGACTTTGACACAGTACCCCATAAAAACTGTTAAAAAAGTTGGAGCAACAGGCAGGAGTAAAAGGAAAGGTGCTCCAGTGGATAAGGGAGTACTTAGGGGGCATTAGATGAAAAAAATCGCCCAAATACGATTTTTTCTGAAAAATTTCTAAAAATACTACAGCGTTCTGGCAACATTGTGGTGCAAACCGTTTAATGTTATGATAATAAATAACGTAATTAGAGTGAATTTTCTAGCCACAATTGTCCTAAATCTGGTCCTTGCGGCTTGGGTGCGCCGTAGGGTGATGTGTCATACGTTGTAAGCGTCTAGTATTTCGTAATAGAGTGGAAAATATCTTGTTATGCATATACAAATTATAAATTCACTCATTGGCAACAGTCTTGTGTGAGATGGAGGGAGGGAGGGAGGATAAGCCAATTACCTGACTCCATCACCCCCTCTGTGTCTGTGCAGGTGGTCGTATCCCTGACGCGCTCTCACAGATCGCCCTGTAGATCGTATTTTGTCGTATCTACTGCACAATGGTTAGAGTATCGGACAAGAAGAAGGCTCTAAAGACAAGAGCTCTATGCGCAAGCCAAGTAAAGAAGGAGCGTAAAGCCGCAATGAGGCAAAACAGGGTTCTTTTGAGTGAAGATAGAGGAGGGCTTGCTGTGAGGAGTGTGTCGCAGCCTCCCGCCCCACAACACACACTACCTCGCCTCACTCCCTCACACTCCCAGGCAGCCATACCTCCTGCGGCACCTGCCACACCTCCTGTGGCACCTGCCACACCTCCTGCGGCACCTGCCACACCTCCTGCGGCACCTGCCACACCTCCTGCGGCACCTGCCACACCTCCTGTGGCACCTGCCACACCTCCTGTGGCACCTGCCACACCTCCTGCGGCACCTGCCACACCTGCGGCACCTGCCACACCTGCTGCACCTGCTACACCTCCTGTGGCACCTGCCACACCTCCTGCGGCACCTGCCACACCTCCTGCGGCACCTGCCACACCTGCGGCACCTGCCACACCTCCTGCGGCACCTGCCACACCTGCGGCACTTGCCACACCTCCTGCGGCACCTGCCACACCTCCTGCGGCACCTGCCACACCTGCGGCACTTGCCACACCTCCTGCGGCACCTGCCACACCTCCTGCGGCACCTGCCACACCTCCTGCGGCACCTGCCACAACACCTGTGGCACCTGCCACACCTGCGGCACCTGCCACACCTCCTGCGGCACCTGCCACACCTGCGGCACCTGCCACACCTCCTGCGGCACCTGCCACACCTGCGGCACCTGCCACACCTGCGGCACCTGCCACACCTCCTGCGGCACCTGCCACAACACCTGTGGCACCTGCCACACCTCCTGCTTCACCTGCCACACCTCCTGCGGCACCTGCCACACCTCCTGCGGCACCTGCAACATCTCCTGCGGCACCTGCCACACCTCCTGCGGCACCTGCCACACCTCCTGCGGCACCTGCCACACCTCCTGCGGCACCTGCCAAACCTCCTGCGGCACCAGCCACACCACCTGTGGCACCTGCCACACCTCCTGCGGCACCTGCCACTCAAGATCGTAGACCTGCCTCACCTCCTGCGGCACCTGCCACTCAAGATCGTAGACCTGCAACTCCAGACGTTCTCCCTCTTGATGTTGCAGGACCCAGCACTGCTCTTGATGTTGCAGGACCCAGGACTGCTCCTGATGTTGCAGGACCCAGGACTGCTCTTGATGTTGCAGGACCCAGCACTGCTCTTGATGTTGCAGGACCCAGGACTGCTCCTGATGTTGCAGGACCCAGCACTGCTCTTGATGTTGCAGGACCCAGCACTGCTCTTGATGTTGCAGGACCCAGCACTGCTCTTGATGTTGCAGGACCCAGGACTGATCTTGATGTTGCAGGACCCAGCACTGCTCTTGATGTTGCAGGACCCAGCACTGCTCTTGATGTTGCAGGACCCAGCACTGCTCTTGATGTTGCAGGACCCAGCACTGCTCTTGATGTTGCAGGACCCAGGACTGATCTTGATGTTGCAGGACCCAGCACTGCTCTTGATGTTGCAGGACCCAGGACTGATCTTGATGTTGCAGGACCCAGGACTGCTCTTGATGTTGCAGGACCCAGCACTGCTCTTGATGTTGCAGGACCCAGCACTGCTCTTGATGTTGCAGGACCCAGCACTGCTCTTGATGTTGCAGGACCCAGCACTGCTCTTGATGTTGCAGGACCCAGCACTGCTCTTGATGTTGCAGGACCCAGCACTGCTCCTGATGTTGCAGGACCCAGCACTGCTCTTGATGTTGCAGGACCCAGCACTGCTCTTGATGTTGCAGGACCCAGCACTGCTCTTGATGTTGCAGGACCCAGCACTGCTCTTGATGTTGCAGGACCCAGCACTGCTCTTGATGTTGCAGGACCCAGCACTGCTCTTGATGTTGCAGGACCCAGCACTGCTCTTGATGTTGCAGGACCCAGCACTGCTCTTGATGTTGCAGGACCCAGCACTGCTCTTGATGTTGCAGGACCCAGCACTGCTCCTGATGTTGCAGGACCCAGCACTGCTCTTGATGTTGCAGGACCCAGCACTGCTCTTGATGTTGCAGGACCCAGCACTGCTCTTGATGTTGCAGGACCCAGCACTGCTCTTGATGTTGCAGGACCCAGGACTGCTCTTGATGTTGCAGGAGGCTGAACACAAGGTATCATCTGGGAGGGGAAATCCTGCAAGAGTCAAATAGAGAGAAAGATCTGGGGGTTGATATCACACCGAACCTGTCCCCAGAGGCCCACATCAAAAGAATATCATCAGCGGCATATGCTAGACTGGCCAACATAATAACTGCCTTTAGAAACTTGTGTAAGGAATCTTTCAGAACCCTGTATACCACTTATGTAAGACCAATCCTGGAGTATGCAGCTCCAGCCTGGAGTCCATACCTAGTTAAACACAAGACAAAGTTAGAGAAGATTCAGCGGTATGCCACCAGGCTCGTCCCGGAACGTAGAGGTATGAGCTACGAGGAAAGGCTAAAGGAGCTGAACCTCACTTCCCTGGAAAACAGAAGAGTAAGGGGAGACATGATAACCACCTACAAAATTCTCAGGGGAATTGACAGGGTGGACAAAGACAAACTCTTCAGCACGGGTGGGACACGAACAAGGGGACACAGGTGGAAACTTAGTACCCAGATGAGCCACAGATTAATTTTCTTTTTTCTAACGAAATTTTTTTTCTAAAGTTTTTCTAACTTTTCTAAATAAATTTTCTTTCTAACGTCTTCACAGAGACATTAGAAATATTTTTTTCAGTGTCAGAGTAGTTAATAAATGGAATGCACTAGGAAGTCATGTGGTGGAGGCTGACTCCATACACAGAAAGGCGTTTCAAATGTAGATATGATAGAGCCCAATAGGCTCAGGAATCTGTACACCACTTGATTGACAGTTGAGAGGCGGGACCGAAGAGCCAAAGCTCAGCCCCCGCAAGCACAATTACGTGAGTACGCACACACTCACACAAACGCATGTACACATACGTACACGCACGCACACACACGAACACGTACGCACACACACGCACACGCACGAACACACACAGTGTGTTGGAATTGGAATTGACAGGGTAGATAAGGACGGGCTATTTAAAACAAGGGGCAAACGCACTAGGGGACACAGGTGGAAACTGAGTGCCCAAATGAGACACAGAGATATTAGAAAGAATTTGTTAAGTGTCAGAGTGGTTGACAAATGGAATGCATTAGGCAGTGATGTGGTGGAGGCTGAGTCCATACAGAGTTTCAAGTCTAGATATGATAGAGCCCAATAGGCTCAGGAACCTGTGCACCAGTTGATTGACAGTTGAGAGGCGGAACCAAAGAGCCAGAGCTCAACCCCCGCAAGCACAAATAGGTGAGTGTATTAGAATTGGAGTACCTGGTAGAGCTAGGAATTTTCTCCCTCAAAAACAGAACTAGGAAACAAACGGCTCACATACCGAAAGGGGAACTATGAGGAGATGAGACGTTTCCTGAACGAAATACCTTGGGACACAGACCTCATAGATAAATCTGTACAAGATATGATGGACTATTTCACCCAAAAGTGTCAGGAGGCATTAAACAGTTCATCCCATCCCAAAGGGAAAAATTCGAGAAGCAAAAGAAGAATCCATGGTATAATAGGGCATGTATGGAAGCAAAGGGACTGAACAAAAGGGCGTGGAGGAACTTCCGGAATAACAGAACACCAGAAAGCAAAGAGAGATACCAGAGAACCAGGAATGAGTATGTCATGGTGAAAAGAGAAGCAAAGAAAAATTATGGAAATGATATAGCAAACAAAGCCAAGACCGAACCAAAGCTACTCCACAGTCACATCAGAAGGAAAACAACAGTGAAAGAACAGGCAATGAAACTTAGAAAACGCGAGGACAGGTATACAGGGAATGACAAAGAGGTGAGTGAAGAACTCAACAAGAGGTTCAAGGAGGTCTTCACAATAGAACAAGGTGAGGTCACTTTGCTAGGAGAAACGGAAGTAAACCAGGCGGCCTTGTAAGCGTTCGAAATTACGAGTGAGAAGTTCATGAGACACCTACTGGAACTGGATGTTAGAAAGACTGTTGGTCCAGACGGGATTTCACCATGGGTACTGAAAGAATATGCAGAGGCACTTTGCTTGCCACTCTCTATAGTGTATAGTAGGTCATTGGAGACGGGAGACCTCCCAGAAATATGGAAGACGGCGAATGTGGTCCCAATATACAAAAAGGGGGGACAGGTAAGAGGCACTGAACTACAGGCCAGTGTCCTTGACTTGTATACCATGCAAGGTGATGGAGAAGATCGTGAGAAAAAACCTATTAACACATCTGGAGAGAAGGGACTTTGTGACAAATCGCCAACATGGATTCAGGGAGGGTAAATCTTACCTGACTGGCTTAATAGAATTCTACGACCAGTTGACAAAGAAAGAGAAGGCTGGGTGGATTGCATTTTCTTGGATTGTCGGAAAGCCTTTGACACATTACCGCATAAGAGGCTGATACATAAGCTGGAGAGACTGGCAGGTGTAGCTGGTAAGGTGCTCCAGTGGATAAGGGAGTATCTGAGCAATAGGAAGCAGAGAGTTACGGTGAGGGGTGAGACCTCTGATTAGGGTGAAGTCACCAGTGACCCACAGGGCTCTGTACTCGGTTACTATCTTGTTTCTGATATATGTAAATGATCTCCCGGAGAGTATAGATTCATTTCTCTCAATGTTTGCTGACGATGCCAAATTTATGAGAAGGATTAAGACAGAGGAGTACTGCTGAAGGCTTCAAGAAGACGTTGACAAGCTGAAGGAATGGTCGAACAAACGGTTGTTAGAGTTTAACTCATGCAAATGTTCTGTAATGAAGATTAGCGTAGGGAGCAGGAGGCCAGATACTAGGTAGCATCTGGGAGAGGAAATTCTTTATGAGTCAGAGAGAGAAAAAGACTTGGGGGTTGACATCACGCCAGACCTGTCCCCCGCAGCCCATATCAAGAGGATAACACCAGCGGCATATGCCAGGCTGGCCAACATAAGAACGGCATTCAGAAACTTGTGTAAGGAATCATTCAGAACTTTGTATACCACATATGTCAGGCCAATCCTGGAGTATGCAGCCCCAGCATGGAGTCCATATCTTTTCAAGGATATGACCAAACTGCAAAAGGTTCAAAGGTTTGCCACCAGACTAGTACCCGAGCTGAAAGGAATGAGCTACGAGGAGAGGCTACGGGAATTAAACCCCACTTCGCTGGAAGACAGAAGACATAGGGGGGACATGATCACCACATTCAAGATTCTCAAATGAATTGATAGGGTAGATAAAGACAGGCTATTTAACACAAGGGGCACACGCACTAGGGGACACAGATGGAAACTGAGTGCCCAAATGAGCTACAGATATATTAGAAAGAACTTTTTTAGTGTCAGAGTGGTTGACAAATGGAATGCATTAGGAAGTGATGTGGTCGAGGCTGACTCCATACACAGCTTCAAGTGTAGATATGATAGAGCCCAATAGGCTAATTGTACACCTGTTGATTGACAGTTGAGAGGCGGGACCAAAGAGCAAACACATCCCCTGCAAGCACATCCCCTGCAAGCACAATTAGGTGAGTACACACAACGCACGCACGCACGCAAGCACGCACACACACGTCTTACAAACAGGATCTGACACCGTGGCGAAGGGTGACCATACAAACCATACTATACCGACGGTCACCACTCCTCTCTTTCCCTCCCTCTCTCTCTCCTCCAGCTAACACTCTTCCCTCTCTCCTCTCCATCTCCCCTCTCACCCCTCTCTCCCTCCCCTCTCTCTCTCCCTCCCCTCTCTCTCTCACTCACTCTCTCTCTCTCTCTCTCTCTCTCTCTCTCTCTCTCTCTCTCTCTCTCTCTCTCTCTCTCTCTCTCTCTCTCTCTCTCTCTCTCTCTCTCTCTTCTCTCTCTCTCTCTCTCTCTCTCTCTCTCTCTCTCTCTCTCTCTCTCTCTCTCTCTCTCTCTCTCTCTCTCTCTCTCTCTCTCTCTCTCTCTCTCTCTCTCTCTTTCTCTCTCTCTCTCTCTCTCTCTCTCTCTCTCTCTCTCTCTCTCTCTCTCTCTCTCTCTCTCTCTCTCTCTCTCTCTCTCTTGCTTGCCCCCACCTCTCTCTCTCTCCCTCTCTCTTGGTCAGCTCCACACCGCTCTTAGCGCCTAAGTGAGGAGGCTGACTTGACCCTCTTCCTCCCCCATTCCCCCCCTCCCCTCCGTACCTCCTTTATTCCTCCCTCTCTTCCTATCTCGCTATCTATCAATCTCATTTTCTAGGCCCTGTTGACTAGCTATACCCCCTATCCCCCACCCAGCATCCCATGACCTAGCACTCTCCCACTCCTTTCCCCCTCTCCTCCTACTCACAACCCCTCCTTTCCACTCTCATAATCCTTCACTATTTCCACTCCTCTCTCTCACCCCTTTTTACTCCCTCTCTCTCACCCCTCTCTCTCTCTCTCTCTCTCTCTCTCTCTCTCTCTCTCTCTCTCTCTCTCTCTCTCTCTCTCTCTCTCTCTCTCTCTCTCTCTCTCTCTCTCTCCAGCCCTGCTCCCCTCCTGGAAAACCCTATCATGGCATAACAGGAACAGGGGCAAACATGATAGCTAGAAGTAAAAGGGGAACAGGGAAAAGTCAAGGTATCCAAACGAAAAAAATGTTCACTCAGTTTTTAGAGGATATCAGGAGTGAGATGCAGGAAATGAAGAATGAAATAAGCAACCTGAAAAGCGAGCTGACAGCAGCAAAGGAGGAGATTAAAACCGTCAAGGAGAGCAATACTGAGGTTGAGACTCAGATAATCATCCAAGGAGAAGTTGGAAATAGTATATTGGAGGAGAACGCCACTATAAAAGCAACCTTTGCAGAAATGATAAAAAAAAACTCTGAAGTAATGTCCACAGTGATGCAGGTAGCATTGAAAGCAGCCATCACAGGAAGCGGCATGCTCTACTAGTCAGCTGCTGGAGAGAAAAAGATCAGTGGTAGCTATGGGTATAAAAGAGCAGGAAGGCTCCAATAGGATAGAATGGAATGATAAGGACAGAGCAGCAGTGAATGATATACTGAAGGTACTAGAGATGGAAGGGGCTGAGCATAGCATTGAGAAGGTTTTCAGGCTAGTCTGGTACAACAAAGATTGAGGCTGTGTGTTAAAGATAGTGTTTGGATAACGAGAATACAAAGGAGAAGATTCTTAGAAAGAAGAGTTAACTGCAATATGTGGGGGAATTAAAAAAAGTATTCCTACAGAGGGACATGATGAGGGAGGCAAGAGCAATGGCGGCAAAAGCAAGGGAGAAGTGCAGGGCGAGAGGAGAAAACCAGGAAATCGCAACTCCCAACACAACATCCCCAGAGGCGAGGGTGGGGGGGGGGAGCACAACCAGCAACCCAGTAACATCAGAGGGGAAGGAAACCCCACCACCCTCCTCTGCATAGAAATCCCCCTACCCTAAACCCTCCCTGCCACCACTCAAATGCTCAGCCAAATCTCCCTCCCCACACACCCAATTCCCACCCTGCTACCCCTCTCCCTCCTCCCACAATGTCCCCCCCCCCCTCCCTCTTTTCCTTCCTGTCCTCTTTCCCCCTTCATCCCATACTCATCTGTCCCCCCCCCTTCTTCATTTGACCCCACACCCCTTGCCCTAGTATCCTTTGAGACCCTGTTATCTACCTCACAATTCCTTACACCCATGAAAAAGCTTCCCCCACAGGCAGACACTCACCAAGGAGTCGATATGAGGAGGGACAGAAGAAAGTGAGCCTCAAGGCGATGTACACTAACATAGATGGAAATACAAATAAATCAAATGAACTTGGAGAATGGGTACTAGAAGAAAACCCAGACATAATAGCACTCACAGAAACAAAGCTAACGAAAACCATAACAAATGCAGTATTCCCACAGGACTATTATGTTGTGAGGAAAGAGAGAGAAGGAAGAGGTTGTGGTGGTGTGGCTCTACCAGTAAGAAAAGGCTGCCATTTTGAGAAGATAGTTATTCAGGGCTGTGAAGTTTTCAGTGACTACATAACAAGTAACCTAACAACTGGAGGACAAAAAATTATAGTCCTAGTCATATATAATCCACCACTGAATGACACAAGGCCCAGACAGGAATATGATAGAAACAACATGGCCACTATTAACATAATAAAGATAATAGAGAGAGCAGCTTCTGTTGCAAGTAAGAATGGTTCTGGTCTACTAATCATGGGAGACTTTAACCACGGGAAGATGTATTGGGAGAACAGAGACCCGCATGGAGGACCAGACACATGGAGAGCTAAGCTGCTGGACGTGGCAACAAGAAACGTTCTAAGCCAGCATATCAAGGAACCAACAAGAATGAGAGGGGAAGATGAACCAGCCATGCTCGATCTGATATTTACCCTAAATGAGTGGGACATAAGGGAAGGTATGATGGAAGTACCCTTGGGAATGAGTGAACACAGTGTATTGATCTTTGAGTACCTGGTAGAGCTAGGAATTATCTCTCCAAAAAAAGAACTAGGAAACAAAAGGCTGGCATACCGAAAGGGCAATTATGAGGAGATAAGAAGTTTCCTAAGGGAAATACCTTGAGACACAGACCTCATAGCTAAGTCTGTACAAGATATGCCGGCCTATGTCACCCAAAAGTGTCAAGAGGCAGTAAACAGGTTTATCCCGGCCCCAAAGGAAAAATCCGACAAGCAAACGAAGAATCCATTGATTAATAGGGCATGTAGGGAAGCAAAAGAACTGAACACAAAGGCATGGAGGAATTTCCGGAATAACAGAACACCAGAAAGCAGGGAGAGATCGAGATACCAGAGATCCAGGAATGAGTATGTTAGTGTGGGTAGAGAAGCAGAGAAAAATTAGGAAAATGATATGGCATTTAAAGCCAAGACCGAACCAAAACTACTCCACAGTCACATCAGGAGGAAAACAACAGTGAAAGAACAGGTAAGGAAACTTAGAACAGGCGAGGACAGGTATACAGAGAATGACAAAGAGGTGTGCGAAGAACTCAACAAGGGGTTCCAGCAGGTCTTCACAATAGAACAAGGTGAGGTCACTGCGCTAGGAGAAGGGAAAGTAAACCAGGTGGCCTTGGAATGGTTCGAAATTACGAGAGATGAGGTCAAGAGACACCTGGTCTGGATGTGAGGAAGGCTGTTGGTCCAGACAGGATCTCACCATGGGTACTGAAAAAGTGTGCAGAGGAACTTTGCTTGCCACTCTCCATAGTGTATAATAGGTCACTGGAGACGGGAGACCTACCAGAAATATGGAAGACGGCGAATGTGGTCCCAATATACAAAAAGGATGACAGATAAGAGGCACTGAACTACAGGTCAGTGTCCTTGACTTGTATACCATGCAAGGTGATGGAGAAGATCGTGAGAAAAAAAACGAGTAACACATCTGGAGAGAAGGGACTTCGTGACAACCCATCAACATGGGTTCAGGGAGTTAAAATCTTGCCTGACAGGCTTAATAGAATTCTATGACCAGGTGAGAAAGATTAAGCAAGAAAGAGAAGGCTGGGCGGACTGCATTTTCTTGGAATGTCGGAAAGTCTCATGAGCTGGAGAGACATGCAGGAGTAGCTGGTAAGGCGCACCACTAGATAAGGGAGTACCTAAGCAATAGGAAGCAAGGAGTCACGGTGAGGGGCGAGACCTCAGATTGGCGTGAAATCACCAGTGGAGTCCCACATGGGCTCTGTACTAGGTCCTATCCTGTTTCTGATATACGTAAATGATTTCCCGGAGGGTATAGACTCATTTTTTTCAATATTTGCTGTCGATGCCAAAATTATGAGAAGGATTAAGACAGAGGAGGACTGCTTGAGGCTTCAAGAAGACCTAGACAGACTAAAGGAATGGTCGGACAAATGGTTGTTAAAGTTTAACCCAACCATAAGTAATATAATGAATATAGGTGTAGGGAGCAGGAGGTCAGATACAAGGTATCATCTTGTAGATAAAATTCTTCATGAGTCAGAGACAGAGAAAGATTTGGGGGTTGATATCACGCCAGATCTATCCCCTGAAGCCCAAATCAAGAGGATAACATCAGGGGCATAAGCCAGCCTGGCCAACATAAGAACGGCATTTAGATACTTGTGTAAGGAATCATTGAGAACTTTGTATACCACATATGTCAGGTCAATCCTGAAGTATGCAGCCCCAGCATGGAGTCCATATCAAGTGAAGGATAAGACTAAACTGGAAAAGGTTCAAAGGTTTGCCACCAGACTAGTACCTGAGCTGAGAGGCATGAGCTACGAGGAAAGACTACGGGAATTAAACCTCACGTCGCTGGAAGACAGAAGAGTTAGGGGGGACCTGATCACCACATTCAAGATTCTCAAAGGAATTGATAGGGTATATAAAGACAGGCTATTTAACACAAGGGCCGCACGCACTAGGGGGGACAGAAGTGGAAACTGAGTGCCCAAATTAGCAACAGAGATATTAGAAAGAACTTTTTTTATTGTCAGAGTGGTTGACAAATGCAATGCATTAGGAAGTGATGTGGTGGAGGCTGACTCCATACAAAGTTTCAAGTGTAGATATGATAGAGCCCAATAGGCTCAGGAACCTGTACACCTGTTGATTGACGGTTGAGAGACGGGACCAAAGAGTCAGAGCTCAACCCCCCGCAAGACAAATAGGTGAGTACACACAAATTATTTTGGCATTAATTCACGCTATAACCATAAGTCAGAAACTAGACTGCACAAAAGTCATTTGAAGATCCTTAGTACTACTTCATAAACTTACGAATGGCTCTGTTAAATAACTTCAGCGCCCACCAGCTTCCCGAGTGAATATTTGCCACTCCTACTGCCTGAGAGGGCGGCCGTGTTGTGTCGTGGTGAATGCTGGTGGTGGATATAGGGTTGTCTGGGACTGGTGGTGGTGCGTAGTAGGGTGTCTGGGACTGGTGGTGGTGGGTAGTGGGTTGTCTGGGACTGGTGGTGGTGGGTAGTGGGTTGTCTGGGACTGGTGTTGGTGGGTAGTGGGTTGTCTGGGACGGTGTTGGTGGGTAGTGGGTTGTCTGGGACTGGTGGTGGTGGGTAGTGGGTTGTCTGGGACTGGTGTTGGTGGGTAGTGGGTTGTTTGGGACTGGTGGTGGTGGGTAGTGGGTTGGCAGATCATGGTGGTAAGGCGCAGCTGTACTTCCAAGGAAGGAGCTCAAGCTATTAGATTCAGCCATTCGGCTCTGACATCGTCTTGTTCATATTGGTTTAAAAAGATTGTTGGATATGCGATTTTGCACTTTAGTTTTTCCCAAAATTCCTTGTACTATTTAAGATTATTTACTTGGAAAATATATGAGAAAGGCTGCAAGAACGCCCAAGCCATAGATCACTAAGAACTATAAAAGGCTTGCGTGTTGATGTAGCCTTGCTCACATTTGTAGACTCTGAACGGCCCGTACATGTGCCAGAATTTGATGAAAAACTGTACCCAAATGGAACCACGAGTGTCGTCGGGGGTTGGTCAGTCGAGGAGCTTCCGTTATCTTGAGGTTATCTTAAGATGATTTCGGAGCTATTTAGTGTCCCCGCGGCCCGGTCCTCTGGTGGTGATTCTGGCTATGGTAATAATTACAGTGGTGATCATGTTAATGATGATAAAAATGATGATGATGATGGTAACGTTCATGATGATGATAATTAGAGCATTGATAATGATAATTAGAGCATTGATAATGATTATCATAATAGTGAGGGCAGTGAAAGTAATACAGATGAAAATGACAGCAGTATCAATGATAATTACGATGAGATAATGAAGGCAGTGATCATTATAATAACGATAATGATGATGATAACAGTGATAATTACAATGATGACGGCAGAGATAATGGCAATACTGATGATGATGAGTAAGACGGAAGTGAGTTAAACAACAATAATAATGATGATAATGACTAATCATTATGAAGCTGATAAGGATAATTTGCAAAAATTGTGGCAAAAGCCAGCAACACTGCAGCTCTCGCTACATCGCTAATGGCTGGGGAGACTCTCCAATCTTCCTGACTAATTATGGCCCAGACGACGCCTGATCGCATGAAGGAAGAAGTTCCCTAATTAACCACTGAAAGACTGTCTAGTTCTGGCTCCTATCCATCCACCCCCCTTCAAGTTTTTTAATAATCACTTTTGTTTTATTATTCTTATATATATATATATATATATATATATATATATATATATATATATATATATATATATATATATATATATATATATATATATATATATATATATATATATATATATATATATATATATATTGTCACGTGGGGGTGGGCGGTCCGGGGCTCTGCTAACACTCGGCCACTAGGGGCTCAAAGGCCCAAATACTCAGCCCCTCCGACTCCCTGGATTCACCGGAGTCTCCTTGGTCACACAAGAGAGGACCAACAATGCCCACCTCCGCAGGTCTTTGCTTCCACCACAAAGGGGTGCCACTGATTCACCCTGGAAGCCCTCCAGTCAAACACGGGGAAACTGCTGTTAACAGTTCCGGCCTAGACCCGTGGGGGAGTGAAGGAAGACTCAGGCTTACCTATAACCATAACCTCCCTGAGTCTTGCCTGCCAGACAAAAAAAAAGGTTGCGGGAACTCCTTTCCCGCCTGTCTTCTCTATCTTCCTCTTAGCAAGGTCGCCAGCTGGGTTATTATATCTGCACCCCAGCGATGCAGTTCAGTGGGTGTATTATATATTGTTGATAGCCAGAAAGGTATGCTCATAGAGAAATATCATAAATGGAGGCGCACTCAAACACAGTAATAAAATGTGTGGATTTACTGACGCAAATTACATGAACACACACACACAATCACAAGTAATACATGAATATGGAATATGGATAATGAGTCTGGAGATCGTCAGCCGCTTCTTCCACGACCTCCAACACTCCTTCAACTGGGCAGAAGGACAGGAGTTTCACACTCTCACAGGAGGGCCTCTTCACCACGTCGGCACCTCCTCTTCACTGTCCTGCCATCCATACACACTGTCCTCTCTGACAGTCCTGGACACAAGCTGCCTTGCAGCCTACTCTACTATTAAAGTAATAAAGTCTTGCTGCCACATACATAAGCAAATATTGTGGCCTAACTAGCCTACTCATACAAGGGGTAATGGGAGGGAAAATGATCTACCTTACATTCCTGGCTCACGACGCCTGTCCCTCGATGGTGTGAGGTTCCCACGCTTCCTTGGGTCGATCCTTGACGATCCAGAACGTTCCACAGGTCCTCAGGTGTCGTGAAGCCTTCGCGTCGTCGCCGTTCCAATCCCTGAGATTCAGCTGCCCCAATCCTGGTTTATCGATGGGCGCTGAGCTAATCACTATTTTTCCCCCCACACTCGCCTCTCCCACAAGGCGTTGCTCCTTGTCCTAGGCACGGTGTCGTCCTTCCAAGATTCTCAGTGGATGTGACCCCAGTCACAGCTGGGCCTGCTCGCCCACCTTCCAGACCTCAACGTCCAGCCAGCGGCGCCGCCCAGCGTCGTCGCCGACTATCTTCCAAGTTTGGCACTTCTCTGCTCACTGAACTTGGTTCCTCTTTTGCTTCCCAGAAGCGCAGGGTCTCCAATAACTATGAGGGCTGCGACGGCCAGCTCAATCCACTGAACAAGGCTTGCAGAGCCTCCAATCCCTGAGAGCAGACCGAGGCGCGTCCTGTCGCTTCCACGGTCAGAACAACTCTGACGTTGGCGCCGCCCGGGGCACTCGGTGACGTCATGGCGGGCCCTGATTTGTCGCCCGCGACCTACGTCGGCCAATCCGCGATCGGCTTGTGTCCCTTCCAAAAGGTCATATCTGCCGTAGGGGATACTGTTTCATTTTATATCAGGGCGCCAATTTCTCCTTATTTACAACTTATAATGTAACCTCCTTCCATTAACTGGCAGCCGGTCTGGTCGCCACATATATCATTAGACTCCCTGAACCTCAGAGAATCAGTAGGGAGAGCTGATATGACTCTTTAAGCCGGCAAACGAAAGAAATAGGAGAGGGCACCGTAACATACCCCTCCCCTTAAAATAAGTGTCATATCGGAAGAGCGGCACTCAAGAGGGCAACCTATACTCTTGCTCCCTCCGTTCCTGAAGTGTCACTCCTCCAGTTGGTGACGTGGCTCATACCACTTTGCCAGTCACTTGCCTCACTGTATCTCCACCTCGCATAGGAACGGGTGTGATGGGTGTTCCCTGAACACCTACAAGAAATCCTCTCGCCGTGGCTACGAGTGTACCCCCACGGCTCGTTACCACTGTACGATTCAGTGCATGCAGCCTCTCCACCGCGTCGTGCACTCCGAGATAGTCTTGCATTTCCACTGCGCCCTACAGGTACTCCATGTTTCCTCTCATGATCTCCTCTTCGCCAATCTTCTCTCTTCTCGGTTCCTCTTCTCCCACAGGTGCGTTGTCTCCTCACAGTGGCACTTGTAACCTGTACTCCATCCAGCAGCTTCCTCCCTTCCATACTAGGCTTTTGCGATGGCCCAATGCCCCTCTGGTTAGGCTGGCGCCTATCCTGGGTGTACCTATTCCCTGCTTTCTTCGTATTGCCTTTCCTATACCATTCGCTCCTTCGCTCCCGACGAACATCTTCACTCCTCCATGAGATTTTCTTACCTGCAGACGTCTTCTTCGGTTCGTGGTTGGGCTCTTCCACCTCCCTAAGGCTCACCTCACCACGGTGGTTTATCTTGCACCTCCCACTATTCATCTGGCCGGCATAGGGTGCCTTGCGTCGTGGCTCCTCCACTCTGCCCCTCACTGCCGTTCGCTCATCCACTGAGCTTACTTTATTCACGTTTCTGTATGGAGGGAGTGCGGTCTGCAGCCTCTTCACCGCCCCAGGCGTTTGTACAGCTGCTCCTCGCCACTCCTCCACAGGCATCATCAGGCTTAGTCGGAGGGCTTCGTCGGGGTTTTCCACTACCTCCGACGACCTCTCTGCACTCTCGCCCTCGTTGTCGTCGTCTCTGGCGACGTCTCCCCTGGCGAAGTCGACTTCCTCTCCATCATCTGGAACGACCGATACCTCACCCGGCAGGGTTGTACCGCTGCTTGCAACATAAGCACTCCTGGCCCAATCGGGTTGTATCTTACCTCCTCCGAGGTCATTACCCAGCACCATCTGCACATGCTCTAGGGGTAACTTAGGGGCTACAGCTACTATAGCTTTCTCGACTCCGCAGTCGGCAATCAGCTGTACTTCGTGAAGTGGCAACCTGTATTCCTCCCCCACACTGCGTATCCTCACCACTCCCACAGGTGAATCATTAAATTCCTTGGAGAGAATACTCCTGGTTACCATACTTATGTCAGCACCCGTATCTCGAAGCACGGCAACCTCCACTGGGTCTGACCTTCCAAACTTCACGTTGGCCCCGAAAACGAAGGGATGTTCACCCAACTTCATTTCCCAACCATTCACGTTGGGTCCACTATAATATGGGGTGTGAACAAACACTCTCTCCTCTTCCAACATTAATCCTACATTCCTTTGGTGCTCCTCACACTCGCGGGCATAATGTCCTCTCACACCACAGTTGTAGCATCGGCCACCTCCCCTGGGCGGCCACTCGCCAGTCACTCTGGCGGTACCACTTGCAGACGTCCCCTGGGTCCTCCTTGGACTCCCTGTCGTCGTATCCGGGACTGCAGCACTTGCTCCCGAGTTAGGTCCACTGCTCACAGCTTGGGGCTTCCTCCCCGCGTCTCTTGAGCTCTTGAACCACGTTACTTCATCGGGCACACTACTCTTGGGAGAGTCCCCACCCGTCCTCGCTCCTCCTGAACTCCTAAAGTTCCCTCCCGACCTGGGGTAAGGTGAGTGTCTGGGCGGCCCCTCCCTCCTGATATGTAGTGCCTCCTCCAGCATGTCGGCTCGGTCCGCTGCAGCCTTCAGGTCCTTAATACCTGCTTCTCTCACCCTTACTCGCAACTCAGGATGGAGCACCGACATGAACTTCTCCATCACTATCAGTCGTTTGATATCATCCACCGACTCCGCTTCCTCCGCCTTCAACCATCGTAGGAATTTCCGTTCCATATCGCTGGCGGTCTCGGCGTAAGTCTTTCCCGACGCTCTTGTACACTCTCTGAACCGCTTCCGGTACATCTCCGGAGTCAGCCGGAATGAGTGGAGAACCGCATTCTTAATCGCGTCATAACTAGTACACTCCTCTAGGTCCAGCATGTTATAGGCTTCCCGGGCCTCACCAGTCAATCTGCCCTGGACCAGAGCAGCCCAATCATCTTCCGGCCACTCCTTCAGAGTCGCTATCCGTTCAAAGTGTTCGAAGAACGCCTCAGCTTCTTGTGGTTCGAACGTAGGTAAGTCACGTTCCCTTACCTTGAGGTCATCCCGCCGTGCAGGTAGTGAGGGCAGACCACGTTCAACGCGACGCAATTCGACTTCTTTCTTTGCCTTTATCTCCTCCAGTCGCAGTTGTCTCTCTCCTTCTTCTCGCTGCAGCCGAGCTTCTCGCTCCTCTTGCTGCAGCTGCAGCCGTGCTTCTCGCTCACCTCGCTGCAGCTCAGCTGCACGTTCCTCTCGCTGCATTTGCGCTTCTCTTTCCTCTCGTCGCAGCTGGGCTTCCAGTTGCATCTTCATTATTTCCAGTTGCAGGCTCCTCTTACTACAGCTGGACCTTCCACTGCTCCCATGTTCACTGTGAATTCTCTCCACACTGGTAGGCGTTTGGGGTGGCCCTAGTCGGGACGGTTCACCTTGCGACGGCTCTCCTCGGGACGGCTCCTCTTGAGATGGCTCCTCTCCCGTCGCTTCCTCTCGAGCTGTGAGCTGTGCCATGATCTCTATCCTTCGCTCCGCTACCTTAGTCGTCCTCAACCTGATCCCAAAGTGGTTTGCCACTTGTTGGAGCTGGGCCTTGGTACACTCTTCCAAAATTCTCTCGTCCCTTGTGTCAATAAATTTCTTTACTTTGTCTTCCTCCATCTCTATATCATTGAGCATACACGACAGCACAGACAAGTTAGTAGGCACTAATTTCACCGTTTCAGTCCCTTAGCTGGTTGAGTAACAGTACCACCGAATTCACTGGCCACACTGTATTAGTACCCTGGCAACACTTGTCTTGCAATTTGGTCCACCTGTAGCTTGATCCACGCTTCCTGGCGAAGTTCCCAGTTCTTGGCTACTGGGGTTCGAATCCTGGCGAGGTCGCCAGTTCTCTTGTCACGTGGGGGTGGGCGGTCCGGGGCTCTGCTAACACTCGGCCACTAGGGGCTCAAAGGCCCAAATACTCAGCCCCTCCGACTCCCTGGATTCACCGGAGTCTCCTTGGTCACACAAGAGAGGACCAACAATGCCCACCTCCGCAGGTCTTTGCTTCCACCACAAAGGGGTGCCACTGATTCACCCTGGAAGCCCTCCAGTCAAACACGGGGAAACTGCTGTTAACAGTTCCGGCCTAGACCCGTGGGGGAGTGAAGGAAGACTCAGGCTTACCTATAACCATAACCTCCCTGAGTCTTGCCTGCCAGACAAAAAAAAAGGTTGCGGGAACTCCTTTCCCGCCTGTCTTCTCTATCTTCCTCTTAGCAAGGTCGCCAGCTGGGTTATTATATCTGCACCCCAGCGATGCAGTTCAGTGGGTGTATTATATATTGTTGGTAGCCAGAAAGGTATGCTCATAGAGAAATATCATAAATGGAGGCGCACTCAAACACAGTAATAAAATGTGTGGATTTACTGACGCAAATTACATGAACACACACACACAATCACAAGTAATACATGAATATGGAATATGGATAATGAGTCTGGAGATCGTCAGCCGCTTCTTCCACGACCTCCAACACTCCTTCAACTGGGCAGAAGGACAGGAGTTTCACACTCTCACAGGAGGGCCTCTTCACCACGTCGGCACCTCTTCTTCACTGTCCTGCCATCCATACACACTGTCCTCTCTGACAGTCCTGGACACAAGCTGCCTTGCAGCCTACTCTACTATTAAAGTAATAAAGTCTTGCTGCCACATACATAAGCAAATATTGTGGCCTAACTAGCCTACTCATACAAGGGGTAATGGGAGGGAAAATGATCTACCTTACATTCCTGGCTCACGACGCCTGTCCCTCGATGGTGTGAGGTTCCCACGCTTCCTTGGGTCGATCCTTGACGATCCAGAACGTTCCACAGGTCCTCAGGTGTCGTGAAGCCTTCGCGTCGTCGCCGTTCCAATCCCTGAGATTCAGCTGCCCCAATCCTGGTTTATCGATGGGCGCTGAGCTAATCACTATTTTTCCCCCCACACTCGCCTCTCCCACAAGGCGTTGCTCCTTGTCCTAGGCACGGTGTCGTCCTTCCAAGATTCTCAGTGGATGTGACCCCAGTCACAGCTGGGCCTGCTCGCCCACCTTCCAGACCTCAACGTCCAGCCAGCGGCGCCGCCCAGCGTCGTCGCCGACTATCTTCCAAGTTTGGCACTTCTCTGCTCACTGAACTTGGTTCCTCTTTTGCTTCCCAGAAGCGCAGGGTCTCCAATAACTATGAGGGCTGCGACGGCCAGCTCAATCCACTGAACAAGGCTTGCAGAGCCTCCAATCCCTGAGAGCAGACCGAGGCGCGTCCTGTCGCTTCCACGGTCAGAACAACTCTGACGTTGGCGCCGCCCGGGGCACTCGGTGACGTCATGGCGGGCCCTGATTTGTCGCCCGCGACCTACGTCGGCCAATCCGCGATCGGCTTGTGTCCCTTCCAAAAGGTCATATCTGCCGTAGGGGATACTGTTTCATTTTATATCAGGGCGCCAATTTCTCCTTATTTACAACTTATAATGTAACCTCCTTCCATTAACTGGCAGCCGGTCTGGTCGCCACATATATCATTAGACTCCCTGAACCTCAGAGAATCAGTAGGGAGAGCTGATATGACTCTTTAAGCCGGCAAACGAAAGAAATAGGAGAGGGCACCGTAACAATATATATATATATATATATATATATATATATATATATATATATATATATATATATATATATATATATATATATATATATATATATATATATATATATATATGTCGTACCTAGTAGCCAGAACTCACTTCTCAGCCTACTATGCAAGGCCCGATTTGCCTAATAAGCCAAGTTCTCATGAATTAATTGTTTTTCGACAACCTAACCTACCTAACCTAACCTAACCTACCTTTTTGGGCTACCTAACCTAACCTAACCTATAAAGATAGGTATTAGGTTAGGTTAGGTTGGGTTGGTAAGGTTCGGTCATATATCTACGTTAATTTTAACTCCAATAAAAAAAATTAACCTCATACATAATGAAATGGGTAGCTTTATCATTTCATAAGAAAAAAAAATAGAGAAAATATATTAATTCAGGAAAACTTGGCTTATTAGGCAAGTCGAGCCATGCATAATAGGCTGAAAAGTGCGTTCTGGCTACTAGGTACGACATATATATATATATATATATATATATATATATATATATATATATATATATATATATATATGTCGTACCTAGTAGCCAGAACTCACTTTTTGGCCTACTATTCAAGGCCCGATTTGCCTAATAAGCCAAGTTTTCCTGAATTAATATATTTTTTCTAATTTTTTTCTTATGAAATGATAAAGCTACCCATTTCATTATGTATGAGGTCAATTTTTTTTATTGGAGTTAAAATTAACGTAGATATATGACCGAACCTAACCAACCCTACCTAACCTAACCTAACCTATCTTTATAGGTTAGGTTTGGTTAGGTAGCCGAAAAAGTTAGGTTAGGTTAGGTTAGGTAGGTTAGGTAGTCGAAAAACAATTAATTCATGAAAACTTGGCTTACTAGGCAAATTTGGCCTTGCATAGTAGGCTGAGAAGTGAGTTCTGGCTACTAGGTACGACATATATATATATATATATATATATATATATATATATATATATATATATATATATATATATATATATATATGTCGTACCTAGTAGCCAGAACGCACTTATCAGCCTACTATGCAAGGCCTGATTTGCCTAATAAGCCAAGTTTTCATGAATTAATGTTTTTTCGACAACCTAACCTACCTAACCTAACCTAACCTAACTTTTTCGGCTACCTAACCTAACCTAACCTATAAAGATAGGTTAGGTTAGGTTAGGTAGGGTTGGTTAGGTTCGGTCATGTATCTACGTTAATTTTAACTCCAATAAAAGAAAATTGACCTCATACATAAGGAAATGGGTAGGTTTATCATTTCATAAGAAAAAAATTTGAGAAAATATATTATTTCATGAAAACTTGGCTTATTAGGCAAATCGGACCTTGCATAGTAGGCTGAGAAGTGCGTTCTGGCTACTAGGTAGACACACACATATATATATATATATATATATATATATATATATATATATATATATATATATATATATGTATTGAATATGACCGCATATTCTGTATTTACTATCTTCTGATTTAGGGCTTCTATCCCTCTAACTGTTTTCTTAGCATCAGGGCTTAGATGAAAGAGGAGTTCTCCAAAGCTCATTTTCGTAATTTCAAGGTGAAGAAAAAAGTGAATTACTATGGAATGTATTACACTTACTTATACAATTTGCACAACGTTTCGAACCTCCATGGTTCATTTTCAAGTGAAAAGAATTTTCAGAACTGGTTGATTTATACCCGCACTGGGTCAGTTGATAAGACAATAAAGGTAAAAACATCGGGGATACATAAGGGATAAATGGGGGGTGAGGCACATAAGAACATAATAATAAAGGTAACTGCGGCAGGCCTATTGGCCCGTACGAGGCAGCTGCTATCCCCATACAAAGATTAATCAGGTGTAATTGGCCTGTTATGTTGAATAGTGTCTTCTGTGTTGGCATTGTTATGTTCTGGTCTTGTCCTTACTCTCATGGTGGGTAGAGTAAATAGTTCCGTGATTTGGGTGTTCATGGTAGGTTGTTCTATTCGTATGTGAATTGCTTCAAGAATTTGTAATCTTCTTGCATCTTGGGCTTTGTCTATTATACAGGTATTTTTGTTCAACATTTCTCTTGTTAGGGTGATGTCATGGACTTGTCAAAAAGGGGATTAAAATGGGATTTCGATGTGGATTTAATATATAACTTATTTAAGAATATTCTAAACAAAGCACAGGAACGTAGTATACCATACAAATTGAATAGATCGAATACTAATGACCCAAATTGGATAACAAATAATTTAAAGAACCTTATAGGTAAAAAGAGAGCTTGGTACAAAAGGATTAAGGATGGGGAAGTCAGTTTAGAACAGGAATTCATACAACTGGTTAGAAATGTTAAAAAAGAGATTAGGAAAGCAAAAAGAAACTATGAAGTTCGCATAGCAGAGCAAGCAAAGTCAAATCCTAAAGGGTTTTTTCAGTTATATCGAACTAAGACTAGGGAAAGGATAGGTCCATTAAAAACTGAGACAGGTCAAATAACGGGTAATGACAAGGAAATGAGTAGTATTTTTAACAAATATTTTATATCTGTATTTACTAAAGAAGAACTTAACAATATGCCTTCAGCCGAACAAGTCTATCTGGGTGGGGATGAGGACAGGTTGACTAGTTTAGCAGTTACCAGGGAGGATGTAATTAAACAATTAGAAAAACTAAAACCAAACAAATCCCCAGGGCCGGATGAAGTGTTTGCCAGGGTGCTTAAAGAATGCAAAGAGGAGCTTTCCGAGCCACTGTCTACCATATTTAATAAATCAATAGAGTCAGGCAGAGTGCCAGAGTCATGGAAGGTAGCTAATGTGGTACCAATTTTTAAGAAAGGAGATAGATCACTTGCGTCAAACTATCGGCCAATTAGCCTAACGTCTATTGTGGGAAAGTTACTTGAATCAATAATTGCAAATACAATTCGTCTCCATCTTGAAAAACATAAATTAATAAATGAGTCGCAACATGGTTTTACAAATGGCCGTTCATGTTTAACAAATTTGCTAACTTTTTATTCCAGCATAGTTGAGGCAGTTGATAGTGGTAAGGATTGTGATGTTGTGTACCTTGACTTTAGCAAAGCTTTTGATACAGTGCCACATGAAAGACTAATTAAAAAAATAGAAGCTCATGGCATTGGGGGTGCTATATTTACTTGGATTAGGGCATGGTTATTCCAAAGGAAACAGAAAGTTAGTATAAATGGGGTTAAGTCAGAGTGGGATAATGTTGTTAGTGGAGTACCTCAGGGCTCTGTCCTGGGACCTCTGTTGTTTATAATATATATAAATGATTTAGATTCAGGTTTGAGTAGCAACATTTGCAAATTTGCCGATGATACGAAAATCGGTAGGGAAATTTCATTCGGAGGAGGACTCACTATCACTTCAAGTTGATCTAGATAGGGTTTTGAAATGGTCAAAGGATTGGCAGATGCAGTTTAATGCTGATAAATGTAAAGTTCTGAGGCTAGGTAATGATGATAGAGTTACAAGATACGAGCTAGATGGTGTTGAGATTGCGAAAGGGATCTGGGAGTTATGATTAGTAAGAATTTAAAACAAAAGGATCAATGTATGAATGTTCGTAATAAGGCGAATAGGACACTGGGATTTATTAATCGTAGCGTTAGTAACAAGACACCTGGTGTGGTTCTTAAGCTATATCTTGCTCTGGTTAGGCCCCATTTAGATTATGCAGTTCAGTTTTGGTCGCCGTATTATAGAATGGATATAAATTCACTTGAACGTGTCCAACGTAGGATGACTAAGTTAATTCCCCAAATTAGAAATCTTTCATATGAAGAAAGATTAACAAAGCTTAAGTTGCATTCACTGGAAAGGCGAAGAGTTAGGGGTGACATGATAGAGGTTTACAAGTGGATGAATGGACATAACAGGGGGGATATTAATAGGGTATTAAAAATATCAACACAAGACAGAACAATGGGTATAAATTGGATAAGTTAGATTTAGGACAGACTTGGGTAAATACTGGTTCAGTAACAGGGTTGTTGATTTGTGGAACCAATTGCCGCGTAACGTGTTGGATGTGGGGTCCCTCGATTGTTTCAAGCGCGGGTTGGACAAGTATATGAGTGGGATTGGGTGGTTATAGATAGGAGCTGCCTCGTATGGGCCAATAGGCCTTCTGCAGTTACCTTTGTTCTTATGTTCTTATCTACATAACGGCAATATACAGTTGGTTTTTGTTTGCTACTGAAGACTCTGTCTTCGATGGTTCCCTTATAAAAATTATCAAATAAAACTCCTAAGGGGCAGCCCATTGCTACTCCGTCTATTTGTTGATACATGTCTCCTTGTGGACTGATGAAAGGGGGTTCCTTTATACATGCTTCGAGAAGACTCTTCAAGTGTGGCTCAGGTATGTCTAATTTGGGGGTGCTCTCGTCTCTGTATACTCTGTCCAGTATCATTTCTTTGGTTGTGTCGACTGGGACGTTGTTAAATAGGGATTTGACGTCCAGGGAAGCAATGATTCCATCGAGCTGAGTAGATTTGATTAATTCTCGGAAATCTCCTGATGAGTGCAAACTATACATGCTTGGAGTGTATAGAGTTAAGAGTTCGTTAAGTCTTTTTGCCAAGACTTAGCGGGAAGGTACAAAGGAAGCCCCTTTCATCATTCCACAAGGAGACATGTATCTACATGTCTCCTTGTTGACATACAAGGAGTACTCCTACTCCTCTTGACATACCAGAAAACATTCTAAGGAAACTACTCCAAGCTTGTACTAAAGAGGAACCCTTCTTGAGCCCGGATGGGCACATGTATAAGCTTGATTATACATGTGGAATTGATTTGGAGGAAGGAGGTAATAAAAGTATGTGTTTGTGGGAGAAAGGAATTGGCAAAACGATCAGGGAAAGAGAAGGTCCGTAAAATAACAATTCACTTAGGGTATATTACACTAACAGTAGAAGTCTAAGAAATAAAATTAACGAATTAAATGCTCTTGTCTGCACAGAAAAAATAGATATTATTGCACTTACCGAAACGTGGATGAATGTAGAAAATAGAGAACTATTAGCTGAATATCAAATATATGGATTTAAACTATTTCACACAGATAGATATATTAGACGAGGAGGTGGAGTAGCCATATATGTTAGGGACAATTTGAAATGTAGTCTCAAAGAGGGAATCAAAACAGAGCCACACTCAGAAACTATTTGGATTGAATTAAACGAAAAAGCTAATAATATTATAATAGGAGTAATATATAGGCCACCAAATTTAGACAGAATGGAAGCAAAGCATCTATGGGATGAAATATCTAGAGCATCTAGATCTAACAGTATTTATGTCATGGGTGACTTTAATTTTAGCGGAATAAACTGGTTGAACAAAACAGGGAATAGTGAAGCAGAAGATTTTCTAGAATTAATTGACGATTGCTTTCTTACGCAACACATTAAGGAACCAACACGGGAAAATAATATTTTAGATTTAGTGTTAACTAACAGGGAAACGCAAATTAATGACATCGAAATAGGGAGTGAGCTAGGGAGCAGTGATCACAAAGAAATCAGATTTAGCATAGAATGGAATAGACCAGTAGGAGAAAATTCTGTTAAAGTGCCAGATTTTCGAAAAGCTGATTTTAATAGCCTAAGAAATTTTTTGGGTCAAATTGATTGGAAAGGCTTGGGTATGGGGTGTGGGCCGGTCTTGGAGCGAGACATGAACCCAGCGATAGGTGACTTAAATGGGGATTTCGATGTGGATTCAATATATAACTTATTTAAGAATATTCTAAACAAAGCACAGGAACGTAGTATACCATACAAATTGAATAGATCGTATACTAATGACCCAAAGTGGATAACAAAGAATTTGAAGAACCTTATAGGTAAAAAGAGAGCTTGGTACAAAAGGATTAAAAATGGGGAGGTCACTTTAGAACAGGAATTCGTACAACTGGTTAGAAATGTTAAAAAAGAGATAAGGAAAGCAAAAAGAAACTATGAAGTTCGCATAGCAGGGCAAGCAAAGACAAATCCTAAAGGGTTTTTTCAGTTATATCGTACTAAGACTAGGGAAAGGATAGGTCCATTAAAAACTGAGACAGGTCAAATAACAGATAGTGATGAAGAGATGAGTAGTATTTTTAATAAATATTTTGTATCTGTATTTACTAAAGAGGAACTTAACAATATGCCTTCAGCCGAACAAGTCTATGTGGGTGGGGACGAGGACAGGTTGACGAGTTTAGCAGTTACCAGGGAGGATGTTCTTAAACAAATAGTAAAACTCAAACCAAACAAATCCCCAGGGCCGGATGAAGTGTTTGCTAGGGTGCTTAAAGAATGCAAAGAGGAGCTTTGTGACCCACTGTCAACCATATTTAATAAATCAATAGAGTCAGGCAGAGTGCCAGAGTTTTGGAAAGTTGCTAATGTGATACCAGTTTTTAAGAAAGGAGATAGATCACTTGCGTCTAACTATCGACCAATTAGCCTAACGTCTATTGTGGGAAAGTTACTCGAATCTATAATAGCAAATAAAATTCGTCTTCATCTTGAAAAACATAAATTAATAATTGAGTCGCAACATGGTTTTATAAATGGCCGTTCATGTTTAACAAATTTGTTATCTTTTTATTCTAGCATTGTTGAGGCAGTTGATAGTGGTAAGGATTGCGATGTTGTATACCTTGACTTTAGCAAAGCTTTTGATACAGTGCCACATGAAAGACTGATTAAAAAAATAGAGTCTCATGGTATTGGGGGTGCTATATTAAGCTGGATTAGGGCATGGCTATACCAAAGGAAACAGAGAGTTAGTATAAATGGAATCAAGTCAGAGTGGGAAAATGTTGTAAGTGGAGTGCCTCAAGGCTCTGTCCTGGGACCTCTGTTGTTTATAATATATATAAATGATTTAGATTCAGGTTTGAGTTGCAACATTTGCAAATTTGCCGATGATACGAAAATCGGTAGGGAAATTAATTCGGAGGAGGACTCACTATCACTTCAAGTTGATCTAGATAGGGTTTTGAAATGGTCAAAGGATTGGCAGATGCAGTTTAATGCTGATAAATGTAAAGTTCTGAGGTTAGGTAATGATGATAGAGTTACAAGATACGAGCTAGATGGTGTTGTGATTGCGAAGTCGGATTGCGAAAGGGATCTGGGAGTTATGATTAGTAAGAATTTAAAACAAAAGGATCAATGCATAAATGTTCGTAATAAGGCAAATCGGACACTTGGATTTATTAATCGCAGCGTTAGTAACAAGACACCTGGTGTGGTTCTCAAGCTATATCTTGCTCTAGTTAGGCCCCATTTAGATTATGCAGTTCAGTTTTGGTCGCCATATTATAGAATGGATATAAATTCACTTGAACGTGTCCAGCGTAGGATGACTAAGTTAATTCCCCAAATTAGAAATCTTTCATATGAAGAAAGATTAACAAAGCTTAAGTTGATAGTGGTAAGGATTGCGATGTTGTATACCTTGACTTTAGCAAAGCTTTTGATACAGTGCCACATGAAAGACTGATTAAAAAAATAGAGTCTCATGGTATTGGGGGTGCTATATTAAGCTGGATTAGGGCATGGCTATACCAAAGGAAACAGAGAGTTAGTATAAATGGAATCAAGTCAGAGTGGGAAAATGTTGTAAGTGGAGTGCCTCAAGGCTCTGTCCTGGGACCTCATAAGAACATAAGAACATAAGAACAAAGGTAACTGCAGAAGGCCTATTGGCCCATACGAGGCAGCTCCTATTCTATAACCACCCAATCCCACTCATATACTTGTCCAACCCGTGCTTGAAACAATCGAGGGACCCCACCTCCACAATGTTACGCGGCAATTGGTTCCACAAATCAACAACCCTGTTACTGAACCAGTATTTACCCAAGTCTTTCCTAAATCTAAACTTATCCAATTTATATCCATTGTTTCGTGTTCTGTCCTGTGTTGATACTTTTAATACCCTATTAATATCCCCCCGGTTATGTCCATTCATCCACTTGTAAACCTCTATCATGTCACCCCTAACTCTTCGCCTTTCCAGTGAATGCAACTTAAGCTTTGTTAATCTTTCTTCATATGAAAGATTTCTAATTTGGGGAATTAACTTAGTCATCCTACGCTGGACACGTTCAAGTGAATTTATATCCATTCTATAATATGGCGACCAAAACTGAACTGCATAATCTAAATGGGGCCTAACTAGAGCAAGATATAGCTTGAGAACCACACCAGGTGTCTTGTTACTAACGCTGCGATTAATAAATCCAAGTGTCCGATTTGCCTTATTACGAACATTTATGCATTGATCCTTTTGTTTTAAATTCTTACTAATCATAACTCCCAGATCCCTTTCGCAATCCGACTTCGCAATCACAACACCATCTAGCTCGTATCTTGTAACTCTATCATCATTACCTAACCTCAGAACTTTACATTTATCAGCATTAAACTGCATCTGCCAATCCTTTGACCATTTCAAAACCCTATCTAGATCAACTTGAAGTGATAGTGAGTCCTCCTCCGAATTAATTTCCCTACCGATTTTCGTATCATCGGCAAATTTGCAAATGTTGCTACTCAAACCTGAATCTAAATCATTTATATATATTATAAACAACAGAGGTCCCAGGACAGAGCCTTGAGGCACTCCACTTACAACATTTTCCCACTCTGACTTGATTCCATTTATACTAACTCTCTGTTTCCTTTGGTATAGCCATGCCCTAATCCAGCTTAATATAGCACCCCCAATACCATGAGACTCTATTTTTTTTAATCAGTCTTTCATGTGGCACTGTATCAAAAGCTTTGCTAAAGTCAAGGTATACAACATCGCAATCCTTACCACTATCAACTGCCTCAACAATGCTAGAATAAAAAGATAACAAATTTGTTAAACATGAACGGCCATTTATAAAACCATGTTGCGACTCAATTATTAATTTATGTTTTTCAAGATGAAGACGAATTTTATTTGCTATTATAGATTCGAGTAACTTTCCCACAATAGACGTTAGGCTAATTGGTCGATAGTTAGACGCAAGTGATCTATCTCCTTTCTTAAAAACTGGTATCACATTAGCAACTTTCCAAAACTCTGGCACTCTGCCTGACTCTATTGATTTATTAAATATGGTTGACAGTGGGTCACAAAGCTCCTCTTTGCATTCTTTAAGCACCCTAGCAAACACTTCATCCGGCCCTGGGGATTTGTTTGGTTTGAGTTTTACTATTTGTTTAAGAACATCCTCCCTGGTAACTGCTAAACTCGTCAACCTGTCCTCGTCCCCTCCCACATAGACTTGTTCGGCTGAAGGCATATTGTTAAGTTCCTCTTTAGTAAATACAGATACAAAATATTTATTAAAAATACTACTCATCTCTTCATCACTATCTGTTATTTGACCTGTCTCAGTTTTTAATGGACCTATCCTTTCCCTAGTCTTAGTACGATATAACTGAAAAAACCCTTTAGGATTTGTCTTTGCTTGCCCTGCTATGCGAACTTCATAGTTTCTTTTTGCTTTCCTTATCTCTTTTTTAACATTTCTAACCAGTTGTACGAATTCCTGTTCTAAAGTGACCTCCCCATTTTTAATCCTTTTGTACCAAGCTCTCTTTTTACCTATAAGGTTCTTCAAATTCTTTGTTATCCACTTTGGGTCATTAGTATACGATCTATTCAATTTGTATGGTATACTACGTTCCTGTGCTTTGTTTAGAATATTCTTAAATAAGTTATATATTGAATCCACATCGAAATCCCCATTTAAGTCACCTATGTTGTTTATAATATATATAAATGATTTAGATTCAGGTTTGAGTAGCAACATTTGCAAATTTGCCGATGATACGAAAATCGGTAGGGAAATTAATTCGGAGGAGGACTCACTATCACTTCAAGTTGATCTAGATAGGGTTTTGAAATGGTCAAAGGATTGGCAGATGCAGTTTAATGCTGATAAATGTAAAGTTCTGAGGTTAGGTAATGATGATAGAGTTACAAGATACGAGCTAGATGGTGTTGTGATTGCGAAGTCGGATTGCGAAAGGGATTTGGGAGTTATGATTAGTAAGAATTTAAAACAAAAGGATCAATGCATAAATGTTCGTAATAAGGCAAATCGGACACTTGGATTTATTAATCGCAGCGTTAGTAACAAGACACCTGGTGTGGTTCTCAAGCTATATCTTGCTCTAGTTAGGCCCCATTTAGATTATGCAGTTCAGTTTTGGTCGCCATATTATAGAATGGATATAAATTCACTTGAACGTGTCCAGCGTAGGATGACTAAGTTAATTCCCCAAATTAGAAATCTTTCATATGAAGAAAGATTAACAAAGCTTAAGTTGCATTCACTGGAAAGGCGAAGAGTTAGGGGTGACATGATAGAGGTTTACAAGTGGATGAATGGACATAACCGGGGGGATATTAATAGGGTATTAAAAGTATCAACACAGGACAGAACACGAAACAATGGATATAAATTGGATAAGTTTAGATTTAGGAAAGACTTGGGTAAATACTGGTTCAGTAACAGGGTTGTTGATTTGTGGAACCAATTGCCGCGTAACATTGTGGAGGTGGGGTCCCTCGATTGTTTCAAGCACGGGTTGGACAAGTATATGAGTGGGATTGGGTGGTTATAGAATAGGAGCTGCCTCGTATGGGCCAATAGGCCTTCTGCAGTTACCTTTGTTCTTATGTTCTTATGTTCTTAAGTTGCATTCACTGGAAAGGCGAAGAGTTAGGGGTGACATGATAGAGGTTTACAAGTGGATGAATGGACATAACCGGGGGGATATTAATAGGGTATTAAAAGTATCAACACAGGACAGAACACGAAACAATGGATATAAATTGGATAAGTTTAGATTTAGGAAAGACTTGGGTAAATACTGGTTCAGTAACAGGGTTGTTGATTTGTGGAACCAATTGCCGCGTAACATTGTGGAGGTGGGGTCCCTCGATTGTTTCAAGCACGGGTTGGACAAGTATATGAGTGGGATTGGGTGGTTATAGAATAGGAGCTGCCTCGTATGGGCCAATAGGCCTTCTGCAGTTACCTTTGTTCTTATGTTCTTATGATACCAGTTTTTAAGAAAGGAGATAGATCACTTGCGTCTAACTATCGACCAATTAGCCTAACGTCTATTGTGGGAAAGTTACTCGAATCTATAATAGCAAATAAAATTCGTCTTCATCTTGAAAAACATAAATTAATAATTGAGTCGCAACATGGTTTTATAAATGGCCGTTCATGTTTAACAAATTTGTTATCTTTTTATTCTAGCATTGTTGAGGCAGTTGATAGTGGTAAGGATTGCGATGTTGTATACCTTGACTTTAGCAAAGCTTTTGATACAGTGCCACATGAAAGACTGATTAAAAAAATAGAGTCTCATGGTATTGGGGGTGCTATATTAAGCTGGATTAGGGCATGGCTATACCAAAGGAAACAGAGAGTTAGTATAAATGGAATCAAGTCAGAGTGGGAAAATGTTGTAAGTGGAGTGCCTCAAGGCTCTGTCCTGGGACCTCTGTTGTTTATAATATATATAAATGATTTAGATTCAGGTTTGAGTAGCAACATTTGCAAATTTGCCGATGATACGAAAATCGGTAGGGAAAGTAATTCGGAGGAGGACTCACTATCACTTCAAGTTGATCTAGATAGGGTTTTGAAATGGTCAAAGGATTGGCAGATGCAGTTTAATTAAGTTGCTGATAAATGTAAAGTTCTGAGGTTAGGTAATGATGATAGAGTTACAAGATACGAGCTAGATGGTGTTGTGATTGCGAAGTCGGATTGCGAAAGGGATCTGGGAGTTATGATTAGTAAGAATTTAAAACAAAAGGATCAATGCATAAATGTTCGTAATAAGGCAAATCGGACACTTGGATTTATTAATCGCAGCGTTAGTAACAAGACACCTGGTGTGGTTCTCAAGCTATATCTTGCTCTAGTTAGGCCCCATTTAGATTATGCAGTTCAGTTTTGGTCGCCATATTATAGAATGGATATAAATTCACTTGAACGTGTCCAGCGTAGGATGACTAAGTTAATTCCCCAAATTAGAAATCTTTCATATGAAGAAAGATTAACAAAGCTTAAGTTGCATTCACTGGAAAGGCGTAGAGTTAGGGGCGACATGATAGAGGTTTACAAGTGGGTGAATGGACATAACAAGGGGGATATTAATAGGGTATTAAAAGTATCAACACAGGACAGAACACGAAACAATGGGTATAAATTGGATAAGTTTAGATTTAGGAAAGACTTGGGTAAATACTGGTTCAGTAACAGGGTTGTAGATTTGTGGAACCAATTGCCGCGTAACGTGGTGGAGGTGGGGTCCCTCGATTGTTTCAAGCGCGGGTTGGACAAGTATATGAGTGGGATTGGGTGGTTATAGAATAGGAGCTGCCTCGTATGGGCCAATAGGCCTTCTGCAGTTACCTTTGTTCTTATGTTCTTATAAGCAAGTAGATGGGGTCGCCATGGGTTCTCCCCTAGGTGTCCTGTTTGCGAACTTCTACATGGGTACCATCGAACAAAAGGTCTTAGTCGACATGAACTTGAAACCGTCTATATACTGCAGGTATGTTGACGACATTTTCACACAGGTACCTGATGTCAGACATCTGCAGGAGTTGAAGGAGGCATTTGAGCGGAATTCTGTGTTGCGTTTCACTTATGAAATGGAGGAGGATGGGAAGCTGCCCTTTCTAGATGTAACAGTCATGGAAAGGAGCGGAGGTTTCCACACTGCAGTCTACACTAAGGAAACAAACATAGGAATGTGCCTCAATGACAACAGTGACTGTCCAGACAGGAACAAGAGGAGTGTTGTTACCGCTTATGTTGACCGTGCTCTCAGCCACAGCTCTGGATGGAAGCAAGTCGATGAAGAACTCTATAGGGTAAGGCAGGTCCTTGTCAACAACAGCTTCTCCAATGGTTTCGTTGAAGACATCATAAGAAGGAAGGTGAAACGCCATGCAACCTCTGAAGAGACAACTAACACAACACCTGTACCCCCTATTAGACTATTTTACAGGAACTTCTTTTCCACAGCTCATAAAACGGAGGAAAGGGTCCTGAAAGATATTGTTAATAGAAACGTTATCCCTACAGACAAAAATCAGAAGATACAATTGACGATTTACTATAAAACCAAGAAAACGGCCAGCCTACTCATAAGAAATTCTCCAGACACAAAGCAGAACGCTTTAAAAGAGACCAATCTCGTCTATGCCTTCAAATGCCCACTTGGGGACTGTAAGCCTCAAAGAACTCAGTATATAGGCAAGACAACAACATCTCTTTCTAGGCGATTAACGATGCATAAGCAACTGGGCTCCATTAAGGAACATATAATCTCTTCCCACAACCAGACCATCACCAGAGAAGTCTTAACAAAAAACACGGAAATCATCAATAGATACAGCGATAGCAGGCGGCTTGATATCTGCGAGGCACTACACATTAAGAAGTCAACACCAGCAATCAACAGCCAATTAATGCACAACTATATTCTACCCACTTCAAGACTCCGCACCAATATAGAAGCATCAAGAAATATGGGCCAATAGGCCCTTTGCAGTTACTTTAATTCTTCCCTTTACTTACCCAATATTATACCCATTGTTTCGTGTTCTGTCTTGTGTTGAAAGTTTGTTTTCACCTAATCCAAAAGTGTTGTAACATATCACGTCACCCAAATGCAGGTATAAAATGAAAGCTGTTTAAACTCTGTTTAGTGTTTGCAGGTAATTGGTGTGTGTGTGTAAACTAAAGTCTATGAAAATGTAATAAGTTATTACGAAACGCGTTCAAGTGTCGCGTCAGACTAGAAATAAAAATGAATTTTGGAGAATTGATTTTTCAATTACCATCGACAGTGAAAAGAAACATACGAATGATCGAGAAAATTCGTGTTAGAATTATTAATCTTACTTTTTAGAACATAAGAACATAAGAACAAAGGCAACTGCAGAAGGCCTGTTGGCCCATACGAGGCAGCTCCTATTCTATAACCACCCAATCCCACTCATATACTTGTCCAACCCGTGCTTGAAACAATCGAGGGACCCCACCTCCACAATGTTACGCGGCAATTGGTTCCACAAATCAACAACCCTGTTACTGAACCAGTATTTACCCAAGTCTTTCCTAAATCTAAACTTATCCAATTTATACCCATTGTTTCGTGTTCTGTCCTGTGTTGATACTTTTAATACCCTATTAATATTCCCCCGGTTATGTCCGGGGGAATATTTTTCGGTCATATTTAATAATATATGTCTACAGGAAAGACTGCTACCAAAATATACTAATATATATTGGTGTATACTGGCAGCAGGTTTTCTTTTAAACATGTCTCATTGAATATGACCGCATATTCATTATTTACTATCTTCTGATTTAGGGCTTCTATCCCTTTAACTGTTTTCCTAGCGTCAGGGCTAAGCTGAAAGCGGAGTTCTCCAAAACGCATTTTCGTTATTTCAAGGGGAAGAAAAAAGTGAATTACTATAGAATCTATTACATTTATTTTTACAGACAGTCAGGTGCAGTCACAGTGAGAGGTTGTGTTAGCTGCAGCTCTGATTGTATTAACATTATTATTGCAATAATGGAAGGATTTGATAAATCTAGTTGGAACTCTGAGAGCTGAGATGGATTCCCTACGTGAGGAGGTACGACAGCTGAAACTTCGGAAAGAAACGAAGGAGGAGACCAATATTAACAAGACCTCATCGTGGAAAGTCGTTAAGGACAGGGGTCTTAAGAAGACCTTGACAAGGCCGCCTACAAACGCCTTACGGACAGCAAATTCATTTGCCATGTTGGAGGACGAGTGCTGTGGTGAGCCTGCAGTTCACTCAGAACGGAAATCAGCGAGGAGCGGCGGAGAGCAGGCCCCTCAGGCTGCTCAGAAAGTTAAGGAGGTACCGAAGCGAATTTTGGTTGTGGGAGATTCCCAGGTGAGGTATTCAGACAGAACGTTTTGTGCCAGAGATAGGGGGAACAGATTAAGGGTTTGCTATCCGGGAGCTGGAATTGGTGATATTGTTGGAAACATGAATGATATTATGATGGGAAATGGGAACAAACCCATTATTTGTATTAGTGCAGAGGGTAATGATGTTGGACGAGTTAGGAGTGAGGAACTAATACAGAGATTCAGGACAGCCATTGAATTAGTTAGGAGCAAGGGAGGAATCCCAATCATATGTGGCATTCTTCCAAGAAAGTGAGTGGGAAATGAATGGATGTCGAGGGCAATTGGTGTCAATTGCCGGCTGGAAAGATATTGCAAATCAAATGCAATATTTTTCATAGACAACTGGGAACACTTCCATGGAAGAAATGAAATGTATGCTCGTGATGGGGTGCATCTATCGAGGGCTGGGGTTGTTGCTGTTGCGAACTCGTTGGAACCAGTGGTTAGAGGTGTTTGTTTTGGTTTAAACTGTTAGTAGATAGTGGTATGGGAACTGATTTGGAGGAAGAAGGTAATAAAAGTATGTGTTCGTGGGAGAAAGGAATTGGTAAAATGATCAGGGAAATTGAAGGGCCTCAAAATAACAATTCACTTAGGGTATATTACACTAACAGTAGAAGTCTAAGAAATAAAATTAACGAATTAAATGCTCTTGTCTGCACAGAAAAAATTGATATTATTGCACTTACCGAAACGTGGATGAATGTAGAAAATAGACAACTATTAACTGAATATCAAATAAATGGATATAAACTATTTCACTCAGATCGATATATTAGACGAGGAGGAGGAGAAGCCATATATATATGTTAGGGACAGTTTGAAATGTAGTCTCAAAGAGGGAATCAAAACTGATCCACACACAGAAACTATTTGGATAGAATTAAACGAAAAAGCAAATAATATTATAATAGGAGTTATATATTGGCCACCAAATTTAGACAGAATGGAAGCAAAGCATCTATGGGATGAAATATCTAGGGCATCTAGATCTAACAGTATTTATGTCATGTTTGACTTTAATTTTAGTGGAATAAACTGGTTGAACAAAACAGGGAATAGTGAAGCAGAAGATTTTCTAGAATTAATTGACGATTGTTTTCTTACGCAACACATTAAGGAACCAACACGGGAGAATAATATTTTAGATTTATTGTTTAGTGTAATATTTTAGATAGAAAATTCTGTTAGAGTGCCAGATTTTCGAAAAGCTGATTTTAATAGCCTAAGAAATTTTTTGGGTCAAATAGATTGGAAAGTCTTGGGTATGGGGTGTGTGCCGGTCTTGGAGCGAGACATGAACCCCAGCGATAGGTGACGTAACAGAGGATTTCGGTGTGGATTTAATATATAACTTATTTAAGAATTTTCTAAACAAAGCACAGGAACATACCGTACAAATTGAATAGATCGAATACTAATGACCCAAAGTGGATAACAAAGAATTTGAAGAACCTTATAGGTAAAAAGAGAGCTTGGTACAAAGGATTAAGAATGGGGAAGTCAGTTTAGAACAGGAATTCATACAACTGGTTAGAAATGTTAAAAAAGAGATTAGGAAAGCAAAAAGAAACTATGAAGTTCGCATAGCAGAGCAAGCAAAGTCAAATCCTAAAGGGTTTTTTCAGTTATATCGAACTAAGACTAGGGAAAGGATAGGTCCATTAAAAACTGAGACAGGTCAAATAACGGGTAATGACAAGGAAATGAGTAGTATTTTTAACAAATATTTTATATCTGTATTTACTAAAGAAGAACTTAACAATATGCCTTCAGCCGAACAAGTCTATCTGGGTGGGGATGAGGACAGGTTGACTAGTTTAGCAGTTACCAGGGAGGATGTTATTAAACAATTAGAAAAACTAAAACCAAACAAATCCCCAGGGCCGGATGAAGTGTTTGCCAGGGTACTTAAAGAATGCAAAGAGGAGCTTTCCGAGCCACTGTCTACCATATTTAATAAATCAATAGAGTCAGGCTATTGTCTATTGTGAGAAAGTTACTCGAATCTATAATAGCAAATAAAATTCGTCTTCATCTTGAAAAACATAAATTAATAATTGAGTCGCAACATGGTTTTATAAATGGCCGTTCATGTTTAACAAATTTGTTATCTTTTTATTCTAGCATAGTTGAGGCAGTTGATAGTGGTAAGGATTGTGATGTTGTGTACCTTGACTTTAGCAAAGCTTTTGATACAGTGCCAGATGAAAGACTGATTAAAAAGTTAGAGGATCATGGCTATCATGGCAGTTAGAGGCTACGAGGTGGGGGGCCTCGTAGCCTGGTGGATAGCGCGCAGGACTCGTAATTCTGTGGCGCGGGTTCGATTCCCGCACGAGGCAGAAACAAATGGGCAAAGTTTCTTTCACCCTGAATGCCCCTGATACCTAGCAGTAAATAGGTACCTGGGTGTTAGTCAGCTGTCACGGGCTGCTACCTGGGGGTGGAGGCCTGGTCGAGGACCGGGCCGCGGGGACACTAAAGCCTCGAAATCATCTCAAGATAACCTCACGAAGATCATGGTATTGGGGGGTGCTATATTAAGCTGGATTAGGGCATGGCTATACCAAAGGAAACAGAGAGTATAAATGGAGTCAAGTCAGAGTGGGAAAATGTTGTAAGTGGAGTGCCTCAAGGCTCTGTCCTGGGACTCTGTTGTTTATAATATATATAAATGATTTAGATTCAGGTTTGAGTAGCAACATTTGCAAATTTGCCGATGATACGAAAATCGGTAGGGAAATTAATTCGGAGGAGGACTCACTATCACTTCAAGTTGATCTAGATAGGGTTTTGAAATGGTCAAAGGATTGGCAGATGCTGTTTAATGCTGATAAATGTAAAGTTCTGAGGTTAGGTAATGATGATAGTTACAAGATACGAGCTAGATGGTGTTGAGATTGCGAAGTCGGATTACGAAAGGGATCTGGGAGTTATGATTAGTAAGAATTTAAAACAAAAGGATCAATGCATGAATGTTCGTAATAAGGCGAATAGGACACTGGGATTTATTAATCGCAGCGTTAGTAACAAGACACCTGGTGTGGTTCTCAAGCTATATCTTGCTCTAGTTAGGCCCAATTTAGATTATGCAGTTCAGTTTTGGTCGCCGTATTATAGAATTGATATAAATTCACTTCAACGTGTCCAACGTAGGATGACTAAGTTAATTCCCCAAATTAGAAATCTTTCATATGAAGAAAGATTAACAAAGCTTAACTTGCATTCACTGGAAAGGCGAAGAGTTAGGGGTGACATGATAGAGGTTTACAAGTGAATGAATGGACATAACAGGGGGGATATTAATAGGGTATTAAAAATATCAACACAAGACAGAACACGAAACAATGGGAATAAATTGGATAAGTTTAGATTTAGGAAAGACTTGGGTAAATACAGGTTCAGTAACAGGGTTGTTGATTTGTGGAACCAATTGCCGCGTAACGTGGTGGAGGTGGGGTCCCTCGATTATTTCAAGCGCGGGTTGGACAAGTATATGAGTGGGATTGGGTGGTTTTAGATAGGAGCTGCCTCATATGGGCCAATAGGCCTTCTGCAGTTACCTTTGTTCTTATGTTCTTAAAAGTTCGTAATAAGGCAAATCGGACACTTGGATTTATTAATTGCAGCGTTAGTAACAAGACACCTGGTGTGGTTCTCAAGCTATATCTTGCTCTAGTTAGGCAAGATTGTTATATTATCATATTGTTATGATAATATAACTACACTCAGGAGCTCCGGCTAACACACCCTCTCACTGTGACTGTCGGCGCCTGACTGATGTGATTCAGCATGATGTGATTTCAACATGATGTGATTTCAACATGATGTGTTTCAGAAACCTTTATAGATGACAAAATTATTGGCCAATAACCTAGATCTCTCCTCTCCCGTTTTCTAATCCATGTTTTTTGTACTCCAACAGGTACGTCTAAAGCTGTTTCGAAACCTGTACCGTCCCTTCCCTCTGGACAACAATTCAAGCTCAGTTCACACTCTAGCGTAAGTACAAAATCTATCAAAAACTCGTATCATCCCTTTGTCCTGATTACCAGTTCCAGTCTGTGTACTGGTATGAGGACTACAACACCTGTCCGAAACTATAACCCTCCACGTCGATCTGTACACTAATCCCAATCCGATGTACTCCCACGATACAAAACGTATTCGAAATTACAATCCTGAGAAACTCTTACACCAGTCTCCTGTTCGGTGCACTCGTGCTGTACACCACGTTATGGATACTGTTATAGTCTTGTCTGTCCTACGTGTTATCTGCCTGACGAAACCTTACCAATTTACGGTTAAAATTCATAACATACGTCAAACAAATGATTCCCGCAAAGCTTTCAACCTGTTCTCAGGCTAGGGTTGATCATCCTATCCTCAGGCTAGGATTGCTTATTCTGTCCTCAGGCTAGGGTTGCCCAACCGGTCCTCGGGCTAGGGTTGATTATCCTGTCCTCAGGCTAGGGTTGCCCAACCGGTCCTCAGGCTAGGGTTGCCCAACCGGTCCTCAGGCTAGGGTTGCCCAACTTGTCTTCATAAGAACATAAGAACATAAGAACAAAGGTAACTGCAGAAGGCCTATTGGCCCATACGAGGCAGCTCCTATTCTATAACCACCCAATCCCACTCATATACTTGTCCAACCCGTGCTTGAAACAATCGAGGGACCCCACCTCCACAATGTTACGCGGCAATTGGTTCCACAAATCAACAACCCTGTTACTGAACCAGTATTTACCCAAGTCTTTCCTAAATCTAAACTTATCCAATTTATATCCATTGTTTCGTGTTCTGTCCTGTGTTGATACTTTTAATACCCTATTAATATCCCCCCGGTTATGTCCATTCATCCACTTGTAAACCTCTATCATGTCACCCCTAACTCTTCGCCTTTCCAGTGAATGCAACTTAAGCTTTGTTAATCTTTCTTCATATGAAAGATTTCTAATTTGGGGAATTAACTTAGTCATCCTACGCTGGACACGTTCAAGAGAATTTATATCCATTCTATAATATGGCGACCAAAACTGAACTGCATAATCTAAATGGGGCCTAACTAGAGCAAGATATAGCTTGAGAACCCCACCAGGTGTCTTGTTACTAACGCTGCGATTAATAAATCCAAGTGTCCGATTTGCCTTATTACGAACATTTATGCATTGATCCTTTTGTTTTAAATTCTTACTAATCATAACTCCCAGATCCCTTTCGCAATCCGACTTCGCAATCACAACACCATCTAGCTCGTATCTTGTAACTCTATCATCATTACCTAACCTCAGAACTTTACATTTATCAGCATTAAACTGCATCTGCCAATCCTTTGACCATTTCAAAACCCTATCTAGATCAACTTGAAGTGATAGTGAGTCCTCCTCCGAATTAATTTCCCTACCGATTTTCGTATCATCGGCAAATTTGCAAATGTTGCTACTCAAACCTGAATCTAAATCATTTATATATATTATAAACAACAGAGGTCCCAGGACAGAGCCTTGAGGCACTCCACTTACAACATTTTCCCACTCTGACTTGATTCCATTTATACTAACTCTCTGTTTCCTTTGGTATAGCCATGCCCTAATCCAGCTTAATATAGCACCCCCAATACCATGAGACTCTATCTTTTTAATCAGTCTTTCATGTGGCACTGTATCAAAAGCTTTGCTAAAGTCAAGGTATACAACATCGCAATCCTTACCACTATCAACTGCCTCAACAATGCTAGAATAAAAAGATAACAAATTTGTTAAACATGAACGGCCATTTATAAAACCATGTTGCGACTCAATTATTAATTTATGTTTTTCAAGATGAAGACGAATTTTATTTGCTATTATAGATTCGAGTAACTTTCCCACAATAGACGTTAGGCTAATTGGTCGATAGTTAGACGCAAGTGATCTATCTCCTTTCTTAAAAACTGGTATCACATTAGCAACTTTCCAAAACTCTGGCACTCTGCCTGACTCTATTGATTTATTAAATATGGTTGACAGTGGGTCACAAAGCTCCTCTTTGCATTCTTTAAGCACCCTGGCAAACACTTCATCCGGCCCTGGGGATTTGTTTGGTTTGAGTTTTACTATTTGTTTAAGAACATCCTCCCTGGTAACTGCTAAACTCGTCAACCTGTCCTCGTCCCCACCCACATAGACTTGTTCGGCTGAAGGCATATTGTTAAGTTCCTCTTTAGTAAATACAGATACAAAATATTTATTAAAAATACTACTCATCTCTTCATCACTATCTGTTATTTGACCTGTCTCAGTTTTTAATGGACCTATCCTTTCCCTAGTCTTAGTACGATATAACTGAAAAAACCCTTTAGGATTTGTCTTTGCTTGCCCTGCTATGCAAACTTCATAGTTTCTTTTTGCTTTCCTTATCTCTTTTTTAACATTTCTAACCAGTTGTACGAATTCCTGTTCTAAAGTGACCTCCCCATTTTTAATCCTTTTGTACCAAGCTCTCTTTTTACCTATAAGGTTCTTCAAATTCTTTGTTATCCACTTTGGGTCATTAGTATTCGATCTATTCAATTTGTATGGTATACTACGTTCCTGTGCTTTGTTTAGAATATTCTTAAATAAGTTATATATTGAATCCACATCGAAATCCCCATTTAAGTCACCTATCGCTGGGTTCATGTCTCGCTCCAAGACCGGCCCACACCCCATACCCAAGACTTTCCAATCAATTTGACCCAAAAAATTTCTTAGGCTATTAAAATCAGCTTTTCGAAAATCTGGCACTTTAACAGAATTTTCTCCTACTGGTCTATTCCATTCTATGCTAAATCTGATTTCTTTGTGATCACTGCTCCCTAGCTCACTCCCTATTTCGATGTCATTAATTTGCGTTTCCCTGTTAGTTAACACTAAATCTAAAATATTATTTTCCCGTGTTGGTTCCTTAATGTGTTGCGTAAGAAAGCAATCGTCAATTAATTCTAGAAAATCTTCTGCTTCACTATTCCCTGTTTTGTTCAACCAGTTTATTCCGCTAAAATTAAAGTCACCCATGACATAAATACTGTTAGATCTAGATGCTCTAGATATTTCATCCCATAGATGCTTTGCTTCCATTCTGTCTAAATTTGGTGGCCTATATATTACTCCTATTATAATATTATTAGCTTTTTCGTTTAATTCAATCCAAATAGTTTCTGTGTGTGGCTCAGTTTTGATTCCCTCTTTGAGACTACATTTCAAATTGTCCCTAACATATATGGCTACTCCACCTCCTCGTCTAATATATCTATCTGTGTGAAATAGTTTAAATCCATATATTTGATATTCAGCTAATAGTTCTCTATTTTCTACATTCATCCACGTTTCGGTAAGTGCAATAATATCTATTTTTTTCTGTGCAGACAAGAGCATTTAATTCGTTAATTTTATTTCTTAGACTTCTACTGTTAGTGTAATATACCCTAAGTGAATTGTTATTTTGCGGACCTTCTCTTTCCCTGATCGTTTTGCCAATTCCTTTCTCCCACAAACACATACTTTTATTACCTCCTTCCTCCAAATCAATTCCCATACCTCTGTCTACTAACAGTTTAAACCCAAACAAACACCTCTAACCACTTCTTCTAGCGAGTTCGCAACAGCAACAACCCCAGCTCTCGATAGATGCACCCCATCACGAGCATACATTTCATTTCTTCCATAGAAGTGTTCCCAGTTGTCTATGAAAGATATTGCATTTGATTTGCAATATCTTTCCAGCCGGCAATTGACACCAAGTGCCCTCGATATCCATTCATTTCCCACTCCCTTTCTTGGAAGAATGCCACATATGATCGGGATTCCTCCCTTGCTCCTAACTAACTCTATGGCTGTTTTATACCTCTGAATCAGTTCCTCACTCCTGACTCGACCAACATCATTTCCTCCCACGCTAATGCAAATAATGGGATTGTTCCCATTACCAGCCATAATATCATTCATGTTGTTTATAATATCACCAATGCCAGCTCCGGGATAGCAAACCCTTAACCTGTTCCCCCTATCTCTAGCACAAAACGTTCTATCCAAATACCTTATCTGGGAATCTCCCACAACTAATGTTTGCTTAGGTACTTCCTTTACTTTCTGAGGGGCCTGCGCTTCCTTTCTCTTCGTTGCTTTCCCTTTTGCGCGATCCACAGTCTCTCCACAGCACTCGTCCTCCAAAACGTCAAATGAATTTGAAGTTGCTATGGCGTTTGAAGGCGGCTTTATCAAAGTCTTCTTAAGGCCCCTGTCTTTCGCAACTCTCCAAGACGAGGTCCCTTTACTGCTGGTCTCCTCCTTCGTTACTTCTCGTTGTTTTTTAAGCTGACGCACCTCCTCCCGCAGAGAGTCCAACTCTGTCCTCAGGGCTCCCACTAGAGTCACCAGGTCCTTAACTACAACTTCCATATTGCTATGATAATAAAACAACACTCAGGAGCTCCGGTTAACACAACCTCTCACTGTGACTTCACCTGACCGACTGAGATACTTCAGGCTAGAGATACTCATCCTGTCCTCAGGCTAGGGTTGTCCATCCTGTCCTCAGGCTAGGGTGGTCCATCCTGTCCTCAGGCTAGGGTTGCCCATCCTGTCCTCAGGCTAGGGTTGCCCAACTTGTCCTCAGGCTAGGGTTCCCCATCCTTTCCTCAGGCTAGGCTTGCCCAACTGGTTCTCAGGCTAGGGTTGTCCATCCTGTCCTCAGGCTAGGCTTGCCTAACTGGTTCTCAGGCTAGGGTTGTCCATCCTGTCCTCAGGCTAGGCTTGCCCAACCTGCCCTCAGGCTGACTTGGTTCTGAGTGTGATGGCTGGGTTCTGAATGTGATGGCTGGGTTCTGAATGTGATGGCTGGGTTCTGAGTGTGATGGCCTGGTTCTGAGTGTGAATGCTGGGTTCTGAATGTAATAGCGGGTTCTGAGTGTGGTAGTTGGGTTCTGAGTGTGATGGCTGGGTTCTGAGTGTGATGGCTGGGTTCTGAGTGTGATAGCTGGGTACTGAGTGTGATAGCTGGGTTCTGAATGTGATGGTTGGGTTCTGAGTGTGATGGCTGGGTTCTGAGTGTGATCGTTGGGTTCTGAGTGTGATGGCTGGGTTCTGAGTGTGATTGCTGGGTTCTGAGTGTGTTGGCTGGATTCTGAATGTGATGGTTGGGTTCTGAGTGTGATGGCTGGGTTCTGAATGTGAAGGCTGGGTTCAGAGTTTGATGGCTGGGTTCTGAGTGTGATGGCTGGGTTCTGAATGTGAAGGCTGAGTTCAGAGTTTGATGGCTGGGTTCTGAATGTGATGGCTGGGTTTTGAGTGTGATGGCTCGGTTATGAGTGTGATTGCTGGGTTCTGAATGTGATGGCTTGATTCTGAGTGTGATGACTGGGTTCTGAAGTGATGGCTGGGTTCTGAGTGTGATGGCTGGGTTCTGTATGTGATGGCTGGGTTTTGAGTGCGAAGCCTGAGTTCTGAATGTGATTCTGGGTTCTGAGTGTGATTTCTAGTTTCTGAGTGTCATTGCTGGGTTTTGAGTGTGATAGCGGGGTTCCGAGTGTGATTACTGTGTTCTGATTGGGTTCTGAGTGGGTTCTGATTGTGATGACTGGGTTCTTCGTGTGATGGCTGGATTCTTCGTGTGATGGCTGGGTTCTGAGTGTGATGGCTGGGTTCTGAGTGTGATGGCTGGGTTCTGAGGGTGATGGCTGGACTCTGAGTGTGATGGCTGGGTTCCGAGTATGATAGTTGAGTTATGAATGTGATGGCTGGGTTCTGAGTGTGATAGCTGGGTTCTGAGTGTGATGGCTGGGTTCTGAATGTGATGGTTGGGCTCTGAGTGTAATAGCTGGGTTCTGAATGTGATGGCTGGGTTCTGAGTGTGATGGCTGGGTTCTGAGTGTGATGGCTGGGTTCAGTGTTTAATGGCTGGGTTCTGAATGTGATAACTGGGTTCTGAGTGTGAAGGCTGGGTTCTGAGTGTGATGGCTGGGTTCTGAGTGTGATAGCTGGGTTCTGAGTGTGATGGCTGGGTTCTGAATGTGATGGTTGGGTTCTGAGTGTGATGGCTGGGTTCTGAATGTGATGATTGTGTTCTGAGTGTGATGGCTTGGTTCTGAGTGTGATGGCTGGGTTCTGAATAGGATGGCTTGGTTCTGAGTGTGATGGTGGGGTTCTGAATTGATGGTTGGGTTCTGAAAGTGATGGCTGGATTCTGAGTGTGATGGCTGGGTTTAGAGTGCGATGCCTGAGTTATGAATGTGATTCTGGATTCTGAGCATGATGGCTGGGTTCTGAGTGTGATGGTTGGATCCTGTGTGAGATGAGTGGGTTCTGAAGGTGATAGTTGGGTTCCTAGTGTGACTGGGTTCTGAATGTGATGGCTGGGTTCTGAGTGTGATGGCTAGGTTCTGTATGTGATGGTTGGGTTCTGAGTGTGATGGCTGGGTTCCGAATGTGATGGCTGGGTTCTGAGTGTGATGGCTGGGTTCTGAGTGTGATGGCTGGGTTTAGAGTGCGATGCCTGAGTTCTGAATGTGATTCTGGGTTCTGAGTGTGATTTCTAGTTTATGAGTGTCATTGCTGGGTTTTGAGTGTGATAGCGGGGTTCTGAGTATGATAGTTGAGTTATGAATGTGATTGCTGGGTTCTGAGTGTGATGGCTGGGTTCTGAGTGTGATGGCTGTATTCTGAGTGTGATGGTTGGGTTCAGAATATGATGGCTGGGTTCTGAGTTTGATGGCTGGGTTCTGAGTTTGATGGCTGGGTTCTAAATGTGATGGCTGGGTTCTGAATGTGATGGCTGGGTTCTGAATGTGATGGCTTGGTTCTGAGTATGATGGGTGGGTTTTGAGTGCGATGACTGAGTTCTGAATGTGATGGTTGGGTTCTGAATGTGATGGCTTGGTTCTGAGTATGATGGGTGGGTTTTGATTGCGATGACTGAGTTCTGAATGTGATGGCTGGGTTCTGAGTGTCATTGCTGGGTTCTGAGATTGATGGCTGGGTTCTGAGTGTGATGGCTGGGTTCTGAGTGTGATGGCTGGGTTCTGAGTGTGATGGCTGGGTTCTGAGTGTGATGGCTGGGTTCTGAGTGTGATGGCTGGGTTCTGAGTGTGATGGCTGGGTTCTGAGTGGCCAGCTGGCGTCTCCCCGTGGTCACCCCGGGAGGAGATACGAGGAGGAGGAGCCGTGTTTCCTGGTTTATGTCTTCCATGACGCCATTAATCTCAGAAGCCGCAGGATAGAGGTTGATATATGTGTACTCACCTAGTTGTGCTTGTGGGAGTTGAGATCTGGCTCGTTGGTCCCGCCTCTCAACTGTCAATGTACTGATATACAGATTCCTGAGCCTACTGGGCTCTATCATCTCTACATTTGAAACTGTGTATGGAGTCAACCTCCACTACATACATCACTTTCTAGTGTATACCATTTATTAACTACTCTGATACTGAAAAAATTCTTTCTAACGTCTCTGTGGCTCATCTGGGTACTAAGTTTCCACCTGTGTCCCCTTGTTCGTGTCCCACCCGTGCTGAAGAGTTTGTCTTTGTCCACCCTGTCATTTCCCCTGAGAATTTTGTAGGTGGTTATAATGTCTCCCCTTACTCTTCTGTTTTCCAGGAACGTGAGGTTCAGCTCCTTTATCTCATACCTCTCAGGTCCGGGACGAGCCTGGTGGCATACCGCTGAATCTTCTCTTTGTCTTGTGTTTAACTAGATATGGACTCTAGGACTCTGAATCCTGGAATAAAGGCTGGAGCTGCGTATTCCAGGATTGGTGGTGACATAAGTGGTGCACAGGGTCCTGAACGATTCCTTGCACAAGTTTCAAGAGTTATAGGGGACATGATCACCACATACAAGATTCTCAGAGGCATTGATAGGGTAAATAAAGACAGACTATTTGCCACAAGGGGCACACGCACCTGAGAACACAGGTGGAAATTGAGTGCCCAAATAAGCCATACAGACCTTAGAAAGATTTCACCGGCAAGATTTGGTGTTACACATAAATCACATACACATTTGTGTATGTGATTGTGAGTGTGTGTGTGTGTGTGTATGTGATTGTGAGTGTGTGTGTGTGTGTGTATGTAATTGCGTGTGTATGTGTGTGTGTGTGATTGTGAGTGTGTGTGTGTGTGTGTATGTGATTGTGAGTGTGTGTGTGTGTGTGTATGTAATTGCGTGTGTATGTGTGTGTGTGTATGTGATTGTGAGTGTGTATGTGTATGTGATTGTGTGTGTGTGTGTGTGTGTGTGTGTGTGTGTGTGTGTGTGTGTGTGTGTGTACATGTGTGTGTGTGTGTGTGTATGTGATTGTGTGTGTGTGTGTGTGTATGTGATTGTGTGTACTCACCTATTTGTACTCACCAATTTGTGGTTGCGGGGGTTGAGCTTTGGCTCTTTGGTCCCGCCTCTCAACTGCCAATCAACTGGTGTACAGATTCCTGAGCCTACTGGGCTCTATCATATCAACATTTAAAACTGTGTATGGAGTCAGCCTCCACCACATCACTGCCTAATGCATTCCATCCGTTAACTACTCTGACACTGAAAAAGTTCCTTTTAACGTCCCTGTGGCTCATTTGGTGTTTAGTTTCCACCTGTGTTCCCTTGCTCGAGTTCCGCCAGTGTTGAATAGTTTATCCCTGTGTGTGTGTGTGTGTGTGTGTGTGTGTGTGTGTGTGTGTGTGTGTGTGTGTGTGTGTGTGTGTGTGTGTGTGTGTGGTGTGTATGTGTGTGTGTGTGTGTCTGTGTGTGTGTATGTTATTGTGTGTGTGTGTACTCACCTAGTTGTACTCACCTAGTTGTGCTTGCGAGGGTTGAGCTCTGGCTCTTTGGTCCCGCCTCTCAACCGTCAATCAACAGGTGTACAGGTTCCTGAGCCTATTGGGCTCTATCATATCTACGCTTGAAACTGTTTATGGAGTCAGCCTCCACCACATTGCTTCCTAATGCATTCCATTTGTCAACCACTCTGACACTAAAAAAGTTCTTTCTAATATCTCTGTGGCTCATTTGGGCACTCAATTTCCACCTGTGTCCCCTAGTGCGTGTGCCCCTTGTGTTAAATAGCCTGTCTTTATAAACCCTGTCGATTCCCTTGAGAATCTTGAATGTGGTGATCATGTCCCCCCTAACTCTTCTGTCTTCCAACGAAGTGAGGTTCAGTTCCCGTAGTCTCTCCTCGTAGCTCATACCTCTCAGCTCGGGTACTAGTCTGGTGGCAAACCTTTGAACCTTTTCCAGTTTAGTCTTATGCTTGTGTGTGTGTGTGTGTGTGTGTGTGTGTACTCAAATATTTGTGCTTGCGGGGGTTGAGCTTTGGCTCTTTGGTCCCGCCTCTCAACTGTCAATCAACTGGTGTACAGATTCCTGAGCCTACTGGGCTCTATCATAACTACATTTAAAACTGTGTATGGAGACAGCCTCCACCACATCACTGCCTAATGCATTCCATCCGTTAACTACTCTGACACTGAAAAAGTTCCTTCTAACGTCTCTGTGGCTCATGTGGGTACTCAGTTTCCACCTGTGTCCCCTTGTTCGCGTCCCACCAGTGTTGAATAGTTCATCCTTGTTTACCCGGTCGATTCCTCTGAGGATTTTGTAGGTTGTGATCATGTCTCCCCTTACTCCTCTGTCTTCCAGTGTCGTAAGGTGCATTTCCCGCAGCCTTTCCTCGTAACTCATGCCTCTTAGTTCTGGGACTAGTCTTGTCGCATACCTTTGGACTTTTTCCAGCTTCGTCTTGTGCTTGACAAGGTACGGGCTCCATGCTGGGGCCGCATACTCCAGGATTGGTCTTACATATGTGTTGTACAAGATTCTGAATGATTCCTTACACAGGTTCCTGAACGCTGTTCTGATGTTAGCCAGCCTCGCATATGCCGCAGACGTTATTCTTTTTATGTGGGCTTCAGGGGACAGGTTTGGTGTGATATCAACTCCTAGATCTTTCTCTCTGTTCTTTCATTAAGTACTTCACCTTCTATTCTGTAACCTGTGTCTGGCCTCCTATTTCCACTGCCTAGTTTCATTACTTTGCATTTACTCGGGTTGAACTTCAACAGTCATTTGTTGGACCATTCACTCAGTCTGTCTAGGTCATCTTGTAGGCTCCTACTATTGTCCTCAGTTTCAATCCTCCTCATAATTTTTTCATCATCAGCAAACATTGAGAGAAACGATTCTATTCCCTCTGGGAGATCATTTACTTATATCAGAAACAGTATAGGTCCAAGGACTGACCCCTGCGGGACTCCACTCGTAACGTCTCGCCAATCTGAGACCTCACCCCTCACACTGACTCGTTGTCTTCTGTTGCTTAGGTACTCCTGTATCCAACGGAGTACCTTCCCTTTCACTCCAGCCTGCATCCCCAGCTTTTTCACTAGCCTCTTGTGTGGCACTGTATCAAAGGCTTTCTGACAATCCAAAAATATGCAGTCTGCCCACCCTTCTCTTTCTTGCCTTATTTTGTTGGT
>NC_091191.1:27002969-27164984 GCF_040958095.1 Procambarus clarkii | reverse complement strand
GAATCACTTCTTCCCTATCCTATTCACTGTTTGTTATGATCCTCACTATCACATCTAGTTGTGAACACTCTGACCATGCAGTGGCCCACGTGCTTGTCCTGGCACTGTTGTCGTACCCCTGATCTTGTCTAACATGCACTATCGAACACTATCCATAAGTTTTCTAGTGTGTGTGTGTGTGTGTGTGTGTGTGTGTGTGTGTGTGTGTGTGTGTGTCTATGTATGTGAGTGTGTGTGTGTGTGTGTGTGCATGAGTACTAACCTAGTTGTTCTTGAAATTCAGGAATTCTACAAGCCAGAGTGCATTGGGTCAGTGTGTAAAACCCTAGTTAGGCTTCAGTGTAAGCCTCAGGGTAATCTAGAGAATTCAGTTGAATCTCAGGATGCATAAGTACTATCATTTCAGGAGGATGGGGTGCAATATACTGTGTAATGTGTAAGAAAAGGGTCGCCTCCCCCCCACACTCACACTTGTGTACACTCTGCCTCCTCCTCTACACCCACACACATTCGGAACCTCTTACACACAATAACTCACTCATCCGCTATTCACACTAAAAGCATCTCCTTCCCATACAATTACACATGTTCCAACTCCACACACAGCCCAAACCACTCTGTGATCCACACACTGTAACATAATCCTCTCCCCCCCCCCCCGCTCCCAGTGCTGCTGCACACATTTTCACTCATATATATATACTCAGGCCCATACCCACACACTCCCACCCACTCACTCCCATACCCACACTCTACCACCCACTCACTACCACACCCCCCACCACCACCTGTTACTCAAGCTCCCAACTTTGTCCTCGTCTACAACACTTCCCAACATTTATCGTCCACCAAACAATCCCACCTAACACTTCCAGCCACCCCAACCCCCCCCCCCCCCTCTCGCAACGACACAACCCAACAGACACCCTGGTTCATATATATATATATATACTCATCATAAAACCCAAATCCTCCCTCTCCCCTTACCCCAAGTATCCCCTGATATCCTAGCCCCTGGTCTTCTTCCTGCCCCAAGCAGGCCCAGGTCCTAAGACCTCCATCCCCTACTCCACCTCCCCCAAACCCATGTCAACTACACCACAGGAGGGCGTGCCCTCTCCCGAAGCAATCCCTGCCCCCTCATCCCCAGGACTTCTTCCTGCCCCAAGCAGGCCTGAGCAAGACCTAAGCCCTCCATCCCCCACTCCACCTCAACCTGAACCCCTGGCAACTACCTCACAGGAGGATGAGCCTGCCCAAGTAGCAATGACCATGGAACAACTTCCTACACTTGTGGGGAGTGAGGGTGAAATTGGATATAAGAAAGTGAGCTTCAAGGTAATATACTCAAACATTGATGGAATTACCAATAAAGCAAGTGAACTGGCAGAAAGGGCGCAAGAAGAAAACCCTGATGTAATAGGACTCACGGAAACAAAATTGTGAGGAGTCATAACAGATGCTGTGTTTCCAAAGGACTACTATATAGTAAGGAAAGAGAGGAAAGGGAGAGGAGGTGGAAAAGTGGCCCTGATGAAAAGGAAGGACTGGAATTTTGATGAAATCGAAATTCTGGACTGTGACGGGTTCAGAGATTACATAACAGGAACTATAACAATGGGTGGACCTAAGCTAATAGTGGCAGTCATTTTCAACCCTCCCTTAAATGACAGAAGACCTAGACAGGAGTTTGATAGGAACAACATGCCAACCATTAATATAATAGTGAGAGCAGCTTCAGTTGCCTGCAGGAATGGCTCAAGACTCTTAATCATTGGCGATTTCAACCATGGAAAGATAGCCTGGGAGAATGGGGACCCACATGGTGGTGCAGGTACGTGGCGAGCTAAACACTTGGAAGTGGCAACAAGGAACTTTCTGAGCCAGCATGTCAAGGAACCCACAAGAGTGAGAGGCAATGATGAACCAGCTAGACTCGACTTGATATTCACCCTGAATGAGTCAGAAATAAGGGAAATCAAAGTTGAAGTCCCCATAGGAATGATTGACCACAGTGTACTGACTTTTAAGTACTTGGTGGAGGTAGGGATAACCTATCCAAGGATGGGATCGGAGGGAAAAAGACTAAATTACCGAAGAGGAAAATATGACTGAGATGAGGAACTTCCTCAGGGGAATACCAAGGGGAAACAGAACTTAGAGACAAGAATGTGCAGGACCTGATGGATTTTGTCACCCAGAAGTGCCAGGAAGCTACAGACAGGTTTATTCCCCGTCCAAAAAGATAAAAACAAAAAAAAACTGTAAAAACCCATGGTTCAACCAGGAATGCAAGGTAGTGAAGCAACTGAGTAAATGAACATGGAGAAACTACAGAAATTATAGAACATCGGAGAGCAGGGAGAGATACCAGAGGGCCGGAAATGAGTACCTCAGAGTGAGGAGGGAAGCAGAGAGACAGTTTGAAAATGACATAGCTAGTAAAGCCAAGACCCAACCAAAGCTGCTCCACAGCCACATCAGGAGGAAAACAGCAGTGAAGGAACTAGTGAGAAACTGAGAAAAGGGGTGAACAGATACACAGAGAATGACAAGGAGGTGTGTGAAGAATTAAACAAGAGATTCCAGGAGGTCTTCACAATAGAACAAGGAGAAGCCACTGCACTAAATGAGGAGGCGGCAAACCAAGCAACCTTGGAGGAATTTGACCTCACCAGTGATGAGGTCAAAAAGTGTCTGCTGGAGCTGGATGTGACAAAGGCTGTAGGGCCTGACAGAATCTCACCATGGATACTAAAGGAAGGTGCAAAAGCACTAAGTGTGCCACTCTGTATGGTGTATAACTAGGTCACTGGAAACAGGAAACTTACCAGAAAGTTGGAACACAGCTAACGTAGTCCCAGTATACAAGAAGGGTGACAGGCAAAAGGCACTGAACTACAGGCCAGTTTCCCTAACTTGTATACCATGCAAGGTGATGGAGATGATTGTGAAGAAAAGGCTCGTAAAGCCTTTGTCTGAAGGGAATAACTTTGTAACGCACCACCAACATGGGTTCAGGGATGGTAAATCGTGCCTCACAGGTTTAATAGATTTCTATGACCAGGCAAAAAAAATTAGGCAGAAAATAGAAGGGTGGGGGCGACTTCATTTTCCTGGACTGCCAAAAAGCCTTTGACACAGTACCTAATACAATGCTGTTAAAAAAGTTGGAGCATCAGGCAGGAGTAAAAGGGAAGGTGCTCCAGTGGATGAGGAAGTACTAAAGCAACAGGAAATAGCATTTAATGCTGAGGAGGGAGACATCAGAGTGGCGAGATGTCACCAGCGGAGTCCCACAGGGCTCAGTACTTGGACCCATCCTGTTTCTAATATATGTAAACGATCTTCCGGAGGGTATAGACTAGTTCCTCTCAATGTTTGCTGATGATGCAAAAGTTATGAGAAGAATCAAGACGGAATGAAGATAGACAGAGACTACAGGATGACCTGGACAAACTGGAGGAATGGTCTAGAAAATGGCTGCTAAAGTTCAACTCAGGAAAGTGTAAGGTAATAAAATTAGGCGAAGGGAGCAAGAGGCTGAACACAAGGTATCATCTGGGAGGTGAAATCCTACAGGAGTCAAATAGAGAGAAAGATCTGGGGGTTGATATCACACCGAACCTGTCCCCAGAGGCCCATCTCAAAAGAATATCATGAGCGGCATATGCTAGACAGGCCAACATAAGAATTGCCTTCAGAAACTTGTGTAAGGAATCGTTCATTGCCCTGTATACCACTTATGTAAGACCAATCCTGGAGTATGCAGCTCCAGCCTGGAGTCCATACCTAGTTAAACACAAGACAAAGTTAGAGAAGATCCAGCGGTATGCCACCAGGCTCGTCCCGGAACTTAGAGGAATGAGCTACGAGGAAAGGCTAAAGGAGCTGATCCTCACATCCCTGGAAAACATAGGAGTAAGGGGAGACATGATAACCACCAACAAAATTCTCAGGATATTTAACAGGGTGGACAAAGACAAACTCTTCAGCACGGGAGGGGCACGAACAAGGGGACACAGGTAGAAACTTAGTACCCAGATAAGCCACAGAGACGTTAGAAAGAATTTTTTCAGTGTCAGAGTAGTTAATAAATGGAATGCGCTATGAAGTGACTGTGATGGAGGCTGACTCCATACATAGTTTCAAATGTAGATATGATAGAGCCCAGTAGGCTCAGGAATCTGTACACCAGTTGATTGACAGTTGAGAGGCGGGACCAAAGAGCCAGAGCTCAACCCCCGCAAGCACAATTAGGTGAGTACAACCACATCCACCCTCCCCAACAAGCCACACACTTTCCCTACACCCACACTATTCCCAATAACGAGACTCCACAACATCCCACACTCTCCACACTCTCTTCCCATAGCTACACTCTCCACCACATCCACCCTCATCCACATTCACCCTTTTCCCCTCCACCACCCCACCAGGGAGCCGGTCGGCCGAGCGGACAGCACGCTGGACTTGTGATCCTGTGGTCCCGGGTTCGATCCCGGGCGCCGGCGAGAAACAATGGGCAGAGTTTCTTTCACCCTATGCCCCTGTTACCTAGCAGTAAAATAGGTACCTGGGTGTTAGTCAGCTGTCACGGGCTGCTTCCTAGGGGTGGAGGCCTGGTCGAGGACTGGGCCGCGGGGACACTAAAAATGCCCCGAAATTATCTCAAGATAACCACCACCCACCCCTCCCCACATACAACGACCATTAACGACATGTCTCATTCTTGACGATCACAGCAGCTGTGACGAGCGACTCAAGTTAGCCAGACTAAATGGTTCACTGCCGTATATAATGCCTGCCTCCCTATTACGGTCACTCGTGTTGTTGTTGTTGTTGTTGAGTTAGGGGCGACGACGATCGTGGATCGGATGCGCCCCGGCGTATCCGTGAAGGGTGAATCGGAAAGGCGAAATGCTAAGCCAAAACGCAAAACGAGTGACGCCAAGCACTAGAAACTAATATGCCACACGGCAAAGCTACGCACAAAGGGAGAGGCAGAAGCACATAATAGAACAGGGCAAACAAACAGCCAGAAGGGCACACAACATGACAGAGCAAATACACAAGAAATCAGAGCGCATACTTGCCCGGGAACTTGGCCCGCGGGAATCTTACATTGAACGCCTCCCAGATCACCCATTGCCAAGGGTCTCGTCCATCCACCGGGGACGCCATAACATCCGGAACCGGGGCAACAAACGCCCGCAAACAGGGAACCCAGATGGTAGAACTCATGAGGCGAGAAGTCGCCACTCGCCCCCACAGGAAGGGAACTTGCCCCCCACGAAAGCACTCCGGTCCGTCAGACAGTGGTAACTCGGCAATCTTCGACCAGTGACCCGGTGGCATCACAGACGCCGGCAACACGTCCCCCAGGGCCCCAACACGCACCCGCACCACAGGGGTACTCGCGGCCCCGGGCACACCACCAGACGACAGCAGGGAACCCGGACGGCGCGCATCCTTCTGTAACGTCACCACATGGCAGCGGAAGCCACCACCCCCCACTGTGGAGAGTCCCCCGGCGGAGAAAGAACCGAAGGCACGTCCGAGACACAGGCACCAGCACCGGCAGGCACATGGACCTCCGCCACCACGAACCGCGGAGACATCGACGCATCCGTATCCACACTGTCAACACCCGAAGCCCCACAGTCACTGAAGTCACCAACGTCAGCCCAGGAAGAAGACGAACGCCGGGAACGTTTGGGCACCGGCCGGATATCGTCAGAGCCGGTAAGTGACCCAGAAACACGGGTACCACGAGCCGAAGGAACCGACGTCAGGACGGCAGCAGCCTCAACCACAGGGGGAACCGGGCCACACACAGCAGGAGGCTCCGCAGCCACCCCAGCACCAAGCACGTCCGGGACCCGAGTCACGGACACAGGGCCAGGCGCAGCATCAGAAGACGAAAGAGACGACAGCGACGTCACACAGGGAGCGCCAGGAAGGCCCACGGGAGCAGCTGGGACAGCGACAGGATTAGGCAGACCAACCGACGGTACCTCAAGAACCGGAGGAGGGACGGCAACAACCGGAGGAACGGTAGGCGCCGCCGGGGAAGCCGCAGCAGCGAACAGGACGCTCACCTCCTCACCCCCGGAGTCCTCCTCCAGAGGGAGCGGTGGGAAATCCTCCTCACGGAACAAGTTCACAGGAGCGACCGGATCAGCAGTACACCCGGCAGCCTGATGCCCCAACAAGCCACACTGGAAGCAAGTACGGGGTTGCCGGGCATAAAACACACGCACGTAGTACCCCAACAGCCGGACAGAGCACGGTATGTCCGACCTCAGTCGCATCCCGAGGGTCCGAATGTTGGTCTTCACACCCGAATACGTGCCAGACGACAGGGAGTTCATCCACACACTGACGACGGAGCCGTACCTCTGGAAGAATCGCCGGAGGAGAGTCTCAGGAAACTCCATGGGGGCGCCATGAACACTGACATACGTCACAGCACCACTACGGTCTGAAATGGTCACAGACCCGGTGCCGTCCTGGAGCTGCAAAGTACGTCCCTCGTACCTCTGTAAGAAAGCAAGGTACACCGCCTCACCCACAAACTTGATAACAACACGGTGAGCAGTTACCAGCTCAATGCCATATACGTCCCCAACCGGGACACGAAGCATGTCACTCAACACCACGTCCACCAGCGGGTAACCAGCAAGGCCAGTAAACTCCAATCCGATGGAGTTTAACCACACGACAGCGGGAATAGGGCCGCCCATCGCAAAACACGCCACGTCTCCACCACCAGGAACAGCAGGGAGGGTAAACACCCCCACACCCCCTGCCGGCGAAAACGGCAACGACCACAAACTGCCGAGCGGACAAGCGACACGTCCTCACTCAACGGCAGCGCAGGTGGAACCCCCGGTCACTCGTGTAAGACGGACACGCTGTTATAGAGAACATGGGGCTGTAACGAAGCTTATCTCGTCTCGTTATAATGACAATGACACCAGGATTGCCGCTGACAATGACAGAATAACTATTGGGTAAAATAACTGCACGATTATTGATAACAATGACATGAATACTGATAACAATGATATGAATATTGATAACAATGGCATCACTATTATTGATAACAATGACTTCTTATATACAAGTTTTGTTGGTGAATATGAAAGAATTTCTCTAATTTCTAAAGTACTACTTTTAATTGTTTTTTACTTCTAATAATCTTCTAATTTTTAGTTAATGGTTCTTGTAAGACGTGAGAGTGTGACTTCCAGCTCGGTAGTTTGTTAATAATCACACAGAGAAACGTTGGTAAGGACTCGCTAGTTACGGTAATACCATTAATGATTATATTGCTCCAGGGGGGGGGGGGGGGCGGGTCATTCCCACGTTGTCGTATGAGGATAAAATGGGAATGACTGGGGAATCGTATGATATAAATCGATCCCCAGGGGAGTCATATCATACGTCTAGCCTTCCTGATATTGAGGTAAATGAGCTTGACTCCCAGTTACTGAATATTGCCAAATTCTGCATTTAACGAGTTGTTAAATGTGTCATAATTGATAGTGATGAACATCAAGATTAAAGATGAGTCTTCTACTTTAATCCTCAATTTTAACTACTCATTAGTGATTATTTATTATTTAACCTTCTGAATAAAACTGTCACACCTCAATCTTATGTTAGAGAACACGAATATGTGAATAGACGAACATTCAGTTTTCCCCTTAACGTTACCATATACACACACGGCACTAAACAAGCAAATTGTCATTGAAAAGCGTATATTTTCCTAATTTACTTTGTCATATAAATTTATGATTTGCATTATTTGTAAAATATGTATTATTAAGACATATTTATCTTTCAATGCATAAATCATTCAGTCAACATTATCATTGTCATTTCTTAAGACACAATTACGACCCATTATATAAATGTCAGGATCTAATACAACTTTATCGTTCAGCTTACCATTCACAGTTGTTCCATAACTCCCAGGGCATGGAACAACTGTAATTTGTAATTAATCTAACTCTCTAAGCGATTTTACATCCCCCTAGGTTTGTCAAGTCACGCTTTAGCCATCAAATAGTGTATATGAAATAACAATCTCTATGTATCAAGCTTAAACCTTTCACAAAAACACATTGAACTGTATTATGATAAATTATGTATTGCCCTGTGCCAACCTTTTTTTTTTATTAATAGATATTCTCTTTCCCAACTTATATCACTTTCCCTTATGACGTTTTCTATAACAATAAACAAATTTCATCGGTTACATCCCTCTAAATATTCTCTGGGAAGTGAAGGGAACTATCAGAGGGAAAGTGCCAAGCCATTACGACTATATAGCACTGGAAAGGGATCAAGAAAAGAATATGGGATAGGACTGGGGGGAAGGAATGGTGCCCAACCACTTTAACGGTCGGGGATTGAACGCCGACCTGCATGAAGCGAGACCGTCGTTCTACCATCCACCCCAAGTGAATGGGCAAAAATAAAATAAAATAAAATAAATTAAAAACCACTTATGCAAGACGGTAGAGCGATGGTCTTATCTTGGTCATATCTAACATATCATTTCCTCAATGGCATCCCAACTGACAAGTCTAATCCCAGTTCTCCATCACCGGCTAATGAGTGCCTAATCAAAATTGTTATCCAGAGCTCTAAAATGTTCATGTCAAAGCTAGAAAAAAATACTAAATAGTTTTAGGCTTTCGACCACCCACGATTTGTTGTGTATAAATGACCTGGCCGCCAGACCTGGATACACGAGGGAGTTTAATAAACAAAAGTGTGTTTGTGTGCCAGAATATAACAGCGCCTTCACGACAAGCAGCTAGAGTGGGCCAGGGCTCATTAAACACTCTAAATGTCTATTTTACGAAACCAGTACATCATACCTCTGTCATGGTGACTTTGTATTTATTAAAAAAACTAAATTGAGCTTGAAAACTTTGCAACTCACGGTTGTCTATAACAACAACCATCTTGGTCTGGATTCAACAAGCATTTATTACTTGATTACTCAAGAGGGTCCCTTACGAAACCTTTACATCTTTCCTCAAGCACGGCGGAAAGTCTTTGTTTATTAATAAATTTAGGAGCTCTGAAACACTGGGGTTCCGTTGCTAGGGAGGACTTGGTAGGACGTGGCAGGAAATAAGCTTGTTAATACATGTCTCTTAATCTGCCATGATTGAGGAAAGATGTGATGGGGTCGTAGGCAGATACTTCTGCCTCTTGACCTATATTTTGAGGTACGACTCCGCGACTTTGTGTTATTTTTTCTTTTTCTAATCCACAGTCATCTTGTAACACAGACTAGGGTTATGTTGAGATGTGCTCCTAGAGAAGACGTTCCTGTTGAGATGTGCTCCTAGAGAAGACGTTCCTGTTGAGATGTGCTCCTAGAGAAGACGTTCCTGTTGAGATGTGCTCCTAGAGAAGACGTTCCTGTTGAGATGTGCTCCTAGAGAAGACGTTCCTGTTGAGATGTGCTCCTAGAGAAGACGTTCCTGTTGAGATGTGCTCCTAGAGAAGAGGTTCCTGTTGAGATGTGCTCCTTGAGAAGACGTTCCTGTTGAGATGTGCTCCTAGAGAAGGGTTTCATGAAGAGATATGCTTCATCAGAAGATGTCCCTGGAGAGGTTCCTTTCATTAAGAAAGGATTTTCTGTTGAAATTATATTTTTACACAAGAGACTACAGTAGAGAAGTACTCCAACGGAATTGGTTGTCATTATCCCGGGACATCTACAACGACCCAGGGACATTGATAACGGTCAGGGACATTAACAACAGACTCGGGATATTGGACTCATGTCCTATAAGAACGAGTAGAGAACTACGTTTGCAATAGATAGCTTCTTTTCGTAAACACGATAATGTATTGCAAGGTTCAAGTCAGACCAGGGAGGTCTTATCCAGACATCACGCTGGAACCAATGGGAAAGCAAATAACTGAATACAAATAAGGAGATTTTTATTTAATTCTAATGTCTTTGAACTAGTTAGTAGTACGATAATATTAGTATCTTCCCGTTCCTGTTCGCTGAGTAATATTACCTTATTAAATTAAGATTTTCTTTCACATTCTGCCTCGTCAGAGAGAACAAAAGCGTTAGCCTCATTTGCATGTTCAATATTCAGCTTCTAATTAAATCGACGACAAGTGATTTTGGCAATTAAAGTTTTAATTCTTCAAAGATTACTAACTACCTATGATGACGCTTGCATTACATGTCATTATTGAAGCTAAAGTTTCCAAGTTGGAAATTGAAGAAGAAAATCATGGGAATGTGATTATTTTTTTTTTGGTTGAGAGATCACTGGCAAGTGTGTGGGATGCTTGATGAGGCAAGGTAAGAGCATAAGCATCAATGGAACTGCAAAATGCCTATAGGTCCATACGCAGTAACACACACATCTATATCCACCCAAACTCATTCATATCCACCCAAACTCATTCATATCAACCCAAACACCTTCATATCCACCCAAACTCCTTCATATCCACTCAAACTCGTGCATGTACATGTATAACTTACGCTTGAAACAGACGAGCGATCTCACGCCCCTTTGTGACTCGGCAGTTTGTTTCATAAATCTTCAACGCTATTTCCTAATCAATATTTACCCAGGAACTCCAGGAATCTAAAGTAATTCAATTTAAAAGAAATAAGTGCCGATCTTTCTTGCATTTGTTGACGAGGTCTATTGCATCAGTTCAGTGCAGCATATTGGCGTTGGTTAAGGCTATTCATCATCTTAGCATCCTACTTCATCCTCTGACATCTTAACTCTCGTCTGGGTGATCTAACTTCAGTTCGCGGGAGATTAAAAGTGGAATTCGAGCTGCATCATCATATGTCGGCTTGACCCAAACACCTGAAATCCTTACTGGAAAGGATGTGAAAATGTTGCATCAAATCGAGGTCTTTTATCATGCTGATACAAGTTATAAAAGTAAACTCAGCCTCGGCGGTTAATGGCTTTTCCATTTTTATTATATACAGTGTCTTGCCAGAAGGAAGAACAATGAAAATCTGCGTTTGTTACTGAGGGGGATGGAGAGAGAGAGAGAGAGAGAGAGAGAGAGAGAGAGAGAGAGAGAGAGAGAGAGAGAGAGAGAGAGAGAGAGAGAGAGAGAGAGAGAGAGAGAGAGAGAGAGAGAGAGAGAGGGAAGAGGGGGGGGGGGGTGCTAGGAGCATCCTAGCTCTTAGGAGCAGGGTAGAGTCGAAAGCATCCCGGGTCAGGAGAAGCTGCTGGCGGGAGATCAACACGCATGGAACGATCAAGACAATGATTCCTTTAGCCTTGCTCCCGTCAATGGACTTGTTGTTTCTCCTGGATAGGGCGTTTGCTCACGATAAAATGAGATTTGCTTTTACCATCATTGAGACCCGAAGGGATGAAAATAGGACATGAAGAAGATGGAAGAAGGAGGAGGAGGAGGGGCAGAAGAAGAAGAAAGAGGAGGGGAAAGAGGAGATAAACTTTGGGAGATTACTCACACCAGCGGCTGAAGTGGTCGTACGCAGCATTAGACTAACTCTATTATGTCAGGGAATTTTGGTCTTAGACTCAGCCACTTGACCACATTTAATAAGGATTACCATAAAAGGACTGTGTGGGGGTGCAGCCTTCATGTCTCTGTGTAAGACCTGTTCCTCCTAGTGCACGTGGTGTTACCTTCTTCACACAAGCATCCCAGAGGCTTTTAGATCGGCGTGTTGTAGAGTAATTATTAAGAGGAACGTACGTCAACTGCGCTTTTATTTGAGCATGTCGGTCTACTCCTCGTCTCTGGGCATCATGTGTGTTTCTCCCATTTATTATTGTGTTCTTTCCATTTATTATTGAGTTCCTCCCATTTGCAATTGTATTCTTCTCTTCTGTTATTTTGTTCTTTCCATTTGTTATTGGGTTCTTCCCGTTTATTATTGTTTTCTTTCCATTTTTTATTGTGTTCTTTGATTTATTATTTTAGTCCTCCAGGTTATTATTGTCTTTCTCCCATTTATTGTATTTTTTTCTCTTTATTATTGAGTTCCTCCCATTCATTCCTATGTTCTTTTTTAAAGCTTCGTGTTTTAGCTTCCCATTTTCGACTCTTCTTCTTTCTCAAATATTTCCTTGATTATCTATTTATTTAGTTTTATGTTATGCGCTTCCTTTAATAACGCCAATATTTGGTTCCGTACTTTTGTTATTTTTCATCCTTCTCCTCTTCCCTTCTATTTCCTCGTCATCTACCCATCTACCCTCTTATTATTCTTCTCTAATTTCCTTAGATGTCCTCTTCCCCCCCTTCATTCTCTTCTTTCTTCTCTATCATCTTTCACACCTTCTATCTCTACTTCCTCCTGCACCTCCTTCATACTCTGCTTCCTTCTCCTTCCTCCTGCAGGTCTCAGCTCATCCCAGGAAGAGCTGCAACACCCGTCGCTTTCCGTCCCTCCGTCAGTAAACCTGTCATGGACCCCAATAACAGTGATCTACGACGCCGTGGTCGTTCCCATGGTCGTGTTAGGGAAGGGGAGGGGCGGACGTTGTCCACTTCCTTCCCCTCACCCCTTCCTCCCCCTTCAACCCCTTCAAGAGAGGTTGTTTGGAGACTTCCCCGTCAAGTTTCCGACGGTGGTTGTTCGACCCGTTTGCTGTCGTTACTGCCGTTTAGTTGTTTCATACAATCATCGTTGAGGCCAATGAGGCAAGGAATGAGGTCTGGTTATCATTACCTGCCAAGGACGTTTCTTCCCTTCCTTGCTTCCTTCTCTCCCTCAGTCGCTACCCATTTTTGTCGCTATGCCGGTCCCTACTTTATCATAGTCTGTCAGTGTAATGTCCCGCGCCTTATCACTGCCCTGAACTCCCTCCATAATCACTCCTTACGTTTTCTTAAGTCTTCTTCCTGATCTCTACCCTCTCTCTTTCTCTCCCACCTCTCTACCCCGCGTTCAGAACCCCTCATCTTCATTCCTCCAAGACACTCTTCCGTCTCGCCGAGCCCAAACTGTATATACCTCTTTGTCGACGTCTTCAGTGATGTTCAGATGAACATCACTGTCATCGTGAAACAACAAATAATCGCAATTATTGTTCGTTGTTCTCATAATTTAGTGTTCGCTGGACCATCTGGATGTTCACTATGTGAACACTGGGCACAGGTGGGTACTGGAGAGTACAACTTTCTTACTTTTGTTAACATGCTTTCAACTTTTCCCTCCCATAGCTCATTTTAATCCTTACACTACTGGCTTATCCTAGAACACGATCCATGTATATAGATTTATAACCAGGTCCATATAGTTACCTTTTGATGACATGGGATGAATTATTAAGGATCTGTACCTAGTAACCCGGTTTCTTAGCCTATGACTCGAACCCCGCCATGATCGCTTGCGCAGCGTGGACGTGCTACCACTGCGCCGTAGAGACGCCCCTCGTGGACGACGCCCCCCTGCTCATAAGAACTCAAACTTTGTCGTCGTCACTTCCCGTCAATAATATATCTCTATGAGGGTTTATGTATATAAAATGACAAGATCAAGTGCGCAAAGAACAACACTCTGAGCGAGGGCACGTATTACCCCTCACAGGGACACATATCACCCCTCACAGGGACACATATCACCCCTCACAGGGACACATATCACCCCTCGAAGGGAGTGCATCACACACCAGCAAATCAATATTCTTCCCGATATTGCAAAGAGCATCAGTTCCTCAGCCGTTCTGTAGCATCATTAACTCCTGCTCCAGCATCTCTTCCACTTCCCTCCCGCCGGACCCGCGCCGCACACCTTGTATTTATACCAGAATAAATACGATAGTCTTCTCTTACACCTTAGTTTCAGTCTATTATTAGTTCTATTATACACACACACACACATATATATATAATATATATATATATATATATATATATATATATATATATATATATATATATATATATATATATATATATATATATATATATATATATATATATATATATATATATTTATATATATATAACTGAAAACTCAGACCCCAGAAGTGACTCGAACCCATACTGCCAGGAGCACTCTGCTGGCGTACAGGATCCCTTAACCGTTCGACCAACACGACAAGACAAAAAAGGATGGTAGCCCGAGGCTATTTCCTTCACCCCGCCGGCATTCGGTTGGTAATCTTAGGCATCGAATTTTATCAAATCACCTCATTCTTTGGAGCACAGGTGAGGAACACAAATGCGAACAAGCCTGAATGGTCCCCAGGACTATATGCAACTGAAAACTCACACTCCAGAAATGACTCGACCTAATATTGTCAGGAGAACTCTGCTGGCGTACAGGATCCCTTAACCACTCGACCAACACGACCGGACAAAAGAGGAGAGTAGCCGAGGCTATTTCCATCCCCCGCCGGCACTCGGTTGGTAATCCTGGGCATGGTATTTTATCAAATCACCTCATTCTTTGGGGCACACGTGAGGAACACATATGCAAACAAGCCTGAATGATCCTCTTGACATACCAGAAAACATTGTGAGGAAACTACTCCAAGCTTGTACTAAAGAGGAACCCTCCTTGAGCCCTGATGGGCACATGTATAAGCAAGTAGATTGGGTCCCCATGGGTTCTCCCCTAGGGGTCCTGTTTGCGAACTTCTACATGGGTACCATCGAACAGAAGGTCTTAGTCGACATGAACTTGAAACCTGCCATATACTGCTAGTATGTTGACAACATTTTTACACAGGTACCTGATGTCAGACATCTGCAGGAGCTGAAGGAGGCATTCGAGCGGAATTCTGTGTTGAGTTTCACTTACGAGATGGAGAAGGATGGGAAGCTGTCCTTTCTAGATGTAACAGACATGGAGAGGAGCGGAGGTTTCCACACTGCAGTCTACACTAAGGAAACAAACATAGGAATGTGCCTCAATGCCAACAGTGACTGCCCAGACAGGTACAAGAGGAGTGTTGTCAACGCTTAAGTCGACCGTGCTCTCAACCACAGCTCAGGATGGTAGCAAGTCGATGAAGAACTCTGTAGGGTAAGGCAGTTCCTAGTCAACAACGGCTTCGCCAGTGGTTTCGTTGAAGACATCATAAAAAAGAACGTGAAACGCCATGCAACCTCTGAAGAGTCAACTAACACAACATCTGTACCCCTTATTAGACTATTTTACAGGAACTTCTTTTCCACAGCTCATAAAACGGAGGAAATGGTCCTGAAAGATATTGTTAATAGGAACGTTATCCCTACAGACAAAAATCAGAAGATTCAATTGACGATTTACTATAAAACCCAAAAAACGGCCAACATACTCATAAAAAACTCTCCAGATACAAAGCAGAACGCCTTAAAGGTGACTAACATCGTCTTTGCCTTCAAATGCCCATTTGGGGACTGTAAGCTCCAAAGAACCCTGTATATAGGCAAGACAACAACATCTCTTTCCAGGCGATTAACAATGCATAAGCAACAGGGCTCCATCAAGGAACATATAATCTCTTCCCACAACCAGACCATCACCAGAGAAGTCTTAACAAACAACACAGAAATCATCGATAGATACAGCGGTAGCAGGCGGCTTGACATCTGCGATGTACTACACATCAAAAAGTCAACACCAGCAATCAACAGCTAATTATTGCACAACTATATTCTAACCACTTCAAGACTCCGTACCAATATAGAAGCATCAAGAGGAAGTATGGGCCAATAGGCCCTTTGCAGTTTCTACCCACTTAAAGACCCCGAACCAACATAGAAGTAGCAAGAGAAAGTATGGGTCAATAGGCCTTCTGCAGTTACTTTCATTCTTGTGCCTTTCATACCTAATTAATATCCACTTCACCCAAAACATTTGTGTCATATTACCCTCACCCAAAACATTTGTGTCATATCACCTCACCCAAAACTAATAAAAAGCATGATGTGTGTAATGTTTAAACCAAGTCATTGAAAATGTAAGATGCCTTAAGAAACTCTTTTCTGCGTCAGAAGAAAAAAAATGTAAAGAATGAATTTTGGAGAGTTAATTTTTCAATTACCCTCGGCAGTGAAGAAAAACGTAAGAAATATTGAGAAGATTCGTGTTAGAATTATTAATCTTACCCTTTCGGTCATATTCAACAACATATGTTTACAAGAAAAACTGCTTAAGGAAATTCCTGTTTCATTTTTCCTCCGTGGTCTGACATTGTCATATATATATATATATATATATATATATATATATATATATATATATATATATATATATATATATATATATATATATATATATATATATATATGTCGTACCTAGTAGCCAGAACGCACTTCTCAGCCTACTATGCAAGGCCCGATTTGCCTAATAAGCCAAGTTTTCATGAATTAATATATTTTCTCTAATTTTTTTTCTTATGAAATGATAAAGCTACCCATTTCGTTATGTATGAGGTCAATTTTCTTTTATTGGAGCTAAAATTAACGTAGATATATGACCGAACCTAACCAACCCTACCTAACCTAACCTAACCTATCTTAATAGGTTAGGTTAGGTAGCCGAAAAAGTTAGGTTAGGTTAGGTTAGGTAGGTTAGGTAGTCGAAAAAACATTAATTCATGAAAACTTGGCTTATTAGGCAAATCGAGCCTTGCATAGTAGGCCTAGAAGTGCGTTCTGGCTACTAGGTACGACATATATATATATAAATATATATATATATATATATATATATATATATATATATATATATATATATATATATATATATATATATATATATATATATATATATATATATATATATATGTCGTACCTAGTAGCCAGAACTCACTTTTTGGCCTACTATTCAAGGCCCGATTTGCCTAATAAGCCAAGTTTTCCTGAATTAATATATTTTTTCTAATTTTTTTCTTATGAAATGATAAAGCTACCCAATTCATTATGTATGAGGTCAATTTTTTTAATAAGAGTTAAAATTAACGTAGATATATGACCGAACCTAACCATCCCTACCTAACCTAACCTAACCTATCTCTATAGGTTAGGTTCGGTTAGGTAGCAGAAAAAGTTAGGTTAGGTCAGGTTAGGTAGGTTAGGTAGTCGAAAAAACATTAATTCATGAAAACTTCGCTTATTAGGCAAATCGGGCCTTGCATAGTAGGCTGAGAAGTGCGTTCTGGCTACTAGGTACGACATATATATATATATATATATATATATATATATATATATATATATATATATATGACAATGTCAGACCACGGAGGAAAAATGAAACAGGAAATTTCCTTAAGTACTTTCGTATATTAAATACATCTTCGGAAGGTCATTTTACAGATCGAGTGATGGGTATAAATAGGCAGGAAGGAGTGGTGAAGTAAGGTGAGGTACAATACTTGGACAACGCAGACGGCCCATTTGCCCATCAGATGCACCCAATTGGCACATCCGATGTAGCACAATGGCCCATCTGATACAGCAGACATACAAGCATAATATATAGGTAATTATAACATAAAGAAGTAAATATATACAATAAATTAGTGAGACAAATGTTTTTCAATGATTCTACTTAAATCGCCCTTTAGCTGATCTATTAGAAATGGATCTAAGTTATATAGACCACTGCTAATATTCAAATTACTTTCTTTGGTGATCTGTATCAAAGCAGATTCAATTATGTTTCTGTTATAGGTGCTTTTACAATTTGTTATTGAAGAAGCACTCTCCCAATCAATTTGATGAGCTTTTTCAGACAAATGCACAAACAAAGCATTAGACAATTGGCCATGTTTTACAGAGTATTTATGTTGCGATATTCTACATTTTAAATCTTTAGATGTTTGCCCGACATAGAACTTATTACATTCCTTACAAGGTATTTTATAAATGACGCAATTATCACTACGAGGGCTGTTCCTTACTAATAGCTTACCGACAGTGTTTTCGTAGCTAAACATTACATCTATATTAAAAAGTTTCAAGGCCTTGACAATATTCTCAAACCCAGAGAAATATGGTAAACATAACACATTCTTTGGGCGAATCCTTTCACTGCATACATTATTATAATATGTACGACGAGCTTTGTTACGACAAACTTCCAAAAAATTCAGTGGGTAACAAAGCTTAAGACCAATCGAATCAATATTCTTAAATTCTTCATCTAAGAATTCTGGACTCACAACTCGAAGAGCTCTTAGATACATTGAAGAAAAAATTGACTTTTTTACATTGTATTTATGCCCTGAAAAATAATGAACATAAGATAAATTGTTCGTAGGCTTTCTGTAAACACTAAACTTTAATGAAGAGTTTTCCCTATGAATAAGCACATCTAAGAATGGCAAACATTTATCAATTTCAGTCTCCATAGTAAATTTTATGGAGGTGACTTGGTCATTAAGTTTGGCTACAAATTCGTCTGTGTTTACATCTGAAGGCCAAATACACAAGATATCATCAACATATCTAAACCAAGGAATGATTCCAGGAGTTATTTTTGAAACAAATTTCTTTTCAAAGAATTCCATGTACAGGTTTGAGAGCAATGGCGATAGAGGATAGAATGTTGACGCCCCAAACAAGCAATTTTCCCGAAAGATTCAGACGAAGCTTACAGGAGTTAAGAGCCGATCCTTCCATTCATATAACAAAGGCTGATAAATCCAGCACTATTGTTATTTTAAACAAGGAGGAATATATTTCGAAAATGAATGATCTCCTCCTAGATTCTTCAACGTACACTAAGCTTAGGAAAAATCCTCTTGAGGACATCATCAAGTTCTTCAATAGTAGCTTGAGGAAGTTGTTAAATAAACATAAAGATCTTCTTAATCAATTTACTACTTCATCACCTTCATTACCATATCTATATGGTCTTGTCAAGACGCATAAGCCTAACAATCCCATGAGACCTATCATCAGTTCTGTGGGATCCATTTCTTACAAACTCTCCAAATGGCTTACCAAAATCTTGTCCCCTTTGTTAGGAACTATCTCCTCTTCTCATTTGACAAATTCTCTTGATTTAGTTAACAAATTGAATAGTGTTCCTGTCACTCCTGATGTAAAGTTAATCAGTTTTGACGTTTGTTCCTTGTTCACTAAGGTACCGGTCGATGATATTCTCGATTATCTTGCTCGTGAACTAATGAGTCATGACTTACCTCTTTCTGCTGATATTATTGTCAGTCTTGTTAAGTTGTGCATTAAAGAATGTAAATTTACCTTTAATAATGAGTATTATTTACAGACTTTTGGAATGGCAATGGGGAATCCTCTATCGCCATTGCTCTCAAACCTGTACATGGAATTCTTTGAAAAGAAATTTGTTTCAAAAATAACTCCTGGAATCATTCCTTGGTTTAGATATGTTGATGATATCTTGTGTATTTGGCCTTCAGATGTAAACACAGACGAATTTGTAGCCAAACTTAATGACCAAGTCACCTCCATAAAATTTACTATGGAGACTGAAATTGATAAATGTTTGCCATTCTTAGATGTGCTTATTCATAGGGAAAACTCTTCATTAAAGTTTAGTGTTTACAGAAAGCCTACGAACAATTTATCTTATGTTCATTATTTTTCAGGGCATAAATACAATGTAAAAAAGTCAATTTTTTCTTCAATGTATCTAAGAGCTCTTCGAGTTGTGAGTCCAGAATTCTTAGATGAAGAATTTAAGAATATTGATTCGATTGGTCTTAAGCTTTGTTACCCACTGAATTTTTTGGAAGTTTGTCGTAACAAAGCTCGTCGTACATATTATAATAATGTATGCAGTGAAAGGATTCGCCCAAAGAATGTGTTATGTTTACCATATTTCTCTGGGTTTGAGAATATTGTCAAGGCCTTGAAACTTTTTAATATAGATGTAATGTTTAGCTACGAAAACACTGTCGGTAAGCTATTAGTAAGGAACAGCCCTCGTAGTGATAATTGCGTCATTTATAAAATACCTTGTAAGGAATGTAATAAGTTCTATGTCGGGCAAACATCTAAAGATTTAAAATGTAGAATATCGCAACATAAATACTCTGTAAAACATGGCCAATTGTCTAATGCTTTGTTTGTGCATTTGTCTGAAAAAGCTCATCAAATTGATTGGGAGAGTGCTTCTTCAATAACAAATTGTAAAAGCACCTATAACAGAAACATAATTGAATCTGCTTTGATACAGATCACCAAAGAAAGTAATTTGAATATTAGCAGTGGTCTATATAACTTAGATCCATTTCTAATAGATCAGCTAAAGGGCGATTTAAGTAGAATCATTGAAAAACATTTGTCTCACTAATTTATTGTATATATTTACTTCTTTATGTTATAATTACCTATATATTATGCTTGTATGTCTGCTGTATCAGATGGGCCATTGTGCTACATCGGATGTGCCAATTGGGTGCATCTGATGGGCCAATGGGCCGTCTGCGTTGTCCAAGTATTGTACCTCACCTTACTTCACCACTCCTTCCTGCCTATTTATACCCATCACTCGATCTGTAAAATGACCTTCTGAAGATGTATTTAATATACGAAAGTACTTAAGGAAATTTCCTGTTTCATTTTTCCTCCGTGGTCTGACATTGTCACATTCTTAATCACGTGTTTATTTTCGTGATATACACACATATATATATATATATATATATATATATATATCCTGTTGGCAGTCCCTAATTTCGCCTGTGGCACCCGCCTGGACCATCGGGCCCTAAGCATTCGTGTTGCTCTGCACCTTGGCGCCCCTATCTCCACCGAACAACAGTGTATTTGCGGCCATGCACGGGCAGATCAATACGACAGCCACGGTCTCATCTGTCGCAAGACACAGGGAAAGGTTGCCTGACATGAAGCAGTCAATGACATCATCAAGAGAAGTTTGGCTACAGCTGGGTGTCCAGCACAAAGGGAACCCAAGTTCTGCTTACCTGACAACAGCCAAAAACGCCCATATGGAGTCACCCTGCGGCCATGGAGGAAAGGTAAACAGGTCGTATGGGATTACATCTGTGCATCTACATTGGCTGATACATATATACGTTACAGCTCAGCGGAGGGAGGTGGGGCAGCCACCTTCAGGGAGACCCAGAAAATCAACAAGTACAGAGACCTAGAACATTGTTACAGGTTCGTGCCGATAGTCTCTGAGACTCTGGGCGCCTGGGGTAAATTTGCACTCAAGTTTTTAAAGGAGGTTGGTGAGGAACTCATTGGGAAAACTAGAGACCCACGAGCAGCCAGTTTCCTGATCCAGTGTCTCAGTGTCGCAGTTCATAGGCGAAATGCGTGCTATATCCTGGGTACGCACCCAACCAACGAGGAGCTGAACGAGGTCTTCGAACGCTGATTGTTTAATTGTTATATATTTGTGTGTGCGTGTGTTCTCTGTAAACTGTAGCATTACAATAAAATAAAACAAAACATACAAAAAAATAATAAGGGTGGTAGGAGAAGAAAAGAATAAAGTATTGAGTGAGAATCCACAAGATATTCTCTTGCGGATTCAATAATATATATATATATATATATATATATATATATATATATATATATATATATATATATATATATATATATATATATAATATATATATATATATATATATATATATATATATTATATATATATATATATATATATATATATATATATGTATATATATATATATACATGGATTTAATAATATATATATATATATATATATATATATATATATATATATATATACATGGATTTAATAATATATATATATATATATATATATATATATATATATATATATATATATATATATATATATATATATATATATATATATATATATATATTATTAAATATGACCGAAAAAGCGAGATTAATAATTCTAACACGAATTTTCTCGATCTTTCTTATGTTTCTTTTCACGATGGTAATTGAAAAATCAATTCTCCAAAATTCATTTTTATTTCTAGTCTACTAGAAATAAAGAAATAGAAGAAATAAAATGACTAGAAATAAAAATAAATTTTGGAGAATTGATTTTTCAATTACCATCAACAGTGAAAAAAAAAAACATAAGAAAGATCGAGAAAATTCGTTAGAATTATTAATCTTACTTTTTCGGTCATATTTAATAATATGTCTACAGGAAAGACTGCTACCGAAATATACTAATATATATATATATATATATACATATATATATATATATATATATATATATATATATATATATATATATATATATATATATATATATATATATATATGTATATATATATATATATGTATATATATATATATGTATATATATATATATGTATATATATTTATATGTATATATATATATATATATATATATATATATATATATATATATATATATATATATATATATATATGTATATATATGTATATATATATATATGTATATATATATATATATATATATATATATATATATATATATATATATATGTATATATATATATATATATATATATATATATATATATATATATATATATATATATATATATATATATATATATATATATATTCTTGTCTTGTCCATACTCTCATGGTGAGTAGAGTAAATAGTTCCGTGATTTGGGTGTTCATGGTAGGTCGCTCTATTCTTATGTGAATTGCCTCAAGAATTTGTTATCTTCTTGCATCTTGGGTTTTGTCTATTATGCAGGTATTCTTGTTCAACATTTCTCTCGTTAGAGTAATGTCATGGGCTTGTCTCATGTGATTCCTAGGGGTACCGGATTGATTGATTGCTGGTGCAATCAACAGCCAATTAATGCACAACTATATTCTACCCACCTCAAGACTCCGCTCCAATATAGAAGCATCAAGAAATATGGACCAATAGGCTTTCTACAATCACTTCCATTCAATACCCATTGTTTCGTGTTCTGTCTTGTGTTGATGAAATTAATACCCTATTAATGCCACCTCACCCCATCCACCTCACTCAAATGTAGATATAAACAAATCGGAGATGTGTAAGTTCTATTCAGTTGTGTATGTGTAAACTAAAGTCTTTGAAAATGTAGTAAGTTTTACGAAACGCGCTCAAGTGTCGCGTCAGACTATAAATAAAAATTAATTTTGGAGAATTGATTTTTGAATTACCACCAATAGTGAAAAGAAATGTACGAAAGATCGAGAAAATTCGTGTTAGAATTATTAATCTTACTTTTTCGGTCATATTTAATAATAATAATATATATATATATATATATATATATATATATATATATATATATATATATATATATATATATATATATATATATATATATATATATATATATATATATATATATATATATATATATATATATATATGTATATATTATTAAATATGACCGAAAAAGTATAAGAAGGAAAGTGAAAAGCCATGCAACCTCTGAAGAGACAACTAACACAACACCTATACCCCCTATTAGACTATTTTACAGGAACTTCTTTTCCACAGCTCATAAAACGGAGGAAAGGGTCCTGAAAGATATTGTTAATAGAAACGTTATCCCTACAGACAAAAATCAGAGGATGCAACTGACGATTTATTATAAAACTAGAAAAACGGCCAGCCTACTCATGAGAAACTCTCCAGACACAAAACAGAACGCTTTAAAAGAGACTAACGTCGTCTATGCCTTCAAATGCCCTCTTGGGGACTGTAAGCTCCAAAAAACCCAGTATATAGGCAAGACAACAACATCTCTTTCTAGGCGTTTAACGATGCATAAGCAACAGGGCTCCATTAAGGAACATATAATCTCTTCCCACAACCAAACCATCGCCAGAGAAATCCTAGTAAACAACACAGAAATCATCGATAGATACAGCGATAGCAGGCGGCTTGACGTTTGCGAGGCACTACACATCAAGAAGTCAACACCAGCAATCAACAGCCAATTATTGCACAACTATATTCTACCCACCTCAAGACTCCGCTCCAATATAGAAGCATCAAGAAATATGGACCAATAGGCTTTCTACAAACACTTCTATTCAATACCCATTGTTTCTGTTCTGTCTTGTGTTGATACTTTTAATACCCTATTAATATCCCCTCTTGTTCTGTCTTGTGTTAATGCCACATCACCCCTCCCACCTCACTCAAATGTAGATATAAAATCAGAGATACGTAAGTTCTAATCAGTTGTGTATTTGTGAAGTCTTTGAAAATGTAATAAGTTTTACGAAACGCGCCCGTGTCGCGTCAGACTAGAAATAAAAATGAATTTTGGAGAAGTGATTTTTGATTTACCTCCAACAGTGAAGCGTAATGTACGAAAGATTGAGAAAATTCGTGTTAGAATTATTAATCTTACTTTTTCGGTCATATTTAATAATATATATATATATATATATATATATATATATATATATATATATATATATATATATATATATATATATATATATATATATATATATATATATATATATATATATATATATATATATATATATATATATGTATATATATATATATATATATATATATATATATATATATATATACATATATTTATATATACATATATATATATATATATATATATATATATATATATATATATATATATATATATATATATATATATATATATATATATACATATAAGCCTATACTTGCATAAACCACAAGTGAAGATTAAATAATCTTTGGACAACACCCACCAGTGGGACTCGAACCCAGAAAGCACAACTACCTTCCAGTAGCAGGCATAACTAGTATGCTTTAACCCACTACACCATCAGACCTTACAAAAGAAGTAGATAGTTCGAGATATATATCTCAAACATCTCCACTTCCCGAAGTGGAGATGGTGCCACACTCATCTGGTGCCTTCGGGAAGTGGAGATGTTTGAGATATATATCTCGAACTATCTACTTCTTTTGTAAGGTCTGATGGTGTAGTGGGTTAAAGCATACTAGTTATGCCTGCTACTGGAAGGTAGTTGTGCTTTCTGGGTTCGAGTCCCACTGGTGGGTGTTGTCCAAAGATTATATATACATATATATATATTGTTACGGTGCCCTCTCCTATCTCTTTCGTTTGCCTGCTTTAAGAGTCATATCAGCTCTCCCTACTGATTCTCTGAGGTTCAGGGAGTCTATTGATATATGTGGCGACCAGACCGGCTGCCAGGTAAGGGAAGGAAGTTACATTATAAGTTGTAAGTAAGGGGAAATTGGCGCCCTGTTATAAAATGAAAGAGTATCCCCTAATGCAGATATGACCTTTTGGAAGGGACACTAGCCGATCGCGGATTGGCCGACTTAGGTCGCGGGCGACCAATCAGGGCCCGCCATGACGTCACCGAGTGCCCCGGGCGGCGCCAACGTCAGAGTTGACCTGGCCTTGGAAGCGAGAGGACGCACCTCGGTCAGCTTTCAAGGATTAGAGGCTCTACAAGCCTTTCTTAGGGGATTAGCGCAGCCTATCGCAGCCCATCTGATGTATTGGAGACCTCGCGCTTCTGGGAAGCAAAAAGGAACCAAGTTTATTGAGCGAAAGAGTGCCAAACTTGGAAAATATTCGGTGACGAAGCTGGGCGGCGACGCTGGACATTGAGGGCCTGGAAAGGTGTGGCGGGCAAGCCTAGCTGTGACCGGGTCACATCCACTGAGGGTTTTGGAAGGTCGACACCGTTCCTAGGACAAGGAGCAACGCCTTGTGGAAGGGGCGAGTGTGGGAAAATAGTGATTAGCTCAGCGCCTATCGATGAACCAGGATTGGGGTAGCTGAATCTCAGGGATTGGAACGGCGACGACGCGAAGGCTCCACGACACCTGAGGACCTGTGGAACGTTCCTGGACCGTCAAGGATCGACTCAGGAAGCGTGGGAACCTCACACCATCGAGGGACAGGCGTCGTGAGCCAGGAATGTAAGGTAGATCATTTTCCCTCCCATTGTGTGAGTAGGCTAGTTAGGCCACAATATTTACTTATGTATGTGGCAATAGGACATTAATACTTTAGTAGTAGAATAGGCTGCAAGGCAGCTTGTGTCCAGAACTGTCAGAGGGGACAGTGTTTATGGATGGAAGGACAGTGAAGAAGAGGCGCCGGCGTGGTGAAGAGGCCCTCCTGTGAGAGAGTGTGGGACTCCTGTATTTCTGCCCAGTTGAAGGAGTGTTGGAGGTCGTGGAAGATGAGGCTGACGATCTCAAGACTTATTATCCTTATTTTCATATTCATGTATTAGTTGTGATTGTATGTGTGATCATGTAATTTGCGTCAGTAAATTCACACATTTTATCACTGTGTTTAAGTGTGCCTCCATTTATGATATTTCTCTATGAGCATACACGAAGGTTATCATAGCACCACCTAGGGAACACTACGTTCTCTATAGCAGTTCTTATTGCCTGGAGAGTGATAAAGACAGCACAGACCTATATAAAAGTGTACCCTTAGCCATCCGATCAGTATCAGTGCCTGAATGGTGGCAACTATTGATGTAGTGGCTATAGAGAGGTAAAGCCACACAGACCTTCCTGGGAGAGTACCCTGGGCCAACAGTCTAGTAGTAGATCTATGGGAGTAGCAATCTTCTGGCTACAAACAATATATAATACACCCACTGAACTGCATTGCTGGGGTGCAGATATAATAACCCAGCTGACGACCTTGCTAAGAAGAAGATAGAGAACAGGTGGGAAAAGAGTTCCTGCAACCCTTTTGTCTGGCAGGCAAGACTCAGGGAGGTTATTGTTATAAGGTAAGCCTGAGTCTTCCTTCACTCCTCTACGGGTCTAGGCCGGAACTGTTAACAGCAGTTTCCCCGTGTTTGACTGAAGGGCTTCCAGGGTGAATCAGTGGCACCCCCCCTTTTGTGGTGGAAGCAAAGACCTGCGGAGGTGGGCATTGTTGGTCCTCTCCTGTGTGACCAAGGAGACTCCGGTGAATCCTGGGAGTCGGAGGGGCTGAGTATTCGGCCTTTTGAGCCCCTAACAGCCGACTGCTAGCAGAGCCCCGGCCCACCCCCCACGTGACAGAGAACTGGCGACCTCGCCAGGATTCGAACCCCGGTAGCCAAGAACTGGGAACTTCGCCAGGAAGCGGGGATCAAGCTACAGTGTGGCCCAAATTTCAAGACAAGTGTTGCCAGGGAACTAATACAGTGTGGCCAGTGAATTCAGTGGTACTGTTACTCAACTAGCTAAGGGACTGAAACGGTGAAATTAGTGCCTACTAACTTGTCTGTGCTGTCGTGTATGCTCAATGATATAGAGATGGAGGAGGACAAAGTAAAGAAATTTATTGACACAAGGGACGAGAGAATTTTGGAAGAGTGTACCAAGGCCCAGCTCCAACAAGTGGCAAACCACTTTGGGATCAGGTTGAGGACGACTAACGTAGCGGAGCGAAGGATAGAGATCATGGCACAGCTCACAGCTCGAGAGGAGGTGACGGGAGAGGAGCCATCTCAAGAGGAGCCGTCCCGAGGAGAGCCGTCGCAAGGTGAACCGTCCCGACTAGAGCCACCCCAAGCGCCTACCAGTGTGGAGGGAATTCACAGTGAACATGGGAGCAGTGGAAGGTTCAGCTGTAGTAAGAGGAGCCTGCAACTGGAAATAATGAAGATGCAACTGGAAGCCCAGCTGCGACGAGAGGAGAGAGAAGCACGGCTGCAGCTGCAGCGAGAGGAATGTGCAGCTGAGCTGCAGCGAGAGGAGCGTGAGCGAGAAGCACGGCTGCAGTGAGAGGAACGTGCAGCTGAGCTGCAGCGAGAGGAGCGTGAGCGAGAAGCTCGGCTGCAGCGAGAAGAAGGAGAGAGACAACTGCGACTGGAGGAGATAAAGGCAAAGAAAGAAGTCGAATTGCGTCGCATTGAGCGTGGTCTGCCCTCACTACCTGCACGGCGGGATGACCTCAAGGTAACGTGACTTACCTACGTTCGAACCACTAGAAGCTGAGGCGTTCTTCGAACAATTTGAACGGATAGCAACTCTGAAGGAGTGGCCGGAAGATGATTGGGCTGCTCTGGTCCAGGGCAGGTTGACTGGTGAGGCCCGGGAAGCCTACAACATGCTGGACCTAGAGGAGTGTACTAGTTACGACGCGATTAAGAATGCGGTGCTCCACTCATTCCGGCTGACTCCGGAGATGTACCGGAAGCGGTTCAGAGAGTGTACAAGAGCATCGGGAAAGACTTACGCCGAGACCGCCAGGGATATGGAACGGAAATTCCTACGATGGTTGAAGGCGGAGGAAGCGGAGTCGGCGGATGATATTAAACGACTGATAGTGATGGAGAAGTTTATGTCAGTGCTCCATCCTGAGTTGCGAGTAAGCGTGAGAGAAGCAGGTATTAAGGACCTGAAGGCTGCAGCGGACCGTGCCGACATGCTGGAGGAGGCACTACATCTCAGGAGGGAGGGGCCACCCAGACACTCACCTTACCCCAGGTCGGGAGGGAACCTTAGGAGTTCAGGAGGAGCGAGGACGGGTGGGGACTCTCCCAAGAGTAGTGTACCCTATGAAGTAACCCAGTTCAAGAGCTCAAGGGACGCGGTGAGGAAGCCCCAAGCTGTGAGCAGTGGACCTAGCTCGGGAGCAAGTGCTGCAGTCCCGGACACGACGACAGGGAGTCCAAGGAGGACCCAGGGGACGTCTGCAAGTGGTACCGCCAGAGGGACTGGTGAGTGGCCGCCCAGGGGAGGCAGCCGATGCTTCAACTGTGGTGTGAGAGGACATTATGCCCGCGAGTGTGAGGAGCACCAAAGGAATATAGGACTAATGTTGGAAGAGGAGAGAGTGTTTGTTCACACCCCATATTATAGTGGACCCAACGTGAATGGTTGGGAAATGAAGTTGGGTGAACATCCCTTCGTTTTCGGGGCCAACGTGAAGTTTGGAAAGTCAGACCCAGTGGAGGTTGCCGTTCTTCGAGATACGGGTGCTGACATATGTATGGTAACCAGGAGTATTCTCCCCAAGGAATTTAATGATTCACCTGTGGGAGTGGTGAGGATACGCAGTGTGAGGGAGGAATACAGGTTGCCACTTCACGAAGTACAGCTGATTGCCGACTGCGGAGTCGAGAAAGCTATAGTAGCTGTAGCCCCTAAATTACCCCTAGAGCATGTACAGATGGTGCTGGGTAATGACCTCGGAGGAGGTAGGATACAACCCGATTGGGCCAGGAGTACCTATGTTGCAAGCAGCGGTACAACCCTGCCAGGTGAGGCATCGGTCGTTCCAGATGGTAATGAGGAAGCCGACTTCGCCAGGGGAAACGTCACCAGAGACGACGACAACGAGGGCGAGAGTGCAGAGGCAAGGCTTCTTTTAATGATGTCATTGACTTCATCGTGTCTAGTGTGCCAACCACCAGATTTTCCACAGTGCAGGCCATGCAATCCATATTCGTCAGCATCTGCCTCGCCGCAAATACACCTATGAACAGTGTGGATAGGGGCAGCAAGACGGAGAGCGACTGCAATACGGAGCTCCTGTGGATCAAGACGTGTGCCTGTCACAGACATAGGGACTGCCAAAAGGAAGTCCCCTGCATGGGGAGCCTGCACAGCTGTGAGGCGTGCACGATCACTGGGGGGTTGTTGCTGCCTCCAGCAAAGCTGTGGCTTCTTTGTCTACAATGGGGCTGTTCCAGCTGGATTGTTTCTTGGCTTTCGGCATGGCTGGTCTGAGTGCTGGGTCTGCCATGGCACCCCATTTCGTGTCGCATTCCGTGTAGTGGGGGTCCTGTATCCCCGCTACATCACTCAGGGTGTCAGGTAGAATTTCCTTAACCAGGTCATCTGATGCTGAGGAGGAAGACAGGAAGGCTGGGACAGCAATTTGGGTAGCAGTGCGGACAAATGACTTTTTCTCAGTTGGTTCAGCGACGGTTTCACTCCTTGCATGATTGGCGTTCCAGGGGCCAGATTCACGAAGGTACTTACGAAGGTTTTCTTCTTAGCTACAAATGTTTTCCTTCTTAGCGCCTTCGTGGCGGCTACGTCGGTATTCAGGTAGCTACACTAAGTCGAAAAACCTTCGTAAGTTTGGTCCGGGATCTAAGTGTGGTGTCGACAACTCGTAGCTTTACGTAAACTGGATATAACTCAATTTTTCTCTACTACTTAACACTGGGATCGATTTTAAGATATTGGAACATGACCAAAATATTATAGCTGGCGAATCTCGTGAAGAGGAGTCCTTCGTGTTAGTTATATATGCATTCTCTGCTTGAAACTTGACGTAAATATATCTTTTATGATAGTAGAATTAGTTTTATAATAGCAAGATATTATACCTGTAGTTATTAAGTAAATAAACACTGGTGAACATGAAATATGAGAGAAGGTGATGAGCCCTGCCTGATGCGATCATTTACTATCGCCAAATGCCCCTGTTCACCTAGTAGTAAGGGTGTACCTTAGCTAAAAATACCCATTTCTAATTGATTTAGTTTGGTTTTATTTTGAAATTAAATCTGGGTGAGACATAAAATAAAAATATGCTGCACAAATGATGTTAGGTAAGGAGAAGGGTAAAAATGTCAAAAACTTTATTCATTAAATACATAAAGCTATAATTATGACTATATGGACTATTAAAAAAGAAAGAGGGAAGTAGGGGTCCAAGACCTTTTCCTGTTACACAACTTGGGTGTGGAACAAGTACTTATCAAAAGAAGGCACCGTGCCGGGAAGGCTATGTAGCAGGAAGGCAGTGAGGTGAGGCAGCTACTTATTTGAGAAATGCTTATTTTATTTACCTTATAGACTGAGGCAGCTTATTTTATTTGAGGAATACTCAGCTGATTCCTTTACATTTAGCATGGAACAAATTTGTGGCCAAGACCTCTTCCTGTTACACAATTTGGCTGTGTGTAACCAAATTAGAAGTTTACAACTCAAGGGACCCAGAATGTGGAATGACCTCCCGAATCATGTCAAAGGTTGTACCTCTCTCAACCAGTTTAAGAGTAAAACCAAGTACTACCTAATTAACTCCATGTAACCTACCTTACCCCCTAAATGTCAACCCATGTCTTGCTATTTTTTAAACAATGCTGTTCACCAACGTATACAATTGCAGATTTCTGCTATGTTACCCCTTTTTTTTATTTTTTATTCCTTCTTTCAATACAATTTATACCTAATCCCGCTAACTATTAAGTTTTAGTCTAAGTGTTTTTTCCCCCACACTTTGCCCGAAATGCTATGAGTATTAGTGGCTTTAGGTATTGTATGTACTAGCTCTGTCTATAAATCCAACATTATGTTTGTAAATCAACTGTATGTATTTTTCCTGAATAAAATTTATTTATTATTTATTTATTAATCAGTAAGTATTAAAAGAAGGCACCAAGCTGGGAAGGCTATGTAGCACCATTGTGTGTAACAATAAACCAATTTTTTTTTAACAAATAATGCACCTGTATGGTAAGTCCTGTCAGCTGTAAAAATATTGATGCAGTTATTCAAATAAAAAAATATAATGAAAGAAATATTACTGGAATATTTTTATCCTATCTTTTGTACTGTACAGTATATCAAGGAAGTGAAAAATTGAGACATAATGCACAATTTAATGAATGATTAAAAAATGATTAGCATGGATTAGCAGTTCAAAAGAAATATGACTATTACATATCAACATGAGATCTTAATGATCCATGGTTAATATGATTTAATAAGGATAATACAGTATTTGTAATAATACAAACTATAATTTAAAATCTTTATTACTGATTTTTTGTTATTAAAAATATTATGTATACATAGCAATGTGCTGCTACCCTATTCTATAAGGAATATTACACAGTGTAGATAAAAACTAGCTATAAGTTTATCTAAATTCCCATCTCACCGGATGGTTAGACATACATGGAATCAAGGTACAAAATACCAGCCTAAACACAAAAAACAAATCAACTCTGACTAAACAACTCTTCACGATTTTCATAAGAGGTAAGCACTGAATCATGGAAACATTATATTATAATTACTCTTACCAGTTTCTACAAGACTCCTCTCAAACAATGTATTTTTTAACATGTTTAGGTATACACAGCAATGTGCTGCTTCCCTATTCTGAATGAAGGACCACACAGTGTAGATCAAAAACCAGCTACAAGCTCATCCAACATCCTCACCTCACAGGATGGCCAGTCATACATTGAATCAGGAGAGAATAAAATACTTAAAGCTGATCTACTAGCCTCCACTGGCAAAATCTGGGTACAGCACAAGAATATCTTCCAATATTCCTGAGTGTATAAAGTAATTACAGAGCTCAAAATACCTCATACCATTTGGTATGAAGTCACTGATAACAGGGCAATCACAAATATAGTGTTGGAGAGTATGTTCTCTCAAGTAGGACTGAAAACAGATGTTTTCTCCACCAAGAGGGCAATAAACCCTTGGTACCGCCTACCCGCTGAAGTCGTAAAGGCCAAATTCAAGCCAAAAAATATCATTAAGGCAATTAGCGGGCCTTTAACAAGCCGCCGGCTTTCTGTCCTCTTCGAGGCCACTAGATAGTTAGTTTCCCTTGGGTAAATTCAGTAAATATATACAATAATTGTCAGCGCATCTTCCGAGTAACAAGGACAGCTACACAGAATCTCATAGAATTACGTAGGTAAACAACAAATGTAACATATTTGTTTACTACAATGTCGGTGCTGCCTGTAGAAGTTGAAAAAACATTGTTTTATTTCGAAATATACTAATTTTATAAGAAAATTTGACGTAAATAGGAGGCAGTAGAGCTCCGATAAGCCAGCGCTAAATCTTCAATATGAAGAATGTTGCCTGCTCTCTGATTGGCCAAACGAGACACAGTAGTGACCTCTATCGGCACGCAGGTGAACCAACAAATGTCTTCCTAAGTGGACCTACGTGAATTGCACCTAAGCATCTTCTAAGGGAATACTTAGGAACCTTCGTAGCAAACCCACTTACGAAGAAATACATGGAGCTTCGTGAATCTAGGTATAGACCCCGATAGTCCAAGGGACTGGGTACAGTTCCTTCGCACCATCCTTCTCTTCCAACTCTTTAGTCTACCCTTCCATCACTGTTCTTATTCTGTCCTCATATAAGGAGCTTGTAGGTCATCTTAATACCCTGTACCAGAGCTATAGTCACACGGGCTAAGCTTTCCTTACAACCTCGTACAGGATGTTTCGTTGTGAGGAAACTGCCACTGGAATATTATTGAGATCAAAAGAGAAAAGATGAGGACAGGAATAATATACTTTCCTTTTGCAATGGAATCAAATTAAATTATATCTATGGTGACAATTGGGAACAGCGCCACACGAAAGATAAAAGTACAAGAGTGGAAAATGGCGCTCTGATGAACTGGAATCTGATTGGGAATTCCATGTGAGAACATCCATTAACACCGCAGCTGCCGCGTCAGCTTGAAAGGCTTTGGAGAGAATGGATGGTCAGAATATATTTCAGATCTCGTCATGCGCTTTACGAGGCAAAGCTTAGCTGATTCGGTTGTCCAAGCAGTTATTAATTGTCCCAACTGGTGGTGCGTCACGACGTTGGTGCGACCCGCACTTTAACGTGTAATATAAATGTATTCACGCATCGCACTCGATAATTCAGGGACATGTGAGAGTTGATTTGTGAACTTGACCAGAGTGCTCGTGTTATGTCGTGTACTGGGCAGAGAGCTCGTGTTATGTCGTGTACTGGGCCAGAGTGCTCGTGTTATGTCGTGTACTGGGCAGAGTGCTCGTGTTCTGTCGTGTATTGGGCCAGAGTGCTCGTGTTCTGTCGTGTACTGGGCCAGAGTGCCCGTGTTATATCGTGTACTGGGCAGAGTGCTCGTGTTATGTCGCATACTGGGTCAGAGTGCTCGTGTTCTGTCGTGTACTGGGCCAGAGAGCTCGTGTTCTGTCGTGTATTGGGCCAGAGTGCTCGTGTTCTGTCGTGTACTGGGCAGAGTGCTCGTGTTCTGTCGTGTACAGGGCCAGAGTGCTCGTGTTCTGTCGTGTACTGGGCCAGAGTGCTCGTGTTCTGTCGTGTACTGGGCCAGAGTGCTCGTGTTCAGTCGTGTACTGGGCCAGAGTGCTCGTGTTCTGTCGTTTACTGGGCCAGAGTGCTCGTGTTCTGTCGTGTACTGGGCCAGAGTGCTCGTGTTATGTCGTGTACTGGGCAGAGTGCTCGTGTTCTGTCGTGTATTGGGCCAGAGTGCTCGTGTTCTGTCGTGTACTGGGCCAGAGTGCTTGTGTTCTGTCGTGTATTGGGCCAGAGTGCTCGTGTTCTGTCGTTTACTGGGCCAGAGTGCTCGTGTTCTGTCGTGTACTGGGCCAGAGTGCCCGTGTTATATCGTGTACTGGGCAGAGTGCTCGTGTTATGTCGCATACTGGGTCAGAGTGCTCGTGTTCTGTCGTGTACTGGGCCAGAGTGCTCGTGTTCTGTCGTGTACTGGGCCAGAGTGCTCGTGTTATGTCGTGTACTGGGCAGAGTGCTCGTGTTCTGTCGTGTATTGGGCCAGAGTGCTCGTGTTCAGTCGTGTACTGGGCCAGAGTGCTCGTGTTCTGTCGTTTACTGGGCCAGAGTGCTCGTGTTCTGTCGTGTACTGGGCCAGAGTGCCCGTGTTATATCGTGTACTGGGCAGAGTGCTCGTGTTATGTCGCATACTGGGTCAGAGTGCTCGTGTTCTGTCGTGTACTGGGCCAGAGTGCTCGTGTTCTGTCGTGTACTGGGCCAGAGTGCTCGTGTTCAGTCGTGTACTGGGCCAGAGTGCTCGTGTTCTGTCGTTTACTGGACCAGAGTGCTCGTGTTCTGTCGTGTACTGAGCCAGAGTGCTCGTGTTCTGTCGTGTACTGGGCCAGAGTGCTCGTGTTCTGTCGTGTACTGGGCCAGAGTGCTCGTGTTCTGTCGTGTACTGGGCCAGAGTGCTCGTGTTCTTTCGTGTACTGGGCCAGAGTGCTCGAGTTCTGTCGTTTACCGAGCCAGAGTGCTCGTGTTCTGTCGCGTACTGGGCCAGAGTGCTCGTGTTCTGTCGTGTACTGGGCCAGAGTGCTCGTGTTCTGTCGTGTACCGAGCCAGAGTGCTCGTGTTCTGTCGCGTACTGGGCCAGAGTGCTCGTGTTCTGTCGTGTATTGGGCCAGAGTGCTCGTGTTCTGTCGTGTACTGGGCCAGAGTGCTCGAGTTCTGTCGTGTACTGGGCCAGAGTGCTCGTGTTCTGTCGTGTACCGAGCCAGAGTGCTCGTGTTCTGTCGTGTACTGGGCCAGAGTGCTCGTGTTCTGTCGTGTACCGAGCCAGAGTGCTCGTGTTCTGTCGTGTACTGGGCCAGAGTGCTCGTGTTCTGTCGTGTACCGAGCCAGAGTGTTCCTGTTCTGTCGCATACTGGGCAAGAGTGATGCGCCCAAAAAGAGAGATCCGTATGGTCACTGGCATGTTGCCTGCTAGTCATGTGTTGAAGAATCTAGTTAGTTCCAGCAGGAGGCCCTGTGCAATGTCTCGCAGTGCAGGGTTGAGCATTTGTTTGATGTTGTTGGGTCTTAGTCCTGTGAACCCGCCTGCTGATCCTGGTGGGAAGGATAAATCTGCTTTATGAACCACAGATTCGACCACACTCAGGGATTCTGCTCTTGTGACACTGACTAGTTGAACACTGTCGTCACGTGGAGCTCTGGGTGGGTGTTTGGTTCTCAGGACTTGTGCTGTATCGGCGTCGCTGGTGGCAACTGTGTCCTCACTGGCGATGACTGATTGCCCCTACATTGTTGACTTCTTCGACAGTCTTCTGACTGTTGCTCTGATTTTGAATGCCTCGGTTCTGTTGTTATTATCTTTCCTGCGGTGGGTGTTTTTGGCCCGGGTGGGGAGGGGTGCCTGGTTGTTTTCTCTAGGGAAACTATTGATGGCTCTAATGACTGAGGAAGCTAGTGTTTTGTCTAGCTTTGCAGGGACAGGAAGGAATATTTGCAAACAATAAGAGGATGTGACATGCTTGGGTTGGTCCAAGAGAGTCGTTCACGTTTTTCAGGTTAGTGAGGTTGGCTGCTGTTTGGTAGCGAACCACCTTGCAACTGGAAGTGTTGCAAGGTTGTTCTCGACGACGCTCTGATGGGTTCTAGTAGGTTATCTGTCGACATGAAGCGGTGGGAGATGTTTTCCCTGACTGTTGGTGTTGGCTGTTGATTTGTGTTCTGCTTGGGAGGGCGCCAAGAACTCAAACACTTTAAAGCTAAACATTTTCTTGTGTGATGCTCAGCGCTATCCCGGCGTGTTCACACAACTGATGAAGTATTTCTGCCTAGAAACTACCACCATCAGAGATACTCTCTTCCACTGGTGTGGTGGCCACGCTAGCCCTCCCCTCACCCCGTACCGCTGGTGTGGTGGCCACGCTAGCCCTCCCCTCACCCCGTACCACTGGTGTGGTGGCCACGCTAGCCCTCCCCTCACCCCGTACCGCTGGTGTGGTGGCCACGCTAGCCCTCCCCTCACCCCGTACCGCTGGTGTGGTGGCCACGCTAGCCCTCCCCTCACCCCGTACCGCTGGTGTGGTGGCCACGCTAGCCCTCCCCTCACCCCGTACCGCTGGTGTGGTGGCCACGCTAGCCCTCCCCTCACCCCGTACCACTGGTGTGGTGGCCACGCTAGCCCTCCCCTCACCCCGTACCGCTGGTGTGGTGGCCACGCTAGCCCTCCCCTCACCCCGTACCGTTGGTGTGGTGGCCACGCTAGCCCTCCCCTCACCCCGTACCGCTGGTGTGGTACCCTTGCCACCACCACCACAACCACCATCGTTAGTGTGGTACCCTTGCCACAACCACCATCGTTGGTGTGGTACCCTTGCCACCACCACCACAACCACCATCGTTGGTGTGGTAACCTTGCCACCACCACCACAACCACCATCACTGGTGTGGTACCTTGGCGCCACCCCCACCACCACCAACTGTGCATTTCAATCGGGAGTCAATGGGCTCATAAAACATTTTACCGCCAGAATTTTTTGTTCTTTTATGAGACATCTTTGCTTCCTTCTGGCATCATCGGAAGGTCCACCATGTCCAGCACGTTTTCTCCTCTGGGTAACCCCTATTTATTTCCTCACTACAACACATAACTGTCATTATTCCTGCACTCTCTTCTCCTGTTGTGATCCAATAGAGGATTTTCAAAGTCCGTTCCACGTACTGCGCTCTATTGAACTCTATCACAAAAGCTTTCATTATTCATACTGTCTAAAGCATAATGTTTTTGTTCGTTTTATTTAAAAAAAAATTGGCTGGGGTTTTACAGTCAAAGTAAATTGACACTTCTATTCCCTTTTAGAATTTACAAAATTTGGAATTTTTATATTGTTTAATTTATGTAATTATCTCTATTTTAGAGTTGATATTTTCGGTATTTTCGTTAATGGATCAAGGACCATATAGCATTGTATATATATATATATATATATATATATATATATATATATATATATATATATATATATATATATATATATATATATATATATATATATATATATATATATATATATAGCAAATAATATAACTGGAGATAGCCTCAAGCCTCCTGTGTGTCGACCCCGCACCCAGTAAATATATATATATATATATATATATATATATATATATATATATATATATATATATATATATATATATATATATATATATATATATATATATATATAACTGAAAACTCACACCCCAGAAGTGACTCGAACCCATACTCCCAGAAGCAACGCAACTGGTATGTACAAGACGCCTTAATCCACTTGACCATCACGACCGGACAAAATGAGGTGATAGCCGAGGCTATTTGAACCACCCCACCGCCGGCACTCGGATAGTAATCTTGGGCATAGCATTTTACCAAATCACCTCATTCTTTGGGGCACACGTGAGGAACACAAATGCGAACAAGCCTGAATGGTCCCCAGGACAATATGCAACTGAAAACTCACACCCCAGAAGTGACTCGAACCCATACTCCCAGAAGCAACGCAACTGGTATGTACAAGACGCCTTAATCCACTTGACCATCACGACCGGACAAAATGAGGTGATAGCCGAGGCTATTTGAACCACCCCACCGCCGGCACTCGGATAGTAATCTTGGGCATAGCATTTTACCAAATCACCTCATTCTTTGGGGCACACGTGAGGAACACAAATGCGAACAAGCCTGAATGGTCCCCAGGACAATATGCAACTGAAAACTCACACCCCAGAAGTGACTCGAACCCATACTCCCAGAAGCAACGCAACTGGTATGTACAAGACGCCTTAATCCACTTGACCATCACGACCGGACAAAATGAGGTGATAGCCGAGGCTATTTGAACCACCCCACCGCCGGCACTCGGATAGTAATCTTGGGCATAGCATTTTACCAAATCACCTCATTCTTTGGGGCACACGTGAGGAACACAAATGCGAACAGGCCTGAATGGTCCCCAGGACAATATGCAACTGAAAACTCACACCCCAGAAGTGACTCGAACCCATACTCCCAGAAGCAACGCAACTGGTATGTACAAGACGCCTTAATCCACTTGACCATCACGACCGGACAAAATGAGGTGATAGCCGAGGCTATTTGAACCACCCCACCGCCGGCACTCGGATAGTAATCTTGGGCATAGCATTTTACCAAATCACCTCATTCTTTCGGGCACACGTGAGGAACACAAATGCGAACAAGCCTGAATGGTCCCCAGGACAATATGCAACTGAAAACTCACACCCCAGAAGTGACTCGAACCCATACTCCCAGAAGCAACGCAACTGGTATGTACCAGACGCCTTAATCCACTTGACCATCACGACCGGACAAAATGAGGTGATAGCCGAGGCTATTTGAACCACCCCACCGCCGGCACTCGGATAGTAATCTTGGGCATAGCATTTTACCAAATCACCTCATTCTTTGGGGCACACGTGAGGAACACAAATGCGAACAAGCCTGAATGGTCCCCAGGACAATATGCAACTGAAAACTCACACCCCAGAAGTGACTCGAACCCATACTCCCAGAAGCAACGCAACTGGTATGTACAAGACGCCTTAATCCACTTGACCATCACGACCGGACAAAATGAGGTAATAGCCGAGGCTATTTGAACCACCCCACCGCCGGCACTCGGATAGTAATCTTGGGCATAGCATTTTACCAAATCACCTCATTCTTTGGGGCACACGTGAGGAACACAAATGCGAACAAGCCTGAATGGTCCCCAGGACAATATGCAACTGAAAACTCACACCCCAGAAGTGACTCGAACCCATACTCCCAGAAGCAACGCAACTGGTATGTACAAGACGCCTTAATCCACTTGACCATCACGACCGGACAAAATGAGGTGATAGCCGAGGCTATTTGAACCACCCCACCGCCGGCACTCGGATAGTAATCTTGGGCATAGCATTTTACCAAATCACCTCATTCTTTGGGGCACACGTGAGGAACACAAATGCGAACAAGCCTGAATGGTCCCCAGGACAATATGCAACTGAAAACTCACACCCCAGAAGTGACTCGAACCCATACTCCCAGAAGCAACGCAACTGGTATGTACAAGACGCCTTAATCCACTTGACCATCACGACCGGACAAAATGAGGTGATAGCCGAGGCTATTTGAACCACCCCACCGCCGGCACTCGGATAGTAATCTTGGGCATAGCATTTTACCAAATCACCTCATTCTTTGGGGCACACGTGAGGAACACAAATGCGAACAAGCCTGAATGGTCCCCAGGACAATATGCAACTGAAAACTCACACCCCAGAAGTGACTCGAACCCATACTCCCAGAAGCAACGCAACTGGTATGTACAAGACGCCTTAATCCACTTGACCATCACGACCGGACAAAATGAGGTGATAGCCGAGGCTATTTTGAACCACCCCACCGCCGGCACTCGGATAGTAATCTTGGGCATAGCATTTTACCAAATCACCTCATTCTTTGGGGCACACGTGAGGAACACAAATGCGAACAAGCCTGAATGGTCCCCAGGACAATATGCAACTGAAAACTCACACCCCAGAAGTGACTCGAACCCATACTCCCAGAAGCAACGCAACTGGTATGTGCAAGACGCCTTAATCCACTTGACCATCACGACCGGACAAAATGAGGTGATAGCCGAGGCTATTTGAACCACCCCACCGCCGGCACTCGGATAGTAATCTTGGGCATAGCATTTTACCAAATCTCCTCATTCTTTGGGGCACACGTGAGGAACACAAATGCGAACAAGCCTGAATGGTCCCCAGGACAATATGCAACTGAAAACTCACACCCCAGAAGTGACTCGAACCCATACTCCCAGAAGCAACGCAACTGGTATGTACAAGACGCCTTAATCCACTTGACCATCACGACCGGACAAAATGAGGTGATAGCCGAGGCTATTTGAACCACCCCACCGCCGGCACTCGGATAGTAATCTTGGGCATAGCATTTTACCAAATCACCTCATTCTTTGGGGCACACGTGAGGAACACAAATGCGAACAAGCCTGAATGGTCCCCAGGACATTTGTGTTTGTGTTCCTCACGTGTGCCCCAAAGAATGAGGTGATTTGGTAAAATGCTATGCCCAAGATTACTATCCGAGTGCCGGTGGTGGGGTGGTTCAAACAGCCTCGGCTATCACCTCATTTTGTCTGGTCGTGGTGGTCAAGTGGATTAAGGCGTCTTGTACATACCAGTTGCGTTGCTTCTGGGAGTATGGGTTCGAGTCACTTCTGGGGTGTGAGTTTTCAGTTGCATATTGTCCTGGGGACCATTCAGGCTTGTTCGCATTTGTGTTCCTCACGTGTGCCCCAAAGAATGAGGTGATTTGGTAAAATGCTATGCCCAAGATTACTATCCGAGTGCCGGCGGTGGGGTGGTTAAAATAGCCTCGGCTATCACCTCATTTTGTCCGGTCGTAATGGTCAAGTGGATTAAGGCGTCTTGTACATACCAGTTGCGTTGCTTCTGGGAGTATGGGTTCGAGTCACTTCTGGGGTGTGAGTTTTCAGTTGCATATTGTCCTGGGGACCATTCAGGCTTGTTCGCATTTGTGTTCCTCACGTGTGCCCCAAGGAATGAGGTGATTTGGTAAAATGCTATGCCCAAGATTACTATCCGAGTGCCGGCGGTGGGGTGGTTCAAATAGCCTCGGCTATATATATATATATATATATATATATATATATATATATATATATATATATATATATATATATATATATATATGTATATATATATATATATATATATATATATATATATATATATATATATATATATATATATATATATATATATATATATATATATATATATATATATATATATATATATATATATATATATATTATTAAATATGACCGAAAAAGTAAGATTAATAATTCTAACACGAATTTTCTCAATCTTTCGTACATTACGCTTCACTGTTGGAGGTAAATCAAAAATCAATTCTCCAAAATTCATTTTTATTTCTAGTCTGACGCGACACGGGCGCGTTTCGTAAAACTTATTACATTTTCAAAGACTTTAGTTCACAAATACACAACTGATTAGAACTTACGTATCTCTGATTTTATATCTACATTTGAGTGAGGTGGGAGGGGTGATGTGGCATTAACACAAGACAGAACAAGAGGGGATATTAATAGGGTATTAAAAGTATCAACACAAGACAGAACAGAAACAATGGGTATTGAATAGAAGTGTTTGTAGAAAGCCTATTGGTCCATATTTCTTGATGCTTCTATATTGGAGCGGAGTCTTGAGGTGGGTAGAATATAGTTGTGCATTAATTGGCTGTTGATTGCTGGTGTTGATTTCTTGATGTGTAGTGCCTCGCAAACGTCAAGCCGCCTGCTATCGCTGTATCTATCGATGATTTCTGTGTTGTTTACTAGGATTTCTCTGGCGATGGTTTGGTTGTGGGAAGAGATTATATGTTCCTTAATGGAGCCCTGTTGCTTATGCATCGTTAAACGCCTAGAAAGAGATGTTGTTGTTTTGCCTATATACTGGGTTTTTTGGAGCTTACAGTCCCCAAGTGGGCATTTGAAGGCATAGACGACGTTAGTCTGTTTTAAAGCGTTCTGTTTTGTGTCTGGAGAGTTTCTCATGAGTAGGCTGTCCGTTTTCCTGGTTTTATAGTAAATCGTCAGTTGTATCCTCTGATTTTTGTCTGTAGGGATAACGTTTCTATTAACAATATCTTTCAGGACCCTTTCCTCCGTTTTATGAGCTGTGGAAAAGAAGTTCCTGTAAAATAGTCTAATAGGGGGTATAGGTGTTGTGTTAGTTGTCTCTTCAGAGGTTACATGGCTTTTCACTTTCCTTCTTATGATGTCTTCGATGAAACCATTGGAGAAGCCGTTATTGACTAGGACCTGCCTTACCCTACAGAGTTCTTCGTCGACTTGCTTCCATTCTGAGCTGTGGCTGAGAGCACGGTCGACATATGCGTTAACAACACTCCTCTTGTACCTGTCAGGGCAGTCGCTGTTGGCATTTAGGCACATTCCTATGTTTGTTTCCTTAGTGTAGACTGCAGTGTGGAAACCTCCGCCCTTTTCCATGACTGTTACATCTAGAAAGGGCAGCTTCCCATCCTTTTCCATCTCGTAAGTGAAACGCAGCACGGAACTCTGCTCAAATGCAGAGAATATATATATATATATATATATATATATATATATATATATATATATATATATATATGTCGTACCTAGTAGCCAGAACGCACTTCTCAGCCTACTATGCAAGGCCCAATTTGCCTAATAAGCCAAGTTTTCATGAATTAATATATTTTCTCTAATATTTTTCTTATGAAATGATAAAGCTACCCATTTCATTACGTATGAGGTCAGTTTTTTGTTATTGGAGTTAAAATTAACATAGGTATATGACCGAACCTAACCAACCCTACCTAACCTAACCTAACCTATCTCTATAGGTTAGGTTAAGTTAGGTAGCCGAAAAAGTTAGGTTAGGTTAGGTTAGGTAGGTTAGGTAGTCGAAAAACAATTAATTCATGAAAACTTGGCTTATTAGGCAAATTGGGCCTTGCATAGTAGGCCTAGAAGTGCATTCTGGCTACTAGGTACGACATATATATATATATATATATATATATATATATATATATATATATATATATATATATATATATATATGTCGTACCTAGTAGCCAGAACTCACTTTTTGGCCTACTATTCAAGGCCCGATTTGCCTAATAAGCCAAGTTTTCCTGAAATAATATATTTTTTCTAATTTTTTTCTTATGAAATGATAAAGCTACCCATTTCATTATGCATGAGGTCAATTTTTTTTTATTGGAGTTAAAATTAACGTAGATATATGACCGAACCTAACCAACCCTACCTAACCTAACCTAACCTATCTTTATAGGTTAGGTTTGGTTAGATAGCCGAAAAAGTTAGGTTAGGTTAGGTTAGGTAGGTTAGGTAGTCGAAAAACAATTAATTCATGAAAACTTGGCTTATTAGGCAAATCGGGCATTGCATAGTAGGCTGAGAAGTGCGTTCTGGCTACTAGGTACGACATATATATATATATATATATATATATATATATATGTCGTACCTAGTAGCCAGAACTCACTTCTCAGCCTACTATGCAAGGCCCAATTTGCCGAATAAGCCAAGTTTTCATGAATTAATTGTTTTTCGACTACCTAACCTACCTAACCTAACCTAACCTAACTTTTTCCGCTACCTAACCTAACCTAACCTATAAAGATAGGTTAGGTTAAGTTAGGTAGGGTTGGTTAGGTTCGGTCATATATCTACGTTAATTTTAACTCCAATTAAAAAAAATTGACCTCATACGTAATGAAATGGGTAGCTTTATCATTTCATAAGAAAAATATTAGAGAAAATATATTAATTCAGGAAAACTTGGCTTATTAGGCAAATCGGGCCTTGCATAGTAGGCTGAGAAGTGAGTTCAGGCTACTAGGTACGACATATATATATATATATATATATATATATATATATATATATATATATATATATATATATATATATATATATATATATATATATATATATATATATATATATATATATATATATATACATATATATATACACATATATATATATATATATATATATATATATATATATATATATATATATATATATATATATATATATATATATATATATATATATATATATATATATATATATGTCGTACCTAGTAGCCAGAACTCACTTCTCAGCCTACTATGCGAGGCCCGATTTGCCTAATAAGCCAAGTTTTACTGAATTAATTTATTTTCTCTATTTTTTTTCTTATGTAATGATAAAGCTACCCATTTCATTATGTATGAGGTCAATTTTTTTTTATTGGAGGTAAAATTAACGTAGATATATGACCGAACCTAACCAACCCTACCTAACCTAACCTAACCTATCTTTATAGGTTAGGTTAGGTTAGGTAGCCGAAAACGTTAGGTTAGGTTAGGTTAGGTAGGTTAGGTTGTCGAAAAAACATTAATTCATAAAAACTAGGCTTATTAGGCAAATCGGGCCTTGCATAGTAGGCTGAGAAGTGAGTTCTGGCTACTAGGTACGACATATATATATATATACATATATATATACATATATATATATATATATATATATATATATATATATATATATATACATATATATATATATATATATATATATATATATATATATATATATATATATATATATATATATATATATATATATATATATATATATATATATATTAGTATATTTTGGTAGCAGTCTTTCCTGTAGACATATTTTATTAAATATGACCGAAAAAGTAAGATTAATAATTCTAACACGAATTTTCTCAATCTTTCGTACATTATGCTTCACTGTTGGAGGTAAATCAAAAATCACTTCTCCAAAATTCATTTTTATTTCTAGTCTGACGCGACACGGGCGCGTTTCGTAAAACTTATTACATTTTCAAAGACTTCACAAATACACAACTGATTAGAACTTGCGTTTCCCTGATTTTATATCTACATTTGAGTGAGGAGGGAAGGGTGATGTGGCATTACATTTGAGTAAGGTGGGAAGGATGATGTGGCATTAGAGGATATTAATAGGGTATTAAAAGTATCAACACAAGACAGAACACGAAACAATGGATATTGAATAGAAGTGTTTGTAGAAAGCCTATTGGTCCATATTTCTTGATGCTTCTATATTGGAGCGGAGTCTTGAGGTGGGTAGAATATAGTTGTGCAATAATTGGCTGTTGATTGCTGGTGTTGACTTCTTGATGTGTAGTGCCTCGCAAACGTCTAGCCGCCTGCTATCGCTGTATCTATCGATGATTTCTGTGTTGTTTACTAGGATTTCTCTGGCGATGGTTTGGTTATGGGAAGAGATTATATGTTCCTTAATGGAGCCTTGTTGCTTATGCATCGTTAAACGCCTGGAAAGAGATGGTGTTGTCTTGCCTATATACTGAGTTTTTTTTAGTCTTACAGTCCCCAAGAGGGCATTTGACGGCATAGACGACGTTGGTCTCTTTTAAAGCGTTCTGCTTTGTTTCTAGAGAGTTTCTCATGAGTAGGCTGGCCGTTTTCTTGGTTTTATAGTAAATCATCAGTTTTATCTTCTGATTTTTGTCTGTAGGGATAACGTTTCTATTAACAATATCTTTCAGGACCCTTTCCTCCGTTTTATGAGCTGTGGAAAAGAAGTTCCTGTAAAATAGTCTAATAGGGGTTATAGGTGTTGTGTTAGTTGTCTCTTCAGAGGTTGCATGGCGTTTCACTTTCCTTCTTATGATGTCTGTTGTAACATATCACCTTACCCAAATGCAAGTATTTAAAATAAAAGCCATTTGAATTATAGCATAGTAAGAAATCTGTTTTAGTGTTTACAGGTTATAGTTGTGTGTGTGTAAACTAAAGTCTTTGAAAATGTAATAAGTTAATACGAAATGCGTTCAAGTGTCGCGTCAGACTACAAATAAAAATGAATTTTGGAGAACTGATTTTTCAATTACCATCGACAGTGAAAAGAACCATAAGAAATATTGAGAAAATTCGTGTTAGAATGATTAATCTTACTTTTTCGGTCATATTTAATAATATATATATATATATATATATATATATATATATATATATATATATATATATATATATATATATATAAATATATATACATATATATATATATATATCTATATATATATATATATAAATATATATATATATATATATATATATATATATATATATATATATATATATATATATATATATATATATATATATATATATATATATATAGCGAGTCTCAATACAATCATCTGACCTCCATCCTCTAACAAATAGACATTATCTCTCTCTCATGTACACAAACACAAACAGATTGAAGGATAGTTTCAATTATATATGTATAGCTATCCGTCAATTTTTTTCCAGTAATTGCTGTTGGGTACATGATCAACATGACTCGGTCGGGATTGGCACAAAAGAACAGACAGCCAAGTGACACAGTGCCAATGCCACCACCACCACCACGGAAATCCTACACTTCCACATGACTCAACTCTGAATTATAATTATTATTATAATATACTCTTTTGGCATATTGTAAACTGTACGCGCTGGTGACGCCAAAGTTAAACAAAAACTGATCATAGTACTTATGCTCTAGGCCCAGAAACAAAGTTCTGATGACATGTTTTTCCCTGAGCCTTCACGGCTTGCTTCTTGATGAGCCAACTATGTCTCAAGTGTTTTGTTTCGTTATGATTAGTGATATTGTTGGAGAAAGACGGTGGGGTGGGGGGGGGGGGAACAGTCGGGAAGGAGGAAGAAGGGGGAAGGGAGGATAATGGGTACAAAGGGAGGGAGGATGAAAGATAACGACAAGGACACTGCCCAACACTTCTGTTCTTTACAGAGGTTTACACACACACACATACGCCAAACACTCACACTTACCCCCCCCCAACACCAACACACCCGCCCGCACCAAAACAACCGCCCACACCAACACACCCGCCCACACCAACACACCCGCCCATACCAACACACCCGCCCACACCAACACACCTGCCCACACCAATACTCCCGCCCACACCAATACACCCGCCCGCACCAACACCCCCCCCCCACACCAACACTCCCGCCCGCACCAACACACCCGCCCACACCAACACACCTGCCCACACCAACACACCCGCCCACACCAACACACCTGCCCACACCAACACACCCGCCCGCACTAATACACCCGCCCACACCAACACACCTGTCCACACCAACACACCCGCCCACACCAACACTCCCGCCCACACCAACACACCCGCCCGCACCAACACACCCACCCACACCAACACACCCGCCCACACCTGCTCACACCAACACACCCGCCCACACCAACACACCCGCCCACACCAACACACCCGCCCACACCAACACACCTGCCCACACCAACACACCCGCCCACACCAACACACCCGCCCACACCAACACTCCCGCCCACACCAATTCACCCGCCCACACCAACACACCCACCCACACCTGCCCACACCAACACACCCGCCCGCACCAACACACCCGCCCACACCAATACACCCGCCCACACCTGCTCACACCAACACACCCGCCCACACCAACACACCCGCCAGCACAAACACACCCGCCCACACCTGCTCACACCAACACACCCGCCCACATCAACACATCCGCCCACACCAACACACCCGCCCACACCAACACACCCGCCCACACCAGCACACCCGCCCACACCAACACACCCGCCCACACCAACACACCCGCCCGCACCAACACACCCGCCCACACCAACACACCCACCCACACCTGCTCACACCAACATACCCGCCCACACCAACACACCCGCCCACACCAACACACCCGCCCACACCAACACACTCGCCCACACCAACACACCCGCCCGCACCAACACACCCGGCCACACCAACACACCTGCTCACACCAACACACCCGCCCACACCAACACTTCCGCCCACACCAACACACCCGCCCGCACCAACACACCCGCCCACACCAAAACACCCGCCCACACCAACACACCCGCCCACACCAACACACCCGGCCACACCAACACACCTGCTCACACCAACACACCCGCCCACACCAACACTTCCGCCCACACCAACACACCCGCCCGCACCAACACACCCGCCCACACCAACACACTCGCCCACACCAACACACCCGCCCGCACCAACACACCCGGCCACACCAACACACCTGCTCACACCAACACACCCGCCCACACCAACACTTCCGCCCACAACAACACACCCGCCCGCACCAACACACCCGCCCACACCAACACACCCGCCCACACCTGCTCACACCAACATACCCGCCCACACCAACACACCCGCCCACACCAACACACCCGCCCACATTAACACACCCGCCCGCACCAACACACCCGCCCACACCAACACACCTGCTCACACCAACACACCCGCCCACACCAACACTTCCGCCCACACCAACACACCCGCCCGCACCAACACACCCGCCCACACCTGCCCACACCAACACACCCGCCCACACCAACACTCCCACCCACACTAACACTCCCACCCACACCAACACTCCCACCCACACTAACACTCCCACCCACACCAGCACACCCGCCCACACCAACACACCCGCCTACACCAACACTCCCGCCCACACCAACACACCCGCTCACACCAGCACACCCGCCCACACCAACACACCCGCCCACACCTGCACACCCGTTTCCTTAACTTCCCAACAAACAGGCATTGAGAAACTGCAACATGTTTTAGGGTGAGTTATTGCTCGTTACGAAGTATCGACCGAAACTGTAGAGATGATGAATAACAAATATTCACACAGGTGCCTCGAAGGTGATTTATAACCATATATATATGCAAATATCCTTCCAGCTGAGCAATATAGCCAGAAAAATGTTAAATCACATCCCACAGTTCAGTACACAGGACGTGCTTAGTTAACCGGCCAGATCCCTTGTAGGTGATGGGTGATAGAGGCGGTTGGTTGATCAGAAACTACATTGATGGATGCTGATTGATTAGATGGATGGTGGTTGAACAGTTGGCTGCTGGACCCAAGATCTACATATTATAAATCACACTATTTTAAGATGTGAAATTAGCTTTTTATTAACAAAACTATACATTTACCGAACAGAGCAACATCTCATCTAATGAAACTCCTCTAATCGCAGGAAACTGAGCCAGCAATAGAAAAATGAGTTAATTGCCTTTTCACTAAATAATGGGAAATTACCTGGGGTATTATCCGAGCAAAAATATCACCTGAACAAACATGTTTACAATGCAAATATTAATTAATAACAATAAAAATGTGATCAAGTAATATCTTACAAAACTTTGGTTGTAGGGCGGTACTGGAGTGATAAACGGGGTAGTGATACATGTAACAACATTTGGTGTCTTGTTCAGGATAGGAGGATGTGAGAGGGATAGAAGGGGTAATGGAATGGATACAGAGGTGTGGATAGAGTGGGTAGTGGAAGGGGGCGGGGTGTAGATACAAAGGGTTATGGAACTGGGAGGGTGTGGATAAATAGATAATGGAACAGGGAAAGGGATGGAGGTTTTGCTAAATATGGAAAGTCATGCTGGATATTAAAGGTTAAGATGTAAGGGTTGAAAGGTGCAAGAGTTGGATTTATATTATTAGTTTATTTAATAAAAGTTACGAAAATATATAAATTTTCTCAAATATATCAGTACAATTTTCTCACTAGATGTCAAATGACTGAAAGGCTTCCAAACTAGATTATTTATTTTTCTCTCAATGCTGCCAATTACAGAAACTCACAAAACAATATAAATCTACACTGCAGAGAAAAATTACAATAGCAAAATTCATAGTTATTCTTCATTGAAATATACAAAAATGTTCTTTCCATTCAGAGAGAATATATATAAATAAATATATAATATATATATATATATATATATATATATATATATATATATATATATATATATATATATATATATATATATATATATATATATATATATATATAGACATATATATATATATATATATATATATATATATATAGATATATATATATATATATATATATATATATATATATATATATATATATATATATATATATATATATATATATATATATATATATATATATATATACACATATGTCGTACCTAGTAGCCAGAACACACTTCTCGGCCTATTATGCAAGACCCGATTTGCCTAATAGGCAGAGTGATTTTCTTTATTTTCAATAAATTGTTTCCAATGAGTTTATTGGAATTATTATTATTATTATATAAGATTAGGAACATAATTTATTGACTTAGTTGTGTTAGTTTAGGTTTGGTTAAGATAGGTTAGGTTAGGTTAGGTAGGGTTGGTCAGGTATGGCCTAAGCCATATCCTAAAGATATGCCTACGGCAATGTTAAGACACATAAGCCAGGTAACCCACTACGCCCTATAATCAGCCAAATACCAACCCCCAACTTATCACCTGGCAAAAAACTCAATGAACTCCTAACTCCATACACTCCAAGTAAGTTTAGTCTACAATCATCAGCAGATTTCCCAGAATTGATCAAATCTACCCAGCCCGATGGTATCATCGCTTCCCTGGACGTTGAATCCCTATTTACCAACGTCCCAGTCGACACAACCATAGGAATGATACTGGACAGAGTATACAGAGACCAGAGCACCCCAAAATTAGACATACCCGAGCCACACTTGAAGAGTCTTCTCGAAGCATGTACAAAGGAAGCCCCTTTCATCAGTCCACAAGGAGACATGTATTTACAAATAGACGGAGAAGCAATGGGCTCCCCCTTAGGAGTTTTATTTGCTAATTTTTATATGGGAACAATCGAAGACAGGGTTTTCAGTAGCAGACAAAAACCAACTGTATATTGCCGTTATGTAGATGACATATTCGTAATAGTAAAAGACTCAGATGAACTAATTGAACTAAAAAGCCATCTAGAGAGAGAGTCAGTACTCCGATTTACACATGAAAATAGTGAAAATAACAGTCTGCCATTCCTGGATGTACTAATAACAAAAACAGGAACCTCATTAAGCACCAACGTATATACCAAGCCCACCAACATAGGATTATGCCTGAACGGTAGAAGTGAGTGCCCCCAAAGATACAAAGCCAGTGTTCTCAATGTTTATATTCGTCGAGCGCTTACCCACTGCTCCGAATGGAGCAACGTGAGTAGAGAGTTTGAAAGAGTAACTCAGGTATTGGTGAACAACGGATATAGCAACGTGGAAATAAACGCTGTTATAAGAAGACACTTGGACCGTTGGTATAATCCAGAACCTAGAACAGAAACCACAATACCTCCAATAAAATTATATTACAAATCAACCATGCACAGTGAACATATAAAAGAGGAAAGAATAATGAAAGAAATAATCCGTAAAGGAGTAAAAAGCACTACTCCTAACCAAAACATAAACCTGATAATATTCTACAAAACCAAGAAGACTTCACAACTCCTTATCGAAAACAGCCCGAAGCCGACGGAGAACCCTCTACAACAGTCAAGCGTTGTATACATGTACACTTGCCCCCACGAAGGATGTAACCTTCAATCTAAGTACATAGGTATGACGTCGACCAAGCTGACGAGGCGTCTGACATGCCATCTTCAATCCGGTGCCCCTAGGAATCACATGAGACAATCCCATGACATCACCCTAACAAGAGAAATGTTGTACAGAAATACCTGCATAATAGACAAAACCCAAGATGCAAGAAGATTACAAATTCTTGAAGCAATTCACATAAGAATAGAACAACCTACCATGAACACCCAAATCACGGAACTATTTACTCTACCCACCATAAGAGTAAGGACAAGACCAAAACATAACGATGCCAACACAGAAGACAATGTCCAACATAACAGGCCAATTACACTGGATTAATCTTTGTGTTTAGATAGGAGCTGCCTCGTATAGGCCAATAAGCCTTCTGCAGTTACCTCCATGTTTCACCTTACATTTATCCCTTATGTATCCCCCCATGTTTTCACCTTTATTGTCTTATCACCTGACCCAGTGCGGGTATAAAATCAACCAGCCCTGTAAAATCTCTTCACTTGAGAATGAACCATGGAGGTTCGAAACGTTGTGCAAATTGTATAAATAAGTGTAATACATTCTATCTTAATTCACTTCTTTTCTTCACCTTAAAAGTACGAAAATAAGTTTTGGAGAACTCCTATTTCAGCTAAGCCCTGATGCTAAGAAAATAGTTAGAGGGATAGAAGCCCTAAACCAGAAAATAGTAAATACAGAATATGCGGTCATATTCAATGAAACATGTTTGAAAGAAAACCTACTGCCAGTATACACCAATATATATATATATATATATATATATATATATATATATATATATATATATATATATATATATATATATATATATATATTGTGACGGTAACGCGTTGGTGTTCGGCTGTTTAAGGCTAGGGGTATGGCCTCGTCACATAATTATAAAAAAAAATAGAAAAACTGGAACTTCGTCTGTGGTAAGGTAAGGAGAAGACACACAAAACACAAGTAAACTTTAACAATGAAATTTTAATTACGTTAAATAAATCAAAACATGAAAATAATGCACAAACAAATATGTATAATAAAATCAATGAATCAAAATAATAAGAATACTTAAATGACAAAATGAAAAGTTACGTTAAGGCAAAATAACAAGTGCAATACAAAAGTTAAGTGGGAGGTGCTGGAATATTGGCTTAAAGCCACCACCTCTCTCAGTACACGCTAGAGTCTAGCTGGGAGGAGTGCTGGCTACGAAAGCACTGAACATTCTGAGGACTGATGTTGGGGCGACCCCAGACATCAGGTAGTATTGGGGGGGGCGAGGCAGGTGCAGCCAGACCGGCGACCAATCAGCGGAGCCGTAGCGATCAACGGGTAGTTTGGTGGTTGGAGTTCGAACAGGTGGCTGGCTGCATACGTTTCTGCTCACCCTGGCAAGCCTTGCTGGTGTTGTTGTCGTTGTTGGACATTTCTTCCATAGTCTTTTTATATAATTGTGAAGACGTAATTATGGAGGGAAGAGCAGGCTCAATCTCTTGAAGGAGATTATCGTCACAATATATATATATATATATATATATGTATATATATATATATATATATATATATATATATATATATATATATATATATATATATATATATATATATATATATATATATATATATATATATATTGTGACGGTGTTCTCCCCCCCCCCTATATTTCTCCCACGCCTGCTGTAAGAGTCATATCCACTTTACCCGAGCGTTCTCTACGTTGCTGGCAACAATTTGATATATGTGGGAGCGTGTAGTGTTCTCGCGTTGGCGAGAAATTCGTGAAAGAGAAGTATTTTGGCCTGTGGTTTAGGCCCTTTAGGGCGCCAATATGGCGCTGGCCCTTCCGTTTTCCCGCCAAAACTGTGTGACGTCAGTGGCACCAGATTGATCACTGACAGTGACGTGGCACAAGTAGTCAATGCAAACCGCCCCTGGCAAGTATGACGTCACGAAGGCAGGGGGGTCCGGAGATCGCGCCTCTTTGGCGCTACTAGTCTGACACGACACGTCAAAGTGGACGGATGTGGGAAGGTTGGTCCTGTCAGATTTGACAGTTGTTCCCCTCTCCCGTGGATTTTACGTGTCACCCGTAGTCGGCAAGTACGCTCTGGGGTCTTCCCTTGTTCATGTGTTGGACTGAAGAGGGAATCGACGGATTATTGAGCAACAAGTGCTCCAGGGACAGGTGCTATGTAAGAGTGTGAAGTCTAGTCAGTGACGGCTGGGACGTTTGATAGCATCACAGTGACGACGTAGTGGCTGGGCCAATCCACCGGGAAGCAGTGAAAGAAGAAAACTAATTAGGAATCAGGATGACTGCAGCCGAGAAGTAGGTTGGCAGCCGTAGTTGTGAGGAGAAGTCGACGACCGGGAGACCGACTCCAACCCTGCAAGACGTTGTGGAGGAGTACGGACCTGCGGAGGATAGAGCACGGTGACGACGCGTTTATTTTGGGACGTTGATTGGGTTCCTGGAGAACACATCAGTGTGTGTGGGGGGGGGGGCTCCCTACAACGAGGCGAGAGCCAGGACCAGGAGCTACAATTCAACTCTCATCGGAGGGCGAGTCCACATAAGTGAGGTGGAAGTAGGTCATTCTAGTTTCCCTCCCATTTCCCCTTTAGTCAGCTATATATTTAGCCAGAGTATCTTTCATGTCGTCAGCAAGGCTCACCTATGTCTATGTCACAGTAAGGCACAGTTGTACAGAGTGAGGCTGAGCTCTCACGATATTTATATACGTGGTGTGTGCAGGCACCTGGAATTATTGAAGAGTTGACTGTATCGTTGATGATTTCTTTCATGTGACATTAATATGATAACTTATGCCAGAGAATATATATATAAATGTACCAGTTATTGGTGTTAGGCTGTGTGCCCAGTATTTATCTTATTATTATTGACATTGATGAATTTATCTCTGTATATGTATATGTTGGTGTGATGAATAACATTTCCATGTGTGCAGTGATTAATTGTTATCGCCTTCGAGAGGAGTTACTGAATCTAAGGGCAGTACTGTGGTTAATTGCATTCATTGTAATTATTATGAAGTACAGTGTATTACCCCATTATAGTGAAATATTATGTTAATTGCTGTAGAAATGAGTTATTGAACTTGAGATCAGTGTGGTGATTCATTGCGTTCTATTGCCATTATAGAAATATTGTGTTGATTACAAACATAGTGATCCCTGCGAATTTAAAGAATCAGGCGCTTCACGCCAAAGAAACAAGTACTAAGCATTCTCATGGTGAAGGTGGCTGCCCAGCTGACATTGACAGGAGGGGGAAGTATAGCCCTCTAGATGAGCCCCACTTTTATGAAGAGAGAGTGACTTTCTGCATTGTACTTGATGTTTCGTTGTTGATACGGATATAATACCTTAAAGTTTTAAGTAAAATACAAAATACCTTTGCGTTTGTATTATCCTTCCATATATTTTGATGCTATAGAACAGTTCCAAAGAGTGAGAGTATTAGAAACATATACCTGCCTGAGACCAGATTTAATGAGTGAGCTCTGCCATTAGTACCACACTTCCACAATACCACTGACGTGTTACTGGACATGGGAAACACCAGTTGGCGACCTTGCAGTTAGTAGTAGAGCCCTTGTCGGGGCGGGCACACGGTTGGGAGAGAGCAAACTGTGTTCCCATTCATTTTTGGCTATAAGGCTGGCTGGGGATCGACTGGGATACTCTCCTGGCGAACAGTGGCGCCGCGAGGATTGAGTGAAGACCCGTAGGGCTACGGTGCGTAACAGTAATCGTAATACTACTGGGTGGTGTCCATGTAGAGAGAGAGACACCCCGACGTTGGCGACCGTTGACCGGATATCAAGAATGGTTACTTATACTTATACTTATCTTACAACTAAGGTAAACCCCGACATTGGCGATCCTGCCAGGTGTCCGGGATAAAGATCTAGTGTACACCGTTACTCGCTTATAGGACGTTCCCTGACAATATATATATATATATTAACTCTTTTATGAATGACTTAAAATCAGCCTATCCTCCTGAAACGATTGTGCTTATAGTAACTATTTGGTCGAAAGTATCAATATGTAATGGACCATCGAAAAGTGTACGTTTTGTATTATAGAATTTGGCCGAATGAGAATCATTTTTTAACCTTAGAATATATATAATAAGGCCTAACCTAATCTGATCTCTCCTAGGACTCCTATGCCTAATACACGCTATCTTAGGCCTAATGTAGTACATATATGCCTACATCTTAGGCCTAATGTAGTACATATATGCCTACATCTTAGGCCTAATGTAGTACATATATGCCTACATCTTAGGCCTAATGTAGTACATATACTAGGCCTGCCTATATTGAAGTTTGGTTTTATGTTTTATTTTTTCGGATCCTGTTTTGTTCTCTCCTGACGCTTGTTCACCTAGCAGTAAATAGGTACCTGTAAGTTAGACAGCGGCAACAGGATGTTTCCCTATTGTGTCTAACAAAAAGGAGCCCTAGTCGAGTACCGGGCCGCGGGGACGCTAAGCCTCGAAATCACCTCAATATAACTACTCAAGATCCTGTATATTTAAAAGTACAAAACTGCTGTATTTGGGGCCCATCACTACATACTGAAACTTTCGACCAAATACTTACGCTAATTATTATCATATCAAGAGGATGGTGTACTTAAATTACAGCAACATGAAACTAACGAAAGTAGTCAATTTAGTTATTTTCATATTGTTATAAAATAACTACCAGCAGCACTAATCTCCCAAACAAACGAACTAAATTCCTTCACAAACTTTTATAATTCCTTCCAGAAACCAAACGGTTTTAATTCCACTACAAACTTAGATAATCCCCCAAACCACAAGGACCTCTCCCCCAATTAACGGTCATAGAGTTTCGGCTTCACACGCGTGGGGTTCATGGTTCGAGTCTCCTAGAGCCCAGAGGAATGGTAGAGTCACAGAGCCCTGTGACCAGCATCACACACAAGCTCCTAACTCTCCCGTCTCCCTCAGTTGGTTAAAACACATACACCTGGTTACATACACCTGGTCACATACACCTGGTCACATATACACCTGGTCACATACACCTGGTCACATACACCTGGTCACATACACCTGGTCACATATACACCTGGTCACATACACCTGGTCACATATACACCTGGTCACATACACCTGGTCACATACACCTGGTCACATACACCTGGTCACATACACCTGGTCACATATACACCTGGTCACATACACCTAGTCACATATACACCTGGTCACATACACCTGGTCACATACACCTGGTCACATACACCTGGTCACATATACACCTGGTCACATATACACCTGGTCACACACACCTGGTCACATATACACCTGGTCGCATACACCTGGTCACATACACCTGGTCACATACACCTGGTCACATATACACCTGGTCACATATACACCCGGTCACATATACACCTGGTCACATACATCTGGTCACATACACCTGGTCACATACACCTGGTCACATACACCTGGTCACATACACCTGGTCACATACACCTGGTCACATATACACCTGGTCACATATACATCTGGTCACACACACCTGGTCACATATACACCTGGTCACATACACCTGGTCACATATACACCTGGTCACATACACCTGGTCACATACACTAGGTCACATATACACCTGGTCACATACACCTGGTCACATATACACCTGGACACATACACCTGGTCACATATACACCTGGTCACATACACCTGGTCACATACACCTGGTCACATATACACCTGGTCACATATACACCTGGTCACATACACATGGTCACATACACCTGATCACATACACCTGGTCACATATACACCTGGTCACATATACTCCTGGTCACATACACCTGGTCACATATACACCTGGTCACATACACCTGGTCACATATACACCTGGTCACATATACACCTGGTCACATACACCTGGTCACATATACACCTGGTCACATACATCTGGTCACATATACACCTGGTCACATATACACCTGGTCACATACATCTGGTCACATATACACCTGGTCACAAATACACCTGGTCACATATACACCTGGTCACATATACACCTGGTCACATACATCTGGTCACATATACACCTGGTCACGTATACACCTGGTCACATACATCTGGTCACATATACACCTGGTCACATATACACCTGGTCACATATACACCTGGTCACATACATCTGGTCACATACACCTGGTCACATATACACCTGGTCACATATACACCTGGTCACATACATCTGGTCACATACATCTGGTCACATATACACCTGGTCACATACACCTGGTCACATATATCTGGTCACATATACACCTGTTCACATACATCTGGTCACATATACACCTGGTCACATACACCTGGACACATATACACCTGGTCACATACATCTGGTCACATATACACCTGGTCACATACAGCTGGCCACATACACCTGGTCACATATTACCTGGTCACATTTACACCTGGTCGCACACACCTGGTAAACATACACCTGGACACATACACCTGGTCACATACACCTGGTCACATACATCTGGTCACATATACACCTGGTCACATATACACTTGGTCACATACACCTGGTCACATATACACCTGGTCACATATACACCTGGTCACATATATCTGGTAACATATACACCTGAACACATACACCTGGTCACATATACACCTGGTCACATACACCTGGACACATACACACCTGGTCACATATACACCTGGTCACATATATCTGGTCACATATACACCTGGACACATACACCTGGTCACATACATCTGGTCACATATACACCTGGACACATACACCTGGTCACACACATCTGGTCACATATACACGTGGACACATACACCTGGTCACATACATCTGGTCACATATACACCTGGTCACATACACCTGGTCACATACACCTGGTCACATATACACCTGGTCACATATACACCTGGTCACATATATCTGGTCACATATACACCTGGTCACATACACCTGGTCACATATACACCTGGACACATACACCTGGTCACATACACCTGGTCACATATACACCTGGTCACATACATCTGGTCACATACACCTGGTCACATACACCTGGTCACATATACACCTGGTCACATATACACCTGGTCACATATATCTGGTCACATATACACCTGGTCACATACATCTGGTCACATATACACCTGGTCACATACAGCTGGCCACATACACCTGGTCACATATTCACCTGGTCACATTTACACCTGGTCGCACACACCTGGTCACATTTACACCTGGTCGCACACACCTGGTCACATACACCTGGACACATACACCTGGTCACATACACCTGGTCACATACATCTGGTCACATATACACCTGGTCACATACACCTGGTCACATACACCTGGTCATATATACACCTGGTCACATATACACCTGGTCACATATATCTGGTCACATATACACCTGGTCACATACACCTGGTCTCATATACACCTGGCCACATACACCTGGTCACATACACCTGGTCACATACACCAGGTCATATACACCTAGTCACATATATCTGGTCACATATACACCTGGTCACATAAACCTGGACACATACACCTGGTCACATACACCTGGTCACATACACCTGGTCATATACACCTGGTCACATATATCTGGTCACATATACACCTGGTCACATATACACCTGGCCACATACACCTGGTCACATACACCTGGTCACATACACCTGGTCATATATACCTGGTCACATATATCTGGTCACATATACACCTGGTCACATACACCTGGTCACATATACACCTGGTCACATATACACCTGGTCACATACACCTGGTCACATATATCTGGTCACATATACACCTGTTCACATACATCTGGTCACATATACACCTGGTCACATACACCTGGTCACATATACACCTGGTCACATATACACCTGGTCACATATACACCTGGTCACATACACCTGGTCACATACACCTGGTCACATATACACCTGGTCACATACATCTGGTCACATACATCTGGTCACATATACACCTGGTCACATACACCTGGTCACATATACACCTGGTCACATACATCTGGTCACATATACACCTGGTCACATACCGCTGGCCACATACACCTGGTCACATATTACCTGGTCATATTTACACCTGGTCGCACACACCTGGTAAACATACACCTGGACACATACACCTGGTCACATACACCTGGTCACATACATCTGGTCACATATACACCTGGTCACATACACCTGGTCACATATACACCTGGTCACATATACACCTGGTCACATATATCTGGTCACATATACACCTGAACACATACACCTGGTCACATATACACCTGGTCACATACACCTGGACACATACACACCTGGTCACATATACACCTGGTCACATATATCTGGTCACATATACACCTGGTCACATATACACCTGGTCACATATATCTGGTCACATATACACCTGAACACATACACCTGGTCACATATACACCTGGTCACATACACCTGGACACATACACACCTGGTCACATATACACCTGGTCACATATATCTGGTCACATATACACCTGGACACATACACCTGGTCACATACATCTGGTCACATATACACCTGGACACATACACCTGGTCACATACATCTGGTCACATATACACCTGGTCACATACATCTGGTCACATATACACCTGGTCACATACACCTGGTCACATACACCTGGTCACATATACACCTGGTCACATATACACCTGGTCACATATATCTGGTCACATATACACCTGGTCACATACACCTGGTCACATATACACCTGGACACATACACCTGGTCACATTCATCTGGTCACATATACACCTGGACACATACACCTGGTCACATACATCTGGTCACATATACACCTGGTCACATACACCTGGTCACATACACCTGGTCACATACACCTGGTCACATATACACCTGGTCACATACATCTGGTCACATATACACCTGGTCACATACACCTGGTCACATACACCTGGTCACATATACACCTGGTCACATATACACCTGGTCACATATATCTGGTCACATATACACCTGGTCACATACATCTGGTCACATATACACCTGGTCACATACAGCTGGCCACATACACCTGGTCACATATTCACCTGGTCACATTTACACCTGGTCGCACACACCTGGTCACATACACCTGGACACATACACCTGGTAACATACACCTGGTCACATACATCTGGTCACATATACACCTGGTCACATACACCTGGTCACATACACCCGGTCACATATACACCTGGTCACATATACACCTGGTCACATATATCTGGTCACATATACACCTGGTCACATACACCTGGTCACATATACACCTGGCCACATACACCTGGTCACATACACCTGGTCACATACACCTGGTCATATACACCTGGTCACATATATCTGGTCACATATACACCTGGTCACATACACCTGGACACATACACCTGGTCACATACACCTGGTCACATACATCTGGTCACATATTCACCTGGTCACATACACCTGGTCACATACACCTGGTCATATACACCTGGTCACATATATCTGGTCACATATACACCTGGTCACATACACCTGGTCACATATACACCTGGTCACATACACCTGGTCACATATACACCTGGTCACATACACCTGGTCACATATACACCTGGTCACATATACACCTGGTCACATACACCTGTTCACATATACACCTGGTCACATATACACCTGGTCACATACACCTGGTCACATACACCTGGTCACATATACACCTGGTCACATACACCTGGTCACATATACACCTGGTCACATATACACCTGGTCACATACACCTGGTCACATATACACCTGGTCCCATACACCTGGTCACATATACACCTGGTCACATACACCTGGTCACATACACCTGGTCACATACACCTGGTTACATATACACCTGGTCACATACACCTGGTCACATACACCTGGTTACATATACACCTGGTCACATACACCTGGTCACATACACCTGGTTACATATACACCTGGTCACATACACCTGGTCACATATACACCTGGTCACATACACCTGGCCACATACACCTGGCCACATACACCTGGTCACATATACACCTGGTCACATACACCTGGTCACATACATCTGGTCACATACACCTGGTCACATACATCTGGTCACATATACACCTGGTCACATACACCTGGCCACATACACCTGGTCACATACACCTGGTCACATACACCTGGTCACATACACCTGGTCACATGGGCCAGCTCTCGCAATAGGCATAGCAAAACAAAAACAATTATGATTCGTTGATTAATGTCTCTGTGTTGATCCAACTTACGTTACAGCCTGGCCATTGCCTTTGATAATTAGCAGTGAAATACTGTCTGAACTTCCTGCGAGAAAGCATAAGTCTTAAGTGCCCGCCTTGGGCGGTCGTTTAGCAAGAGTCATGTGATTTGTCATGAAAGGCGAGAGGAATGAATTGTACAGCACTAAGTACAGAGGAATTATGTGATGTATATATAAAATGTCGGCTACAGGATGGTGGATACTAACATTTCATTCACTAGGGCAACAGGAGCCTAGGACACGTGACATCCAGCGTGAGAGGCGAGTGCTCTACCAACTGAGCCACGAACTAGCCACAATAAGGAAGGATTTCAGAGGCGCCAAATCGCTGCCCAAATTAAAACTTTAATCCTTTCCTTAAACTGTCATCTAAACTAAATTATGGTTGAAAATTTGTATGACTGGTGTGGATCGCCAAATTCTTCTGCGCTCAAGTGGCAGCCATGGGAAGGCATAAAGTTTTCGTTTGGGCAGTGGTTTCGTGCCTCTGAAATCCTTCCTTATTGCTGCTAGCTACGTAGCTTAGTCGATAGACCCCTAACTCTCTGTGATATTGCTATGCATATCACATAGTCTGCCATGCATATATTAAATGCTTCCATCCATACTATGTATGCTGCTGTGCATATCTTGCAAGCATCCAATGCAAGTCAGGAAATGAATTGACGTTCAGTATTTAAACTACAACTGTTGCTACAGCCAAAGGCTTTATTGGCCAACAGAATATTTATAAAATATTAAAAGTATATCTTTTAACAATGCTCACGTACATGAGTTTAAAATATTCGAATACCTGAATTTAATAATAATTCAAGTATTGATACTCAGATATATGATATCCCTTGTTTTCTTGAATACTAACAATTCTGAATATATATATATATATATATATATATATATATATATATATATATATATATATATATATATATATATATATATATATATATATATGCGAACAAGCCTGAATGGTCCCCAGGACTATATGCGAATGAAAACTCACACCCCAGAAGTGACTCGAACCCATACTCCCAGAAGCAACGCAACTGGTAACTACAGGGCGCCTTAATCCGCTTGACCATCACGGCCGTCAAAAGGAAGTGATAGCCGAGGCTATTTGAGCCACTTCCCCGACGGCAACTCGGGGAGACCATTAGTCCTGGGGACCATTCAGGCTTGTTCGCATTTGTGTTCCTCACGTGTGCCCCAAAGAATGAGGTGATTTGGTGAAACGCTATGCCCAAGATTACCATCCGAGTTGCCGTCGGGGAAGTGGCTCAAATAGCCTCGGCTATCACTTCCTTTTGACGGCCGTGATGGTCAAGCGGATTAAGGCGCCCTGTAGTTACCAGTTGCGTTGCTTCTGGGAGTATGGGTTCGAGTCACTTCTGGGGTGTGAGTTTTCATTCATATATATATATATATATATATATATATATGTCGTACCTAGTAGCCAGAACTCACTTCTCAGCCTACTATGCAAGGCCCGATTTGCCTAATAAAACAAGTTTTACTAAATTAATATATTTTCTCTAATTTTTTTCTTATGAAATGATAAAGCTACCCATTTCATTATGTATGAGGTCAATTTTTTTTTATTGGAGTTCAAATTAACGTAGATATATGACCGAACCTAACCAACCCTACCTAACCTAACCTAACCAATCTTTATAGGTTAGGTTGGGTTAGGTAGCCGAAAACGTTAGGTTAGGTTAGGTTAGGTAGGTTAGGTTGGCGAAGAAACATTAATTCATGAAAACTAGGCTTATTAGGCAAATCGGGCCTTGCATAGTAGGCTGAGAAGTGAGTTCTGGCTACTAGGTACGACATATATATATATATGTCGTACCTAATAGCCAGAACGCACTTCTCAGCCTACTATTCAAGGCCCGATTTGCCTAATAAGCCAAGTTTTCATGAATTAATGTTTTTTCGTCTACCTAACCTACCTAACCTAACCTAACCTAGCTTTTTTTGGCTACCTAACCTAACCTTACCTATAAATATAGGTTAGGTTAGGTTAGGTAGGGTTGGTTAGGTTCGGTCATATATCTATGTTAATTTTAACTCCAATAAAAAAAAATTGACCTCATACATAGAGAAAAGGGTTGCTTTATCATTTCATAAGAAAAAAATTATAGTAAATATATTAATTCAGGAAAACTTGGCTTATTAGGCAAATCGAGCCTTGAATAGTAGGCTGAGAAGTGAGTTCTGGCTACTAGGTACGACATATATATATATATATATATATATATATATATATATATATATATATATATATATATATATATATATATATATATATATATATATATATATATATTTTTTTTTTTTTTAGATGAATAGGAAAACCAGGGACATACTGAACATCTTGTTTCAGATTCTTTACTTTAAAATGCATAACGTTTCGAATACTTCTCGTATTCATCATCAGATCTAAAAGAAAAAACATAAATCACAATCAAATAACTGGTAAACAAAGAACTCATACTGAATATAATTGCCTATTGTTCATACTGAATATAATTGCCTCATACTGAATATAATTGCATAGGAAAATGCTTAAAAAACAAAACACTTAAGCGCACTTAAAGTGATCAATACAAATAAAACTTATTAACTATCACATATATAAAAGCTAATTTAAAAATCCAATTAACAACAAGATGAATTTTATAACTACTAAAACAAACCATTCTATTATAATTTTATTATAATTTTGTTTAGTTTACCATTTCTTTGCCCTTTCTTACTTATATCAAGTCTTGACATTGTACATTAATATAATCTTTTATTTAGGATATATAATACAGTTTTGGTATTTAATTTTATTTAATATTTGAGTTTTTTATAAGATTTTGGTTAGTACTTTATAATTGTCGTTTATTCTGTTTGTATTTTATATACATTCTTTGTAGATTTGTATTCATTATATAAATATTTGTTATAGTGTTCAGTATCTATGTGTTAGGTATCAAGTTTCACTTCTGATCACTTCACGTAAGTTTAATGGAATGGTTTGTTTTAGTAGTTATAAAATTCATCTTGTAGTTAATTGGATTTTTAAATTAGCTTTAATATATGTGACAGTTAATAAGTTTTATTTGTATTGATCACTTTAAGTGCGCTTAAGTGTTTTGTTTTTTAAGCATTTTCCTATGCAATTATATTCAGTATGAGGCAATTATAATCAGTATGAACAATAGGCAATTATATTCAGTATGAGTTCTTTGTTTACCAGTTATTTGATTGTGATTTCTGTTTTTTCTTTTAGATCTGATGATGAATACGAGAAGTATTCGAAACGTTATGCATTTTAAAGTAAAGAATCTGAAACAAGATGTTCAGTATGTCCCTGGTTTTTCTATTCATCTTAAAATTAAGATTCCCGAAGGGAACATCGATCATAAATATATATATATATATATATATATATATATATATATATATATATATATATATATATATATATATATATATATGTATATATATATATATATATATATATATATATATATATATATATATATATATATATATATATAATGTCGTACCAAGTAGCCAGAACGCACTTCTGAGCCTACTATTCAAGGCCCGATTTGCCTAATAAGCCAAGTTTTCATGAATTGTTTTTCGGCTACCTAACCTAGCCTAACCTAACTTTTTCGGCTACCTAACCTAACCTATAAAAATAGATTAGGTTAGGTTAGGTAGGGTTGGTTAGGTTCGGTCATATATCTACGTTAATTTTAACTCTAACTTAATTTTTTTTAACAAAAAAAATTGATCTCATACATAATGAAATGGGTAGCTTTATCATTTCATAAGAAAAGAAATTGAGAAAATATATTAATTCAGGAAAACTTGGCTTATTAGGCAAATCGGGCCTTGCATAGTAGGCTGAGAAGTGCGTTCTGGCTACTAGGTACGACATTATAGATATATATATATATATATATATATATATATATATATATATATATATATATATATATATATATATGTCGTACCTAGTAGCCAGAACGCACTTCTCAGCCTACTATGCAAGGCCAAATTTGCCTAATAAGCCAAGTTTTCATGAATTAATTGTTTTTCGACAACCTAACCTACCTAACCTAACCTAACCTAACTTTTTTGGCTACCTAACCTAACCTAACGTTTAAAGATAGGTTAGGTTAGGTTAGGTAGGGTTGGATAGGTTCGGTCATATATCTACGTTAATTTTAACTTCAATAAAAAAAAATTGACCTCATGCGTAATGAAATGGGTAGCTTTATCATTTCATAAGAAAAAAATTAAAGAAAATATATTAATTCAGTAAAACTTGGCTTATTAGGCAAATCGGGCCTTGCATAGTAGGCAGAAAAGTGCGTTCTGGCTACTAGGTACGACATATATATATATATATATATATATAGAAAGCCTATTGGTCCATATTTCTTGATGCTTCTATATTGGAGCGGATGTATTCTATATTGATATATTCTATATCCGATATATTATCGGATATAGATAATATATATTCTATATTGTCAGACATCTGCAGGAGCTGAAGGAGGCATTTGAGCAGAGTTCCGTGCTGCGTTTCACTTACGAGATGGAAAAGGATGGGAAGCTGCCCTTTCTAGATGTATCAGTCATGGAAAAGAGCGGAGGTTTCCACACTGCAGTCTACACTAAGGAAACGAACATAGGAATGTGCCTGAATGCCAACAGCGACTGCCCAGACAGGAACAAGAGGAGTGTTGTTAACACTTATGTCGACCGTGCCCTCAGCCACAGCTCAGAATGGTAGCAAGTCGACGAAGAACTCTGTAGGGTAAGGCAGGTCCTAGTCAACAACGGCTTCTCCAATGGTTTCGTCGAAGACATCATAAGAAGGAAAGTGAAACGCCATGCAACCTCTGAAGAGACAACCAACACAACACCTATACCCCCTATTAGACTATTTTACAGCAACTTCTTTTCCACAGCTCATAAAACGGAGGAAAGGGTCCTGAAAAATATTGTTAATAGAAACGTTATCCCTACAGACAAATATCAGAGGATACAACTGACGATTTACTATAAAACCAGAAAAACGGCCAGCCTACTCATGAGAAACTCTCCAGACACAAAGCAGAACGCTTTAAAAGAGACCAACGTCGTCTATGCCTTCAAATGCCCTCTTGGGGACTGTAAGCTCCAAAAAACCCAGTATGTAGGCAAGACAACAGCATCTCTTTCTAGGCGTTTAACGATGCATAAGCAACAGGGCTCCATTAAGGAACATATAATCTCTTCCCACAACCAAACCATCGCCAGAGAAATCCTAGTAAACAAGACAGAAATCATCGATAAATACAGCGATAGCAGGCGGCTTGACGTCTGCGAGGCTCTACACATCAAGAAGTCAACACCAGCAATCAACAGCCAATTAATGCACAACTATATTCTGCCCACCTCAAGACTCCGCTCCAATATAGAAGCATCAAGAAATATGGACCAATAGGCGTTCTACAAATCACTTCCATTCAATACCCATATATATATATATATATATATATATATATATATATATATATATATATATATATATATATATATATATATATATATATATATATATATATATATATATATTGGTAGCAGTCTTTCTTGTAAACACATGTTGTTAAATATGACCGAAAAAGTAAAATTAATAATTCTAACACGAATTTTCTCAATATTTCTTATGTTTCTTTTTACTGTCGATGGTAATAGAAAAATCAATTCTCCAAAATTCGTTTTTATTTCTAGTCTGACGTGACGCTTGAACGTGTTTCGTAATAACGTATTACATTATCAAAGACTGTAGTTTACACACACACAACTGTAACCTGAAAACACTTAACAGAGTTTTACTAATTCTGACGCTAAACAGCTTTTCTTATATACTCGCATTTGGGTGAAGTGATATGTTGAAACAGTTTTGGATGAGGTGAACAAACTTTTGATCAACTCATGACAGAACACGGTGCAATGGGTATAAATTGGATAAGTGAAAGGGAAGAATAGAAGTAACTGCAAAGGGCCTATTAGCCTATACTTCCTCTTGATGCTTCTATATTGGTACGGAGTCTTGAAGTGAGTAGAATATAGTTGTGCATTAATTGGCTGATTGTGCATTAATTGCCAATTAATCTTTGGGGTGTATAAATACTCTGAAATTACCCTCTCTTTTTAAGGGTCTGAGCGTGGTGCAGTGGGTTAAAGGCGTACCTGTTATGCCAGTTGCTGGAAGGCTTCTGTGCTGGCTAGGGTTCGAGTCTCCTGGTGGGAAAGTGTTCTAAAGTTGTATAACTTCACTTGCGCGTTTAGGCAAGTTGTGCATCAAGCATAGACACAGATTTCTGTGCTGGCTAGGGTTCGAGTCTCCTGGTGGGAAAGTGTTCTAAAGTTGTGTATATATATATATATATATATATATATATATATATATATATATATATATATATATATATAATATATATATATATATATATATATATATATATATATATATATATATATATATATATATATATATATATATATATGTCGTACCTAGTAGCCAGAACGCACTTCTCAGCCTACTATGCAATGCCCGATTTGCCTATTAAGCCAAATTTTCATGAATTAATGTTTTTTCGACTACCTAACCTACCTAACCTAACCTAACCTAACTTTTTCGACTACCTAACCTACCTAACCTAACCTAACCTAACTTTTTCGGCTACCTAACCGAACCTAACCTATAAAGATAGGTTAGGTTAGGTTAGGTTGGGTTGGTTAGGTTCGGTCACATATCTACGTTAATTTTAACTCAAATAAAAAAAAAATTGACCACATACATAATGAAATGGGTAGCTTTATCATTTTATAAGAAAAAAATTAGAGAAAATATATTAATTCAGGAAAACTTGGCTTATTAGGCAAATCGGGCCATGCATAGTAGGCTGAGAAGTGCGTTCTGGCTACTAGGTACGACATATATATATATATATATATATATATATATATATATATATATATATATATATATATATATATATATATATATATATATATATATATATATATAATATACACATCTGTATCCAGGCTATGGAAAGACAACGAAGCACCAGGTGTGTCGTCCAACACAAACTAATTAGCAACTTGGGCAGGTATACAGGTGTGAGCAACGCCGACGAGAACGGGTAGGGGAAAGGGGTGGTTGAGGGGTGGAAGCTGTAGCTCAAGCTTGGACCCAAGTTATAGCTGTGCCGGCGGCGGCTGACTGATTTGAGAGGAATAAAAATCTTAGCCTCCGGGCTCCCTGGAGGTGCCCTCCACCAGCACAAATTCGGAGGGGAAAATATGGCCGCGGTATTATTGGTATTTCTCTTCGTGTCAGTACAGAGATAAAACAGGACGATATGTAGCTGTCATTTAGGCGGGCTTCGCAGTGGCCGTGATCGACTCACATACAATGCTTATGGGCACTAGGGAGAAGCGAAGCGTGCGTTATTATACTGAAGTCAAGATCATCAGCTCGTTTCATGAGCACTTCTGCTGACGAAGGCGCCTAGATGCGTATACCTGGGCGAGTGCGTGCGTGTGTGTGTGTGTGTCTGTGTGTGTTTGCTTCTGTGACAGGTATACTTCTTGACAGGTGTACTTTCATATGCAAAATGACAATGGTGCCATGAAACTGGACAGATTAATTATCATAGTTTCAATGAGGAATCACCGAAGTCTTTGACGCAAGACTAAATACCTAATGATTATGGACAAATTTCAATGAAGTTGATCATGTGAGTCGAGCTGGGGTCATACGAGTCATGCTGGGGTCAGACGAGTCATGCTGGGGTCAGACGAGTCATGCTAGGGTCATAAGAGTCCTGCTGGGGTCAGAAGAGTCATGCTGGGGTCAGACGAATCATGCTGGGGTCAGACGAGTCATACTGGGGTCAGAATAGTCATGCTGGGGTCAGACGAGTCATGCTGGGGTCAGACGAGTCATGCTGGGGTCAGACGAGTCATGCTGGGGTCTGGCGAGTCATGATGGGGTCACACGAGTCATGCTGTGGTCTGGCGAGTCATGCTCTGGTCTGGCGAGTCATGCTGTGGTCTGGCGAGTCATGCTGGGGTCAGAAAAGTTCGTTTCTCGTCTCATGAGTCTAGGAGATTAAATTCCCAGGTAATTTGGGATACCTCGCAACTACTATGTGGGATACCTCGCTATCACTATGTGGGATACCTCGCTATCACACTATATGGGATACCTTGCTACTACACCATGTGGGATACCTCGCTATCACACTATGTGGGATACCTCGATATCACACTATGTCGGATACCTCGCTATCACAATGTGGATACCTCGCTATCACACTATGTGGGATACCTCGCTATCACACTATGTGGGATACCTCGCTACCACTACGTGGGATACCTCGCTATCACACTATGTGGGATACCTCGCTATCACACTATGTGTGATACCTCGCTATCACTATGTGGGATACCTCGCTCTCACACTATGTGGGATACCTTGCTATCACGCTATGAGTGATACCTCGCTATCACTATGTGGGATACCTCGCTCTCACACTATGTGGGATACCTTGCTATCACGCTATGAGTGGTACCTCGCTATCACTATGTGGGATACCTCGCTATCACACTATGTGGGATACCTTGCTATCACGCTATGTGGGATACCTCGCTATCACACTATGTGGGATACCTCGCTATCACTATGTGGGATACCTCGCAATCACACTATGTGGGATACCTTGCTATCACACTATGTGGGATACCTCGCTACCACTACGTGGGATACCTCGCTATCACACTATGTGGGATACCTCGCTATCACACTATGTGTGATACCTCGCTATCACTATGTGGGATACCTCGCTATCACACTATGTGGGATACCTTGCTATCACGCTATGAGTGGTACCTCGCTATCACTATGTGGGATACCTCGCTATCACACTATGTGGGATACCTTGCTATCACGCTATGTGGGATACCTCGCTATCAAACTATGTGGGATACCTCGCTATCACACTATGTGGGTTACATCGCTATCACACTATGTGGGATACCTCGCTACCACTACGTGGGATACCACGCTATCACACTATGTGGGATACCTTGCTATCACGCTATGTGGGATACCTCGCTACCACTACGTGGGATACCTCGCTATCACACTATGTGGGATACCTTGCTATCACGCTATGTGGGATACCTCGCTACACACTATGTGCGATACCTCGCAACACACTATGTGGGATACCTCGCAACACACTATGTGGGATACCTCGCAACACACTATGTGGGATACCTCGCAACACACTATGTGGGATACCTCGCAACACACTATGTGGGATGCCTCTGTGAGAGAGTGTCTCTCAAGATTCTCCCACAGCTGACTGGACTGGCTCATTGCAGTGCACAGTGCACTGATCTTGTGCACAAGGTCCTATTTCTGTTAACCCTGGATAGTGACCTGACATGTTGGGTATCCCCAGGATGCCCACTTAACCAGGAACACTTTCATAATACGGAGGCCGCCGTATGTCCAGGCAGGAAGTAGATACAGGGAGTTAAGCATACTTGCCACCAAAGGGTCAGTGAGTACGTGCTGTTGCCCGCGTGAGAGACAGAGGGGGTAGACGCCCGACCGTCTGACCTCTGGGGTCAATCGGCGCAATGGCAAATAACAGCTATGACGTGTTCGTGATGTGTTCATGACGTCACCTCTCCTACAGCTCATCGAACGAGCTAATATGATTGGTTCCCACCCATTTGCTGCAATGCTATTGGTCAAAATGTAACTCTTTTGTGCTGGGTGCCACGAGATGCCCGGCAGCACTTGTAAAGAATTCAAGTGAGGGACACCAAACCTAGAGGACGTGTTCTGTTCCGTCTACCGGCCAGTAGACTGAACACCGTCCATTCCTCACCGTCAAGTTAACTCAGCGTCTGAAGATTATATGACACACTCGCCTAGAATCACGGGTGTGAATATATTATTCAGAAGCCTAAAGTGACAAATCTCCAGAGCGAAACAGACTGGTATCAGGTAACCCCTGGTGACGAAGATCGTTGTGAGTGACTTAGAGTGAACTAAGGCAGTGCCGCCGCCTAAGTAACCTGTGTGTGACTTTACCACAAGTGTACCTGCATGGTACCACAGCCGCCGCCAGCCGCCACGAGCATGTACCCCAGTACCCCAGTACCTCAGTACCTCGAGGCGCCCGCCGCCCTCACTACTACGTGACGTCACCACCTTACTTATCGCCAGCGCCAGTGTGTGTGTGGGTGTCTGTCTGTTAAGCATACAGCCCGCCCAACTGCAAGTACCCTCCGTGTCTACGAGCGAAGCCAGCTGTCAGGCCACCTACGAGTGCTTGTATAAATGTGCCTGAGTGAGTGAGTGAGTAAGGAAAGGTACCTATCTGTAAGTACAAGATCTTAGTCATTGTTTTATTGTGTCTGTGTTGATCTGATGTATCAACCACAGTTCTCACCTTCTCATATCTGTCACAGGACATAGGTGAATCGACGGTGTATGCGTGCTTATCTGTGGGGTATCACGGCATTTCACTCGTCTGTGAATGTGAGCTTCACTTACACCACACATATTGTTATTGTGTGTGATTATTATTGTGCATGTTATTGCCTGTCCCATTGACAGTGTATTTATTGATTTACTGCATATCATCATTACCGAGTATCCGGTTGGAACTCTTGTGATCCCTTTGCACACCGGCAGTTAGGTTGCCGTGTTAATGATTGGCTGTCAACTGTGTTAAGTTAGGTGTTTCTCCACGAGTGGATACGAGTCGTTTAGCCAGACGTCAAGAGTCTCGCTAATACAACCATAGCTTTGCTGACGCCAATCTAAAGTAAATCAAGCACCCTGTGTATTAGTGGTTAAGTTAGTAAATAAACTACTGTTAAGCTTTATGCGGTGTTTCCGTTGAACCACTTCTGAATACTGCCAATATTACACAAGCCTGCAGCTCTAAGTGTCTTCAACACCGAGTTGTCTATATTCACTAAACTATAAATGTGATGAGGACCCTAGGAGTCCCTTAAAGTGTTAAATCATTGAGGAGATTCCAACGATCAACGTGGAGCAGGACCAGGTGAGGCTAGTCAGAGAAGAGACCCTCAAGGACTCTAACTCGACCTTGCTCCCAGGCCCTGTACGGTTGCTCTCGTATTTTCTATTCTGCTAATTCCGACAGCTTCGTGAAGCGTCTGCCACATGTACATTGGCGACGTACGCATTGCAGTCGTGAAAGCAAAAAAAAGAAACAACTCATAGCCTCGCTACACACTATGTGGGATACCTCGCTATCACACTATGTGGGATACCTCGCTACACACTACGTGCGATACCTCGCTATCACACTATGTGGGATACCTCGCTATCACACTATGTGGGATACCTCGCTATCACACTATGTGGGATACCTCGCTATCACACTATGTGGGATACCTCGCTATCACACTATGTGGGATACCTCGCTATCACACTATGTGGGATACCTCGCTATCACACTATGTGGGATACCTCGCTACACACTACGTGCGATACCTCGCTATCACACTATGTGGGATACCTCGCTATCACACTATGTAGGATACCTCGCTATCACACTATGTGGGATACCTCGCTACACACTACGTGCGATACCTCGCTATCACACTATGTGGGATACCTCGCTATCACACTATGTGGGATACCTCGCTATCACACTATGTGGGATACCTCGCTATCACACTATGTGGGATACCTCGCTATCACACTATGTGGGATACCTCGCTATCACACTATGTGGGATACCTCGCTATCACACTATGTGGGATACCTCGCTACACACTACGTGCGATACCTCGCTATCACACTATGTGGGATACCTCGCTATCACACTATGTGGGATACCTCGCTATCACACTATGTGGGATACCTCGCTACACACTACGTGCGATACCTCGCTATCACACTATGTGGGATACCTCGCTATTACACTATGTGGGATACCTCGCTATCACACTATGTGGGATACCTCGCTATTACACTATGTGGGATACCTTGTTATCACACTATGTGGGATACCGCGCTATCAAACTATGTGGGATACCTCGCTCTCACACTATGTGGAAGACCTCTTTAGAACTTTATGTGGAAAATATAATTCCTTCACAGTGCAGAGAACGTTCCTCTCACGCTTCGCAGAAGACGCTCGTTCCACGCCATGTGTTTCTTAGAGCAATGGAACATTTTATGAACTAATGCCTTGACGAACCTCATAAATTAAGGTATAATTACATCTTCATGTTATTATTTCCCCGGAGGCCGTGGTATTATATATATATTTTACTATTCATGGAAATTAAAAATGGAATCCAGCTGGATGAATTGACCATGTTTCAGGTCGATGATTGGGCACCGTTCCTCCCTTTCGTTGTCAACTGCGCACGTAACCATCATTGGTAACCTGAATGCATACCGATTGGCGGAACTTAGTATCTAAACTCCTAATACTTGGTTTGAAAAAATTGCCCATGGTTTAATAGACAATGCTTAGTGGCAAAAAGCTGACGTTAAAGAACTTGGACAAATGCAGGGAGCACAGAACTGAACCACAACAAACAAAAGAGAGGGTAACAAATACACAGGAGTTCGTAGAGCAGCAGAGAAGCAATATGAGAAGGACATAGGGTCTGGATATGATGATAGCCACAGGTCCTGGAAAGATCTCACCGTGGATCCTAAAACAGGCAGCTGCATCATTGTGTGGACCTCGTGCCATAATCTGCAACTCCTCACTACAAATGGGGGAACTTCCTATGAGTGGAAGGAAAAAAGAAGAGGGCAGACATATTAACGACGTACAAGATACTATTAGGTACTGACAAAGTAGATACGTAAGCAATGTACAAATCAAGGAACTGTAGAATGAGAGGACTTGAGTGGAAACTGGAAGTATAGATGAGTATAGCAGAGATATCTGAAAGAACGTTTTCACGGTCACTTTACTAAGTCGTTCACAACGACTCGTGCGTCAAGGTAGCCACCTGCCTTTATTCTGAAACTACAACAACAGCACTAAGCTAACAACATTCACCGATGGTATCTCCTGTCTATCTGCTGCTCTAGCGTTGAGTACCCTCGATATTTACACGTCCACAAAAGGTTGTAGTCGCATATCGATGACCTCTGATTGGTGGATGCTGCGAGCATGGAAGAGAGAGAGGACAGGTTGGCTCAACACCTCTTCTTAATCACTCAACAATCTGTGCTGGATGGTCCGAGACGTCAGCTTACTCGCTCACTGGAAGCTGTGTGAGGCCTCTCAATCAACTTTCAGATTCATATTGTTTGCATTTAAATATTTCCTCACCCTTAATATACAGTTTTCCCCTCACTACGTCCTTCCCCCTAGTGTATGTACAAAGTTACTACGTTACATTGTGCACTTCCCCGCACCTCGTCATGTGAACATGTACACTGATCCATCCACGAACATGTATAATCACACATCCGCGTACAATGGTACACGGCAGACCGTACCAGTGGTAATTATTATAATCCAATCTGCAAGCACCAATATTCCCTGAGACATGAGAGGGATTTAACACAACACCCACCTGGCCTGGCCTGGCCTGGCGGGGGGTGTCATTAGCATACTATACACATACACAGCAGTGGCGGGTATGTTAATGTACGCAATACCACGCTGCATTCCGCGTCACACACACACACACACACACACACACACACACACACACACACACACACACACACACACACACACACACACACACACACACAAGTTACTACACAGTCATATAAGAAGAAAAATGTCGGTGAACGACCAAGTGACAAGACTAAGGAAGACAGAGGGGGCATATACTGAAACTGACAAGGAAATCTGCGAGGCACTGAATGCCAGTTTCCATGGAGTGTTCACTACCGAGCCTGAGCAGCTCCCATTGTTGGAAGGGGTTACCCTAGATGAAAGACTATCAGATATAGAGGTGACAGCAGAGGAGGTAATGAAACAGTTGACAACTCTAGATGCAACTAAAGCAGTTGGACCAGACAAAGTATCACCTTGGATACTAAAAGAAGCAGCACAGGCCCTCAGCGTGCCTCTGGCAATGATCTTTAATGAGTCACTTATGTCAGGAGAATTGCCCAGTTGCTGGAAGAAGGCAAATGTCGTGCCGATCTTCAAGAAAGGAGATAGGGAGGAGGCACTTAACTACAGACCTGTATCACTGACAAGCATCCCCTGTAAAATACTGGAAAGAATAATTAGGCTACGACTGGTTGCACACCTGGAGAACATTAGGTTTGTGAACAAACATCAACATGGGTTCTGGACAGGGAAATCGTGCCTAACAAACCTTCTGGAATTCTATGACAAAATAACGAGGATAAGACAGGACAGAGATGGTTGGGCAGACTGCATATTTCTGGACTGCCAAAAAGCCTTTGATACAGTACCGCACATGAGACTGCTGTTCAAGCTCGAGAGGCAGGCGGGGGTGGGGGGAAAGGTCCTAGAATGGATAAGGAACTACCTAACAGGAAGGAGCCAAAGAGTTACGGTAAGGGGCGAGAAGTCGGACTGGCGAACAGTAACAAGTGGAGTACCACAAGGATCGGTGCTGGGACCAATTCTATTTCTTGTATATGTTAATGACATGTTTACAGGCGTAGAGTCCTACATGTCGATGTTTGCGGATGATGCAAAGTTGATGAGAAGAGTTGTGACAGATGAGGATTGCAGGATCCTCCAAGAGGACCTGAACAGATTGCAGAGATGGTCAGAGAAATGGCTACTAGAATTCAACACGAGCAAATGTAAAGTTATGGAAATGGGACTAGGAGATAGGAGACCAAAGGGACAGTACACAATGAAGGGGAACAGCCTACCTGTAACGACGCGTGAAAGAGACCTGGGGGTGGACGTAACACCTAATCTATCTCCTGAGGCACATATTAATAGGATAACGACAGCAGCGTACTCTACACTGGCAAAAGTTAGAACATCATTCAGAAACCTAAGTAAGGAGGCATTTAGGGCGCTTTACACTGCCTACGTAAGGCCAGTCTTAGAGTATGCCGCCTCATCATGGAGTCCCCATCTGAAGAAGCATATAATGAAACTGGAAACGGTTCAGAGGTTTGCAACGAGACTCGTCCCAGAGCTACGAGGGATGGGGTATGAAGAGCGCCTGAGGGAACTGTGCCTTACGACACTAGAAAGAAGAAGGGAGAGGGGGGACATGATAGGAACGCATAAGATACTCAGAGGAATTGACAGAGTGGACATAGACGAAATGTTCACACGGAATAGTAACAGAACGAGAGGACATGGATGGAAGCTTGAAACTCAGATGAGTCACAGAGATGTTAGGAAGTTTTCTTTTAGCGTGAGAGTAGTGGGGAAATGGAATGCACTTCAGGAACAGGTTGTGGAAGCAAATACTATTCATAATTTTAAAACCAGGTATGGTAGGGAAATGGGACAGGAGTCATTGCTGTAAACAACCGATGCTCGAAAGGCAGGATCCAAGAGTCAATGCTCGATCCTGCAAACACAACTAAGTGAGTACAACTAGGTGAGTACACACACACACACACACACACACACACACACACACACACACACACTCACACACACACACACATACACACACACACATACACACACACACACACACACACACACACACACACACACACACACACACGCAGACAGCCGGTTGAGGTCAGACAGCCGCGGAGGTCAGAAGGGTCTGGGAAGCTCTTGCGTAGCTAGTGAATTGGGGGGAATAATCAGTGTATATGCGTATATGAGTGTATATGAGTGATTGAATAACTAGTAAGCTCACTCAAACCAGAAGAAAGTGAAGAAAACAGTACAAACGCCACCACTGAAAATAAGTGTCGAGTACATCGTGGTATTGTGAAATTGTGGAGCCGGAGTGACCTCACCACTAGTGACTTCACCAGCTGTGACACGGGATGCAGCGACCTCACATCTTGACCAGCCGCGTGGAGTACTTTCTTGCCTGTTTGTGCTGCAGATTGTGCAAGGTATTGAGGAGCGCCTTTTTGGCTAGATTGTTACTGCAATGACTAGATCAGGAAAGGGTTCAAGGTCAATCACCAGCAGGGATGAGGAGGAAGACAGATTTATAGACAAATTAATAGGGAAATTTGTAGAGAGAAGGAGCGATTGGATGGAGGATCTAATTCAAGGGATTAAAAGTGAGTTATTTCAGCAAATACAGGATGCGGTAGAGAGGCAGAAACAAGAACTTATGCTCTATGTTCAGGAAGAGATTAGGAAGGGAAGAGAGGACTGGGAGAGGGAATGTGCTCGCATCACAAACGAATTAGGAAGGAAGCCATACACGGACTTCGCAAAGGCTTTCGATAAATGTGACCATGGCGTGATAGCACACAAAATGAAGTCAATGGGAATAACCGGTAAAGTAGGACGCTGGATACTCAGTTTTCTGTCAAACAGGACTCAGCGAGTAACTGTCAACCATATAAAATCTAGTCCAAGTGCAGTGAAAAGCTCTGTACCTCAGGGTACAGTCCTTGCACCGCTGCTTTTCCTTATTCTCATATCAGATATAGACAAAAATACAAGTCACAGCTTCGTATCATCCTTTGCAGATGACACAAAAATCAGTAAGAAAATTACCTCGGCTGAGGACATTGAAAAACTTCAAGCTGATATTAATAAAGTTTTCGACTGGGCATCAGAAAATAACATGATGTTTAACAGTGATAAATTCCAGGTACTCAGGTACGGTAAAAATGAGGACCTTAAACATAATACAGAGTACAAAACACAATCAAATGTACCCATAGTAGGAAAACAGCATGTAAAGGATTTGGGAATAATAATGTCTGACGACCTAACGTTTAAGGAGCATAACCAAGCAAATATTGCGACAGCCAGAAAAATGATAGGATGGATTATGAGAACTTTCAAATCCAGGGATCTCATCACAATGGTTGTACTCTTCAAGTCACTTGTGTTGTCCCGTCTTGAGTACTGTTCAGTACTCACTTCCCCATTCAGAGCAGGAGAGATTGCTGAAATAGAGGGAATACAGAGAACATACACGGCACGCATAGATGCAATAAAGCACCTAAATTATTGGGATCGTTTCAAAGCTCTCCAAATGTACTCACTAGAAAGAAGACGAGAGAGATATCAAATAATATACACCTGGAAGATACTGGAGGGCCAAGTACCAAATCTACACAGTAAAATAACAACGTACTGGAGTAAACGATATGGAAGAAAATGTAGAATAGAACCAGTGAAGAGCAGAGGTGCCATAGGCACAATCAGAGAACACTGTATAAACATCAGAGGTCCGCGGTTGTTCAACGTCCTCCCAGCAAGCATAAGAAATATTGCCGGAACAACCGTGGACATTTTCAAGAGAAACTAGATTTATTCCTCCAAGGAGTGCCGGACCAACCGGGCTGTGGTGGGTATGTGGGCCTGCGGGCCGCTCCAAGCAACAGCCTGGTGGACCAAACTCTCACAAGTCAAGCCTGGCCTCGGGCCGGGCTTGGGGAGTAGAAGAACTCCCAGAACCCCATCAACCAGGTATCAACCAGATTAACAGCATGGCTAAGGACAGAGGATTAGTGGAGGATGGGTTAGTGACGGCGGTTGGGATGGAGAATCCCCAGGGGACAGGCTACCAGCATGACAATGAATTACTGAGGAGACGGTCTATTATAATACATGGATTATTCGAATCTGGGGCACCAACAAGACAAGAGAGAATAGAAACGGAAAAATACGAATTGCACGAGATATTGAGATGTATTGGAGCAGGAATGGCAGAACACGAGGTGGATATCAGCCGCCGGGTTGGACCTTACAATTGTACCAAGAATAGACCTGTTCTGGTGCAATTCTCCAATGAGGAGGCTGTGGAGTACATAATGAGGAACAAGCATTTACTCAGAGGAAGTGAAACCCATTACAATGTGTTTATAGAGAGGTTTATGACGAAAGATGAGCAAATAGGCCACAAGAATAGATGGCAACAACGACACCGAACTAGCCTCTCAGGTAGTCTCACCTCCCAGGTCACATCCCAGGTCACCTCCCAGGCCACCTCCCAGGTCACCTCCCAGGTCGCATCCTCCCCAACTCAGCCCTCCTATACCTCCCCCCTGCCTCAGCCCCCCAAAACCCCCCTGTCCCTTCCACATTTGCACCTCCCCAACGATTCCCCTGCCCCTGCTACATCACACCTGTCAACGACCCCAGTGGGTCAAGCCATGCCCTCCCCAAACCCACCTTCCCATCCCCCCTCCCCAACTACCCCTTCCTACTCCCCTGCCCCTTCTACCCCATTGACTTCAATTCCATCTACTCCATCCCAGCTTCCACTGCACCCCTCTTCCACTCACCCCCAAACCCCACCCAACCCTCACCCCTCCTATGCACCTCCAGCCCACATTTAACCCCCTCACCTTGTGACCCCCTAACACCTTCCCCCATCTCCCTCTTCCCCTCTTCTACCCCAAAACCCCCACCTACCCCCGATTCCCCCCTAACTAATACACCCTCTCTTCCACTCCCAGCACCCATGCTCCATTCTCATCTCAGCCCTCTGCCCTCAGTATCCCTCTCCCCCCAACCTCTCAACCTCTATCTGACTCTCAGTCTCACTCTATTTCTCAACCCCCCTATGCTATTCAGACCCCTAACTTTCAGACCCTTTATGCCCTTCCTACCCCCCTAGATGCCCAGACCCCATTTGCCTACCAGGCACTCCCAGGCACCCCCCTAGCACCCCCCCACTCACCCCCACAGCCCCCACTTGCCCACAAGACACCCCCCAGTTCCCCCCAGACCCCTGGTGAAAGGGGGAACTCTGACACCCAAGTTTCCAAGAAAAGTCTCAAGGTTTGGTACACCAATGCTGATGGGGTAGCCAATAAAGCAAAAGAGATAAAAGAAAGAGTTAGTGAGGCAGACCCAGACATAGTGGCAATAGTGGAAACTAAAATAAATGGCATGATCTCGGATGCAATCTTTCCAGAGGGGTACCAGGTGATAAGAAAAGAAAGGACACAGAGACAGGGAGGAGGAGTGGCACTACTAATAAAGCGGAAATGGAAGTTTGATGAGCTGGAAAATCCGGGTACCAATGAAAGCACGATCTTCATACATAGAACTCTGACAGTGGATGGGAAGAAGATTGTAATCTTGATACTCTACAATCCCTCACCAAACAGTAGAAGGCCCAGGCAGGAGTACGAGGACAGCAACAAGACATGTATAGATGAACTGCAGAGGGCAGCAACTTTAGCGTATAGAATGAGAGCGAAGCTGCTGGTCATGGGGGACCTAAATCACGGAGAGATAGATTGGGAAACGAGGAATCCCCATGACGGGGAGGAGACCTGGGGAGCGAAGCTGGTAGACGTTATTGACTGGAATTTCCTAACACAGCATGTGAAAGAAGATACTAGGGAAAGAGGAGGGGATACGCCCAGCCTATTAGATCTCATTTTCACCCAGAATGTAGAAGACATCGAGCAGTTGGAACATGAAATACCACTAGGAGCTAGTGACCATTGTGTCCTAGTCTTTGACTACATGATGGAGCTTAAAATTGTGACCAAAGGACAAGAGGTCCGGGAAAGGAGACTTGATTACAGAAAAAGGGACTACAGAAGGATAAGGGACTATCTGGGAGAAGTGCAGTGGGAGGAAGAACTTAGAGGAAAAACAGTGCAAGGTATGATGAACCAAGTCATATTGAAATGCAAGGAGGCTGAAGAGAGATTTATTCCAACAATAAAGGAAAAAAGCAGGAGGGAATATAATAACCCATGGTTTAATAGACAGTGTCAGGAAGCAAAGGTGAGAAGCAGGAGGGAGTGGAGGAAGTACAGAAGACAAAGGACAGAGGACAACAGGATTAGATGTAACAGAGCTAGGAATGATTACATTAACATAAGACGAGTGTCGGAAAGAAATTATGAGAATGATATTGCAGTCAAAGCGAAAAAGCAGCCTAAATTACTACATAGCCATATAAGAAGGAAGATGTCGGTAAATGACCAAGTGACAAGACTGAGGAAAACAGAAGGGGCATATACAGAAAGCGACAAGGAAATCTGTGAGGTACTGAATGCAAAATTCCATGGAGTGTTCACAACCGAGCCTGAGCAGCTCCCATTGTTAGAAGAGATTACCCAAGATGAAAGACTATCAGATATAGAGGTGACAGCAGAGGATGTAATGAAACAGTTGACAACACTGGATGCAAATAAAGCTGTTGGACCAGACAAAGTATCACCGTGGATACTTAAAGAGGCAGCGCAGGCTCTCAGCGTGCCTCTGGCAATGATCTTTAATGAGTCACTTATGTCGGGAGAATTGCCCAGTTGCTGGAAGGAGGCAAATGTCGTACCGATTTTCAAAAAAGGTGATAGGGAGGAGGCACTTAACTACAGACCCGTATCACTGACAAGCATCCCCTGCAAAATACTTGAAAGAATAATTAGGCTAAGACTTGTTGAGCACCTGGAGAGCATTGGGTTTGTAAACAAGCACCAACATGGGTTCTGGACAGGGAAATCATGCCTAACAAACCTTTTAGAATTCTATGATAAAGTAACAAGGATAAGGCAGGACAGAGAAGGCTGGGCAGACTGCATATTTCTTGACTGCCAAAAGGCCTTTGATACAGTACTGCACATGAGACTGCTATACAAACTTGAGAGGCAGGCAGGAGTAAGCGGAAAGGCCCTAGTATGGGTGAAGAACTACCTAACAGGAAGGAGCCAAAGGGTAATGGTAAGGGGCAAGAAGTCGGACTGGCGAACAGTAGCAAGTGGAGTACCTCAAGGATCGGTGCTGGGATCAATCCTCTTTCTAATTTACGTAAATGGTATGTTTACAGGAGTGGAATCATACATGTCAATGTTTGTGGATGACGCAAAATTAATGAGAAGAGTTGTGACAGACGAGGATTGTAGGATCCTCCAAGAGGACTTAAACAGGCTGCAGAGATAGTCAGGGAAATGGTTACTGGAGTTTAACACCAGTAAATGTAAAGTTATGGAAATGGGATCAGGTGACAGGAGACCAAAGGGACAGTACACAATGAAGGGGAACAGCCTACCTGTAACGATTCGAGAAAGAGACCTGGGAGTGGATGTGACACCTAATCTAACTCCTGAGGCACATATAAATAGGATAACGACAGCAGCGTACTCTACACTGGCGAAAATTAGAACTTCATTCAGAAACCTAAATGAGGAGGCTTTTAGGGCGCTTTACACTGCCTACGTGAGACCAGTCTTAGAGTATGCCGCGCCATCATGGAGCCCCCACCTGAAGAAACACATAAAGAAACTGGAGAAGGTTCAGAGGTTTGCGACGAGGCTTGTCCCAGAGTTACGAGGGATGGGATATGAAGAGCGGCTGAAGGAACTGAACCTTACGACACTAGAGAAAAGAAGGGAGACAGGAGATATGATAGGGACATATAAAATACTCAGGGGAATTGACAAAGTGGAAATAGATGAAATGTTCACACGTAATAATAACAGAACGAGGGGACATGGGTGGAAACTGGAAACTCAGATGAGTCACAGAGATGTTAGGAAGTTTTCTTTTAGCGTGAGAGTAGTGGAAAAATGGAATTCACTTGGGGAACAGGTTGTGGAAGCAAATACTATTCATACTTTTAAAAGTAGGTATGATAGGGAAATGGGACAGGAGTCATTGCTGTAAACAACCGATAGCTGGAAAGGCGGGATCCAAGTGTCAATGCTCGATCCTGCAAGCACAAATAGGTGAGTACAAATAGGTGAGTACACACACACACACACACAGGGGGGGGGCCACACAGGCTACGAGGGGGGGCCTCGTAGCCTCGTGGATAGCGCGCATGACTCGTAATTCAGTGGCGCGGGTTCGATTCCCGCACGAGGCAGAAACAAATGGGCAAAGTTTCTTTCACCCTAAGTGCCCCTGTTACCTAGCAGTGAATAGGTACCTGGGAGTTAGTCAGCTGTCACGGGCTGCTTCCTGGGGTGTGTGTGTGTGGTGTGGAAAAAAAAAAAAAAAAAAAAAAAGTAGTTAGTAAACAGTTGATTGACAGTTGAGAGGCGGGCCGAAAGAGCAAAGCTCAACCCCCGCAAACACACAACTAGTAAACACAACTAGTAAACACACACACACACACACACATACACACAGGGTCAGGGGCCTCGTAGCCTGGTGGATAGCGCGCAGGACTCGTAATTCTGTGGCGCGGGTTCGATTCCCGCACGAGGCAGAAACAAATGGGCAAAGTTTCTTTCACCCTAAGTGCCCCTGTTACCTAGCAGTAAATAGGTACCTGGGAGTTAGTCAGCTGTCACGGGCTGCTTCCTGGGGTGTGTGTGTGTGGTGTGGGGAAAAAAAAATAAGTAGTTAGTAAACAGTTGATTGACAGTTGAGAGGCGGGCCGAAAGAGCAAAGCTCAACCCCCGCAAAAACACAACTAGTAAACACACACACACACACACACACACACAGACACACACACACACACACACACACACACACACACACACACACACACACACACACACACACACACACACACACACACACACACACACACACACTCATACACACACGCTAATACACACACTGGTGTGTGTATGAGGGCGCTGGTGGCTGAGTTGATAGCACGCTGGATACGTAGTCCTGTGGTCCGGGGTTCGATTCCCGGCGCCGGCGGAAACACAAATGGACAATGTTTCTTTCACCCTGATGCCCCTGTTACCTAGCAGTAATTAGGTACCTGGGCGTTAGACAGCTGTTACGGGCCGGTGTGTGTACTCACCTAATTGTACTCACCTAATTGTGCTTGCCGGGGTTGAGCACTGGATTTTGGTCCCGCCTCTCAACCGTCAATCAACAGGTGTATAGGTTCCTAAGCCTATGGGGCTCTATCATATCTACATTTGAAACTGTGTATGGAGTCAGCCTCCACCACATCACTTCCTAATACATTCCATTTGTTAACCACTCTGACACTAAAAAAGTTCTTTCTAATATCTCTGTCGCTCATTTAGGCACTCATTTTCCACCTATGTCCCCCTAGTGTGTGTGCCCTTGTGTTAAATAGTCTTTCTTTATCTACCCTATCAATTCCCTTGAGAATCTTGAATGTGGTGATCATGTTCCCCCTAACTCTTCTGTCTTCCAGCGAAGTGAGATTTAATTCCCGTAGTCTCTCCTCGTAGCTCATACCTCTCAGCTAGGGTACTGAGAGGTTGTGTGTGTGTGTGTGTGTGTGTGTGTATTCACCTAGTTGTATTTGCGGTGGTTGAACTTTGCTCTTTGGGCCCGCCTCTCAACTGTCAATCACATTGTAACGGGGGGTGGGGGAAATAGCTCTATCTTGTCCATTATTCCAACCCCCCAGTTAACTAACGAGGTCGGGGGAAACAGCTCTCTCTAGTCCGTTATCCCGTCCCCAGTTAGCTAACTATTCTAGAGCCCCTCCAGAGTTCCTACGGCAACCTCTCTCGTTCAACACCTTGTAACCTAGGTATTTGACTACCTAGGTGCTAAGACTACAAGGCGCAGTAACTTGATCAGCTACCCGAAACCCTAGAGAGAACTCTAGAATACATTTCTCGGCCACAAACGTATAAGAGACACGAAAGGAAAGAGAAGACTAGTGAAGTAGTTAGTGAGGGTTTCGGGTGAGAGAGGTAGAGAGGTGGGAGGAGCGAGGAGGGTCATTAGTTGAAAGTGAGAGTTTGGAGAGGGGTGGAGGGAGAGGAGTAGATAGGTAGAAGTAGAAAAGTAGATAGTAAAAGTAGAAGAGTAGATAGTAGAAGAAGAAATGCTGCCACCATCCATTCTAGACCATTACATACAAGACAAGGAATGGAACTTGTCTGTATCAAAATATTCTCAAAAGATGTTATTACCATGTATCAACTCCAAACATGTACTCATTAATATCATGAACCAGTAACCACAGAGGCTTTCTCACCTCAACTCAAAAACTCTAGGGAATCAAGTTAAAGACAATTTAACTAATAAATTCAATTATATTTCACATGATAACTATCATAATTTAAGCAATTCATATGTTCAAGATTTATATGCAAAGTGAGTCATCAGCCAAGAATTTGAGAACCCTACAACTTGACTGCCCCTGATCATCACACAATATATGTAAACACGACCAAGTCACCTTAATGCTCAACTCACCAAGTGTCTGCCTATAGCTGGATTGAGAGGGGGGGGGGGTCTGTAGTTGACAGAGACTGTCCCGCCCTGCTGGCCGACAGCCTCCCTGGTAGGCCGTCTTCTCTCCTCTGCTGGCTGCTGTTCTTCTTGTATTGCTAATGCTCTCGAATCGATAGCTCTCCGAGTATATATTGGGGAACCTAGTAACTAACTCCGCCCACAAGTAGATAGCCTCAGGCACTCTACCAAGCCACTCCTTAAACGTCTGCATGTTTGAAGGCTACCAGACTCCAATTATAAGATTAGCAGAAGCAAGGTGAAATTCGCATGATCTGACCTCAGGTCACTTGGTGGTCATTAACTCTTAGAGATGTGAGATTCAGGCCGCCAGAATGGCGCCTGTCAAATCCTTGTCTGTGACTCCTGAATCTCTATGTATTAAATAAAACTAAACCAAACACTTTTACAGTGTTACAAATCAACTGTTTATTAACTACTCCTTTTTTGTCCATACCACACACACACACACACCTCGGGAAGAAGCCCGTGACAGCTGACTAACTCCCACGTACCTATTTACTGCTAGGTAACAGGGGCACTCAGGGGGAAAGAAACTTTGATCATTTGTTTCTGCCTGGTGCGGGAATCAAACCCGCGCCACAGAATTACGAGTCCTGCGCGCTATCCACCAGGTTACCAGGCCCTCGCACTATCCACCAGGTGTGTGTGTGTGTGTGTATACTCACCTATTTGTGTCTGCAGGATCGAGCATTGACTTTTGGATCTCTCCTTTCGAGCCATTGGTTGTTTACAGCAATGACTCCGGTCCTATTTCCCTATCATACCTAGTTTTAAAATTATGAATAGAATTTGCTCCCATAACCTGCTGCTTAAGTGCATTCCATTTTTCCACTACTCTTACGCTAAAAGAAAACTTCCTAACATCTCTGTGACTCATCTGAGTTTTCAGCTTCAACCCATGTCTCCCCGTTCTGTTACTATTCCGTGTGAACATTTCGTCTATGTCCACTCTGTCAGTCCCCCTGAGTATTTTGTACGTTCCTATCATGTCCCCCCTCTCTCTTCTTGTTTCTAGTGTCGTAAGGCTCAGTTCATACCCCAGGCGCTTTTCATACCCCATCCCTCGTAACGCTGGGACGAGTCTCGTTGCAAACTTCTGATCCTTTTCCAGTTTCCTAATGTGTTTCTTTTGGTGGGGACTCCATGATGGGGGTTGCATTCTCTAAGACTGGCCTCACTTAAGCATTGTAAAGCGCCCTAAATGCCTCCCTACTTAGGTTTCTGAATGATGTTCTAATTTTTTCAAGTGTAGAGTACGCTGCTGTCGATAACCTATTTATATGTGCCTCAGGAGTTAGATTAGGTGTTACGTCCACGTCCAGGTCTCTTTCACGTGTCGTCACAGGTAGGCTGTTCCCCTTCATTGTGTACTGACCCTTTGGTCTCCTATCACCTAGTCCGATTTCCATAACTTTACATTTGCTCGTGTTGAACTCCAGTAGCAATCTGGCCATCTCTGCAACCTGTTCAAGTCCTCTTGGAGGCTCCTACAATCCTCATCTGTCACAACTCTTCTCATCAACTTAGCGTCATCCGCGACATCGACATGTAGGATTCTACTCCTGTAAACATGTCGTTAACGTATATTAAAAATAGAATTGGTCCCAGCACCGATCCTTGAGGTACTCCACTCGTTACTGTTCGCCAGTCCGACTTCTCGCCCTTTACGGTAACCCTCCTTCCTGTTAGGAATTTCCTTACCATGCTAGGGCCTGTCCGCTCACTCCCGTCTACCTCTCATGTTTGAATAGCAGTCTCATGTGCGGTACTGTATCAAAGGCTTTTTGCCAGTCCAGAAATATGCAGTCTACCCAACCTTCTTTGCCTTATCCTCGCTATTCTATCATAGAATTCCCAAAGGTTTGTTAGGTAAGATTTCCCTTTCCAGAGCCCATGTTGACGTTTGTTAACAAACCTAATGTTCTCTAGGTGTGCAACCAGTCTAATCTTAGCTTAATCTTTCAAGTATTTTACAGGGGGTGCTTGTTAGTGATACGGGTCTGTCGTTAAGTGCTTCCTCCCTATCACCTTTCTTGAAAATCGGTGCAACATTTGCCTTCTTCCAGCAATCGGGCAATTCTCCCAACATAAGTGATTCATTAAAGATCCTTGCCAGAGGCACGCTTAGGTCCTGCTCTGCCTCTTTTAGTATCCACGGTGATACTTTGGTACAACAGCTTTAGTTGCATCCAGTGTTGTCAACTATTTCATTACCTCCTCTGCTGTCACCTCTATACCTGATAGTCTTTTATCTAGGGTAATCTCTTCTAACAATTGGAGCTGCTCAGGCTCGGTTGTGAACACTCCATGGAAACTGGCATTTAGTGCTTTGCAGATTTCTTTGTCACTTTCTGTATGTGCCCCATCTGTTTTCCTTGGTCTTGCCATTGGTTGTTTACCGACATTTTCTTCTTTTATGGCTCTGTAGTAATTTAGGTTGCTTTTTCGCTTTGATCGCAATATCGTTCTCATAATTTCTTTCCGATGCTCGTCTTATGTTAATGTAATCGTTCCTAGCTCTGTTACATCTAATCCTGTTGTCCTCTCTCCTTTGTCTTCTGCACTTCCTACACTCCCTCCTGCTTTTCAATTTTGCTTCCTGACACTGTCTATTATACCATGGGTTATTATATTTCCTCTTACTTTTTCCTTTACTGTTGGTACAAAGGTCTCTTCGGCCTCCTGGCATTTTCATGTGACTAGGTTCATCATATCTTGGACTGTTTTTGCAGGCGAGTAGTCACAATAACGTGGCTAAAGTATGTTGACCAGACCACACACTAGAAGGTGAAGGGACGACGACGTTTCGGTCCGTCCTGGACCATTCTCAATTGGATGGACTGTTTTTCCTCTTATTTCTTCCTGCCACTGCACTTCTCCCAGATAGTCCCTTAGCCTCCTGTATTTCCCCTTTCCTGTAGTCAACTCTCCTTTCCCAGACCTCTTGTCCCTTGGTCACAAGTTTGAGTTCCATCTTGTAGTCAATGACTAGGACACAATGATCCCTGGCCCGTAGAGGTCTTTCATGTTCCAAATTCTCCAAACTGTGTACTCACCTAGTTGTAGCCACCTAGTTGTGCTAGCGGGGGTTGAGCTCTGGCTCTTTGGTCCCGCCTCTCAACCGTCAATCAACAGGTGTACAGGTTCCTGAGCCTATTGGCCGCTATCATATCTACACTTGAAACTGTGTATGGAGTCAGCCTCTACCACATTGCTTCCTAATGCATTCCATTTGTCAACCACTCTGACACTAAAAACGTTCTTTCTAATATCTCTGTGGCTCATTTGGGCACTCAGTTTCCACCTGTGTCCCCTAGTGCGTGTGCCCCTTGTGTTAAATAGCCTGTCTTTATCAACCCTGTCGATTTCCTTGAGAATCTTGAAGGTGGTGATCATGTCCCCCCTAACTCTTCTGTCTTCCAACGAAGTGAGGTTTAATTCCCCTAGTCTCTCCTCGTAGCTCATACCTCTCAGTTCGGGTACTAGTCTGGTGGCAAACCTTTGAACCTTTTCCAGTTTAGTCTTATGCTTGATTAGATATGGACTCCATGCTGGAGCCGCATACTCCAGGATTGATCTGACATATGTGGTATATAATGTTCTAAAAGATTCCTTACACAAGTTTCTAAAGGCCGTTCTTATGTAAGCCAACCTGGCATATGCTGTTGATGTTATCCTCTTGATATGAGCTTCAGGGTAGAGGTCTGGCGTGATATCAACCCCCAGGTCTTTCTCTCTCTCTCTGACTCTTGAAGTATCTCATCTCCCAAGTGATACCTTGTATCTGGTCTCCTGCTTCCTACCCCTATCTTGATTACCTTACATTTGCTTGGGTTAAACTCTAACAGCCATTTGTTCGACCATTCCTGCAGCTTGTCCAGGTCTTCTTGAAGCCTCAAGCTGTCCTCCTCTGTCTTAATCCTTCTCATAATTTTGGCGTCGTCAGCAAACATTGAGAGGAAGGAGTCTATACCCTCTGGGAGATCATTTACGTATATCAGAAACAGGATAGGTCAAAGCACAAAGCTCTGTGGGACTCCACTGGTGAATTCACGCCATTCTGAGGTCTCTCCCCTCACTGTAACTTTCTGCTTCCTATTGCTTAGGTACTCCCTTATCCACTGGAGCGCCCTACCAGTTACTCCTGCCTGTTTCTCCAGCTTATGCATCAACATTTTATGGGGTACTGTGTCAAAGGCTTTCCGACAGTCCAAAAAAATGCAGTCCGCCCATCCTTCTCTTTCCTGCTTAATCTTTGTCACCTGATCATATAATTCTATCAAGCCTGTAAGGCAAGATTTACCCTCCCTGAACCCATGTTGATGGGTTGCCACAAAGTCTCTTCTTTCCAGATGTGTTACCTGGTTTTTCCCACAATTTTCTCCATCACCTTGCATGATATACAAGTTAAGGACACTGGCCTGTAGTTCAGTGCCTCTTGTCTGTCACCCTTTTTGTATATTGGTACTACATTAGCAGTCTTCCATATTTCTGGTAGGTCTCCCGTTTACAGTGACCTACTATACACTGTGGAGAGTGGCAAGCAAAGTGCTTCTGCACACTCTTTCAATACCCATGGTGAGATTCCGTCCGGCCGAACAGCTTTTCTCACATCCAGCTCCAATAGGTACTTCTTGATCTCATCTCTTGTAATTTCAAACCTTTCCAAGGTCACCTGGTATGCTGCCACCTCTCCTAGCGCCGTGACTTCTCCCTGTTCTATTGTAAAGACCTGGAAACTTTTGTTGAGTTCTTCACACACCTCTTTGTCATTCTCTGTGTACCTGTCCTCCCACACCCTAAGTTTCATCACCTGTTCCTTCACTGTTGTCTTGTTCCTGATGTGACTGTGTAGTAGCTTTGGCTCGGTCTTGGCTTTATTAGCTATATCATTTTCATACCTTTTCTCAGCTGCTCTTCTCACACTAACATACTCGTTCCTGGTTCTCTGGTATCTCTCTCTACTTTCTGGTGTGCTGTTATTACGGAAGTTCCTCCATGCCCTTTTGTTCAGCTCCTTTGCTTTCATACATTCCCTATTAAACCACGGATTCTTCCTTTGTTTCTCTGTTTTTTCCTGTCGGGCTGGGACAAACCTGCTTACAGCCTCCTGACAATTTTGGGTGACATAGTCCATCATGTCTTGTACGGACTTGGTTCCGAGTTCTGTGTCTCAATGTATATCCCATAGGAATTTATTCGTCTCCTCATAGTTTCCCTTTCGGTACGTCAGCCCTCTGTTTCCCAGTTCTTTTTTGGGGGTGATAATTCCTAGCTCAACCAGGTACTCAAAGCTCAATACACTATGATCACTCATTCCCAAGGGGGCTTCCAACTTAACTTCCCTTATATCCGACTCATTTAGGGTAAATATCAGATCAAGCAAGGCTGGTTCATCCCCTCCTCTCATTCTTGTCGGTCCCTTGACGTGTTGACTTAGAAAGTTTCTCGTTGCCACATCAAGCAGCTTAGCTCTTCATGTGTCTGGGCCTCCATGTGGGTCTCTGTTAACACAATCTATCTTCCCATGGTTTAAGTCTCCCATGATTAGAAGTCTGGATCCGTTCCTGCTAGCCACAGAAGCTGCTCACTCTATTATATTGATGGTGGCCAAGTTGTTTCTATCATATTCCTGTCTGGGGTCTTCTGTTATTCGGTGGGGGGTTATATATGACTACTACTATAATTTTCTGTCCTCCAGTTGCTATGGTGCCTGATATGTAGTCACTGAAACCTTCACAGTTCTGAATTACCATCTCTTCGAAACTCCAACCTTCTCTTAGTAGCAAAGCTACACCACCTCCTCCTCTCCCGTCTCTCTCTTTCCTCACTACATAGTAGCCCTGTAGAAACACTGCGTTTGTTATAGTTTTCGTTAGCTTTGTTTCTGTGAGTGCTATTATGTCTGGGTTTTCTTCTAGTGCCCATTCTCCGAGTTCACTTGTTTTATTTGTAATCCCATCTATGTTAGTGTACATTGCCTTGAAGCTCACTTTCTTCTGTTCATTTTCATGTCCCTTTCTAGGCGAGCATTCTGCTGGTGTGGGAAGCTGTTCCGTGGGTGAGAGGATCTGTGAGGTGGTTTGCAGGGGCTCAGAGGATTTTGGGGTGGGGGGTGGGGGGTTTAAGGGAAGGGGGGACAGGTAGGGTGTGGGTTAAGGAGATAGGGGGGACATGGATACGGGGAGAGGGGGGAGGAGGGATAGGGAGGGCATGGGATGAAGGGGGAGGGGGGACAGGGGGAAAGGTGGGATGGGGGACATGACGGGAATAGGGAAAGGGTGACAGGGTCAGAATGGGGTGAGGGGGGAGGGAAGGGAGGGTTGGGTGGGGCAGGTAGGGTGAGGGGACGGGGGGGTTTCTACGTGTGTGTGTGTGTGTGTGTGTGTGTGTGTGTGTGTGTGTGTGTGTGTGTGTGTGTGTGTTGTGTATGAAACAAATAGTAGTAACAATTGATTGACAGTTGAGAGGCGGGCCGAAAGAGCAGAGCTCAACCCCAGCTAGTACAATTAGATGAATAAAACTAGGTGAACACACACACACACACACACACACACACACACACACACACACACACACACACACACACACACACACACACACACACAAACACACACACACACACACACACACACACACACACTACGGGGCCTCGTAGCCTGGTGGATAGCGCGCAGGATTCGTAATTCTGTGGCGCGGGTTCGATTCCCGCACGAGGCAGAAACAAATGGGCAAACTTTCACCCTGAATGCCCCTGTTACCTAGCAGTAAATAGGTACCTGGGAGTTAGTCAGCTGTCACGGGCTGCTTCCTGGGGTGTGTGTGTGTGTGTGTGTGTGTGAAATGTAGCGCGCGGAGTAGGTAGGGGACACACGCGATTAGTGAGGTCCACGGAAATTCGTCAATTTCTCGGGACATTGAAGGAGTATAGAGGCTAGATCATAGTATTTGGCCTCTCGCAGTGTGTAGCTAGCAGGGTGCAACATAGCATAGTCATATCGCTAGTGATAGTGCGAAGATTTGGCGAAGAAACCAAAAGTGAAGCTAGGGCATCACCGGTGCATGTGAGTGTGTGACCTGACCGGGTGGGACGACCCGCCGTGGAGCTACCTGATTGTGCTGTTGAGTTGTGACTGTGATCAGAGGTACAGTGAATTAGTGAACTGTCACATAACGATACAGTGACTGACTCCAGAGCTTTGTGTTGAAAGAGAAGAACGACCTCATCAATCTACCAGCACTTAGTGAATCACCTAGTGGGAGACAACGACGGATAACCATCGGCATCATACATCGCTCATCTGGTTGTGTGAGCGGGAGGCAGACTGGTATGTACCCCTCTCTGGTCAATTAATCAGGTGTACAGATTGAGGTAAAAGATTATCAAATTCTCGTTCAGGATATCATATATATTTAAAAATCTCAGAGTGGCTCATTTAGGCAGAGGTAACGCATAAGGGATATCTTGACACATACACGCACACAAGTGTGCACACGCTAAAACAGACACACACAAGCGTGCACACACACACACACACACACAATTGTCCAGTCAGGGGAAAAGGCATCTGGGATAGGACCTTACTATCCCCCCCCCATCTGGACTGCACCATCGGACCTGACCTGACTTAGTCGCCATCTCCCCCCCCCACCCCCAGTCCCCCGCATCGCCCATACACGCACTCTTCCCCTCCCCACTCTCCCTCTCTCCCACTCCCTCTCTCCCTCTCCCACTATCTCTCTCCTGCTCTCTCTCTCCTGCTCTCTCTCTCTCTCTCTCCTGCTCTCTCTCTCTCTCTCTCTCTCTCTCTCTCTCTCTCTCTCTCTCTCTCTATCTCTCTCTCTCTCTCTCTCTCTCTCTCTCTCTCTCTCTCTCTCTCTCTCTCTCTCTCTCTCTCTCTCTCTCTCTCTCCCTCCCTCTCTCTCTCTCTCCCTCTCTTTCCTTCCCCCTCCCTCTCTGCCCACACACACACACCTCACCCGCTCTCTCCCTCACCCGCTCTCTCCCTCACCCGCTCTCTCCCTCACCCACTCTCTCCCTCTCCTCTCTCTCCCTCCCGCCTCTCTCTCCATCTCCTCCCCCCCCCTCCCCTTCTACTTTCTTCTCACTTCAGTGAAAGGGTCGGATCCCCCCCACCCACCCATTTATCTCTCCCTTTATCACTCCCTTTCTCTCTCTCTCTTTCTCTCTCTCTTCCTCTCTCTCTCTCTCTCCCTCCCCCATCCCAACAGGGTCAAGCATGGCAGCCAGAGGTCCCAGGGGAACAGGAAAGAGCCAATGTGACGAGATGAAGGAAATGTTCGCCCAGTTTCTGGAGGACATCAAGAGTGAGATGCAAGAAATGATGCAGGAAATGAAGAACGAAATAAGCAACCTGAAAAGAGAGCTGACAGCAGCAAAGGAGGAGATTAGAGCCCTCAAAGAAAATGGTATCGAGGCTGAGAATCAGAAAACCACCCAGGGAGAAGGTGGTAATAGTTTTCTGGATGAGAATGCCACAATAAAAGCAACATTTGCGGAAATACTAAAAAAAAATAACTCTGAAGTAATGACTGCAGTGATGGAGGTGGCCATGAAAGCAGCCACCTCGCAGGAGGCGGCACGCTCCACTAGCCAACTGCTGGAAAGGAACAGATCAGTGGTTGCTGTGGGTATTAAGGAGCAGGAAGGATCTAATAGGACAGAGTGGAGTGACAAGGACAAAGCAGCAGTGAATGAAGTACTAAAGGCACTAGACATGGAAGGGGCTGAGCATAGCATTGAGAAGGTTTTCAGGCTAGGCCGGTACAACAAAGACCGAGACCGAATGATAAAGATAGTGTTTGCAAACGAGAACACAAAGGAGAAGATCCTATCAAGGAAGAGCTCCCTGAAAAACGTGGGAAAATTAAAAAATGTATTCCTCCAGAGAGACATGACAAGGGAGGAGAGAGCCGTGGCGGCAGAAGCAAGGAAGAGGCGCAGGGCGAGAGGGAAAAACCAGGAAGTAACAGCTCCCAACCCAACACCCCCAGAGGCGAGGGGGGAACCCACAACCAGCTACCCAGTAACACCAGAAGGGAGGACAACCCCGCCTCCCTCCACTGCATAGAAAACCCCCCTACCCCAAACCCTCCCTGCCCCCACTCAAATGTTCAGCAAAATCTCCCTCCCCCCACACCCAATCCCCACCCTTCTACCCCTCCCCTCCTCCCGAATCCTCCCTCCCCCCCTTTCCTTCCCGTCCTCCCTCCCCTTTCACCCCATACCCCCCCTGTCCCTCCCCTTTCACTGGATCCCCCGCCCCTCATCCCAGTATCCTCTGAGACCCTGTTATCCACCTCACAGGTCCTCACACCCGTGGAACAGCCTCCCCCACCAGCAGAACACTCACCAAGGAGGCGATTTGAGAAGGGACAGAAGAAAGTGAGCCTCAAAGCGATGTACACAAACATAGATGGAATTACAAATAAAGCAAATGAGCTTGGAGAACTGGTACTAGAGGAAAACCCAGACATAATAGCCCTCACAGAAACAAAGATCACGAAAACGATAACAAATGCAGTGTTCCCACAGGACTATTATGTTATGAGGAAAGAGAGGGAAGGAAGAGGTGGGGGTGGTGTAGCTCTGCTGGTAAGACAAGGCTGGGATTTTGAGGAGATGGATATTCAGGGCTGCGAAGGTTTCAGTGACTACATAGCAGGTACAGTAACAAATGGAGGGAAAAAAATTATAGTCGCAGTCATATATAATCCACCACCAAATGACAGAAGACCTAGACAGGAATATGATAGAAACAACATGGCCACCATTAACATAATAGAAAGAGCAGCTTCTGTTGCTAGCAGGAATGGATCTGGACTACTAATTATGGGAGACTTCAACCATGGGGAGATAGATTCGAAGAACAGAGACCCGCATGGAGGACCAGAAACATGGAGAGCTAAGCTGCTGGACGTGGCAACAAGAAACTTTCTAAGCCAGCACACCAAAGAACCAACAAGAATGAGAGGAGAAGATGAACCAGCAATGCTTGATTTGATATTTACCCTAAATGAATGGGATATAAGGGAAGTTAAGATGGAAGCGCCCTTGGGAATGAGTGATCACAGTGTATTGAACTTTGAGTACCTGGTAGAGCTAGGACTTATCTCCCCCCAAAAAGAACTAGGAATCAAAAGGCTGGCATACCGAAAGGGAAATTATGAACAGATGAGAAGTTTCCTAAGTGAAATACCTTGGGACACAGACCTCAGAGATAAGTCTGTACAGGGTATGATGGACTATGTTACCCAAAAGTGTCAGGAGGCAGTAAACAGGTTCATCCCGGCCCAAAGGGAAAAATCCGAGAAGCAACAGAAGAATCCATGGTATAATAGGGCATGTATGGAAGCGAAGAAACTGAACCAAAAAGGCGTGGAGGAACTTCCGGAATAACAGAACACCAGAAAGCAGAGAGAGATACCAGAGAACTAGGAATGAGTACGTCAGGGTGAGAAGAGAAGCAGAGAAAAATTTTGAAAATGATATAGCAAACAAAGCCAAGACCGAACCAAAGCTACTCCACAGTCACATCAGAAGGAAAACAACAGTGAAAGAACAGGTATTGAAACTTAGAACAGGCGAGGACAGGTATACAGAGAATGACAGAGAGGTGTGTGAGGAACTTAACAAGAGGTTCCAGGAGGTCTTCACAATAGAACAGGGTGAGGTCACTGTGCTAGGAGAAAGGGAGGTAAACCAGGCGGCCTTGGAGGAGTTCGAAATTATGAGAGAGGAGGTCAAGAGACACCTGCTGGATCTGGATGTTAGAAAGGCTGTTGGTCCAGATGGGATCTCACCATGGATACTGAAAGAGTGTGCAGAGGCACTTTGCCTGCCACTCTCCATAGTGTATAGTAAGTCACTAGAGACGGGAGACCTACCAGAAATATGGAAGACGGCGAATGTGGTCCCAATATACAAAAAGGGCGACAGACAAGAGGCACTGAACTACAGGCCAGTGTCCTTGACTTGTATACCATGCAAGGTGATGGAGAAGATCGTGAGAAAAAACCTGGTAACACATCTGGAGAGAAGGGACTTCGTGACAAATCGCCAACATGGATTCAGGGAGGGTAAATCTTGCCTTACAGGCTTGATAGAATTCTACGATCAGGTGACACAGATTAAGCAAGAAAGAGAGGGCTGGGCGGACTGCATTTTCTTGGATTGTCGGAAAGCCTTTGACACAGTACCGCATAAGAGGCTGGTACATAAGCTGGAGAGACAGGCAGGTGTAGCTGGTAAGGTGCTCCAGTGGATAAGGGAGTATCTAAGCAATAGGAAGCAGAGAGTTACGGTGAGGGGTGAGACCTCCGATTGGCGTGAAGTCACCAGTGGAGTCCCACAGGGCTCTGTACTCGGTCCTATCTTGTTTCTGATATATGTAAATGATCTCCCGGAGGGTATCGATTCATTTCTCTCAATGTTTGCGGACGATGCTAAAATTATGAGAAGGATTAAAACAGAAGAGGACTGTTTGAGGCTTCAAGAAGACCTAGACAAGCTGAAGGAATGGTCGAACAAATGGTTGTTAGAGTTTAACCCAACCAAATGTAATGTAATGAAGATAGGTGTAGGGAGCAGGAGGCCAGATACAAGGTATCATCTGGGAGAGGAAATTCTTCAGGAGTCAGAGAAGGAAAAAGACTTGGGGGTTGATATCACGCCAGACCTGTCTCCTGCAGCACATATCAAGCGGATAACATCAGCGGCATATGCCAGGCTGGCCAACATACGAACGGCATTCAGAAACTTGTGTAAAGAATCATTCAGAACTTTGTATACCACATATGTCAGGCCAATCCTGGAGTATGCAGCCCCAGCATGGAGTCCATATCTAGTCAAGGATAAGACTAAACTGGAAAAGGTTCAAAGGTTTGCCACCAGACTAGTACCCGAGCTGAGAGGTATGAGCTACGAGGAGAGACTACGGGAATTAAACCTCACTTCGCTGGAAGACAGAAGAGTTAGGGGGGACATGATCACCACATTCAAGATTCTGAAGGGGATTGATAGGGTAGATAAAGACAGTCTATTTAACACAAGGGGAACACGCACAAGGGGACACAGGTGGAAACTGAGTGCCCAAATGAGCCACAGAGATATTAGAAAGAACTTTTTTAGTGTCAGAGTGGTTGACAAATGGAATGCATTAGGAAGTGATGTGGTGGAGGCTGACTCCATACACAGTTTCAAGTGTAGATATGACAGAGCCCGATAGGCTCATGAATCTGTACACCTGTTGATTGACGGTTGAGAGGCGGGACCAAAGAGCCAGAGCTCAACCCCCGCAAACACAACTAGGTGAGTACAACTAGGTGAGTACATGGGCGCCTTGTGGCTGAGTGGACAGCACGCTGAATAGGTAGTCCTGTGGACCGATGTTCAATTCCCGGCGCCGCCGGAAACAAATGGGCAGAGTTTCTTTCACCCTGATGCCACTGTTATCTAGCAGTAAATAGGTACCTGGGAGTTAGACAGCTGTTACAGGCTGCTTCTTGGGGGGGAGGGAGAAAGGAAGGTGAGTTTGTGTGTGTGTGTGTGTGAAAAAAAATTGATTGATTGACAGGTTAGAGGCGGCCCGAAAGAACCAGAACTCAAACCCCCGCAAGCACAATTAGGTGAGTACAACTAGGCGAATACGGAGACACAAGACCCCGCGGTCGAGCGGAGAGAACTCGAAAGTTGTAGTAGTGAGGGACCGGGTTCGATTCCCGCTCGAGAGATAAACAAATGGGCATAAGTGCTTTAACTTGATCCTCCGGTTCACCTAGCAGCAAATACCTATCAATGAGCTTACCTATTAGGTAAGCACTAATTGGTAAAAACACAAAAGTGTACATTTACCTGAGGGCCTCGACGACGACAGGAAGCCGGCGGCTTGTCAAATGTTCTCAAAGAATATGAATAACAACAAACAATGAAGAACAGTACACACAGTAATTATTCATACCTCGGGCGCCTTCATTAGGGAGAGCACATTACGTATCAAATACTTACCTCATATAACAATAACGATACTAATCACATAATAAATACTTATATAAAAAATGTGTTATTCACGCAACATTAGCCCAGTAAACGTACAATAATCCAGTTAAACCCAACACAGCTGTCAGCAGCAGATCCAGAGAAGGCTTTCAAAATTCGTTCACGACACACACTTCGGCATAATATTCAAGCAAAATCTAATTATATAACTTAATCACACTTCTACCGGGCCTGGGAGCTGGCTAGTCTACGGTCTAGGCCTCCTCCTCCTCCTCCTCGGGAAGAGCAGGAAGCGGAGGAGAAGGGTAAAAGTTTGTCTCATTAATTCAGCACGTTATGAGGCGCTGAGGGACACATATGATGGTCCAAAGTTGGAGAGTAACTGACGCCGAGCTCGTGAGGTGGGACATTCGATTATGTGTATTTAATTTGTACTTTATGTAATTTTGAGTGTGTGTGTGTGTACTCACCTATTTGTACTCAAATATTTTTGCTTGCGGGGTTGAGCTTTGGCTCTTTGGTCCCGCCTCTCAACTGTCAATCAACTGGTGTACAGATTCCTGAGCCTACTGGGCTCTATCATATCTACATTTAAAACTGTGTATGGAGTCAGCCTCCACCACATCACTGCCTAATGCATTCCATCCGTTAACTACTCTGACACTGAAAAAGTTCCTTCTAACGTCTCTGTGGCTCATGTGGGTACTCAGTTTCCACCTGTGTCCCCTTGTTCGCGTCCCACCAGTGTTGAATAGTTTATCCTTGTTTACCCGGTCGATTCCTCTGAGGATTTTGTAGGTTGTGATCATGTCTCCCCTTACTCTTCTGTCTTCCAGTGTCGTAAGGTGCATTTCCCGCAGCCTTTCCTCGTAACTCATGCCTCTTAGTTCTGGGACTAGTCTAGTGGCATACCTTTGGACTTTTTCCAGCTTCGTCTTGTGCTTGACAAGGTACGGGCTTGTGTGTGTACTCACCTAGTTGTACTCACCTAGTTGTGTTTGCGGGGGTTGAGCTCTGGCTCTTTGGTCCCGCCTCTCAACCGTCAATCAACAGGTGTACAGATTCCTGAGCCTATCGGGCTCTATCATATCTACACTTGAAACTGTGTATGGAGTCAGCCTCCACCACATCACCCCCTAATGCATTCCATTTGTCAACCACTCTGACACTAAAAAAGTTCTTTCTAATATCTCTGTGGCTCATTTGGGCACTCAGTTTCCACCTGTGTCCCCTTGTGCGTGTTCCCCTTGTGTTAAATAGTTTGTCTTTATCTACCCTATCAATTCCCTTCAGAATCTTGAATGTGGTGATCATGTCCCCCCTAACTCTTCTGTCTTCCAGCGAAGTGAGGTTTAATTCCCGTAGTCTCTCCTCGTAGCTCATACCTCTCAGCTCAGGTACTAGTCTGGTGGCAAACCTTTGAACCTTTTCCAGTTTAGTCTTATCCTGGATTAGATATGGACTCCATGCTGGGGCTGCATACTCCAGGATTGTCCTGACATATGTGGTATACAAAGTTCTGAATGATTCTTTACACAAGTTCCTGAATGCCGTTCGTATGTTGGCCAGCCTGGCATATGCTGCTGATGTTATCCGCTTGATATGTGCTGCAGGAGACAGGTCTGGCGTGATGTCAATCCCCAAGTCTTTTTCCTTCTCTGACTCCTGAAGAATTTCCTCTCCCAGATGATAGCTTGTATCTGGCCTCCTGCTCCCTACACCTATCTTCATTACATTACATTTGGTTGGGTTAAACTATAACAACCATTTGTTCGACCATTCCTTCAGCTTGTCTAGGTCTTCTTGAAGCCTCAAACAGTCCTCTTCTGTTTTAATCCTTCTCATAATTTTAGCATCGTCCGCAAACATTGAGAGAAATGAATCGATACTCTCTGGGAGATCATTTACATATATCAGAAACAAGATAGGACCGAGTACAGAGCCCTGTGGGACTCCACTGGTGACTTCACGCCAATCGGAGGTCTCACCCCTCACCGTAACTCTCTGCTTCCTATTGCTTAGATACTCCCTTATCCACTGGATCACCTTACCAGCTACACCTGCCTGTCTCACCAGCTTCTTATGCGGTACTGTGTCAAAGGCTTTCCGACAATCCAAGAAAATGCAGTCCGCCCAGCCCTCTCTTTCTTGCTTAATCTTTGTCACCTGATCGTAGAATTCTATCAAGCCTGTAAGGCAAGATTTACCCTCCCTGAACCCATGTTGGCGATTTGTCACGAAGTCCCTTCTCTCCAGATGTGTTACCAGGTTTTTTCTCACGATCTTCTCCATCACCTTGCATGGTATACAAGTCAAGGACACTGGCCTGTAGTTAAGTGCCTCTTGCCTGTCGCCCTTTTTGTATATTGGGACCACATTCGCCGTCTTCCATATTTCTGGTAGGTCTCCCGTCTCCAATGACTTACTGTACACTATGGAGAGTGGCAAGCAAAGTGCCTCTGCACACTCTTTCAGTATCCATGGTGAGATCCCATCTGGACCAACAGCCTTTCTAACATCCAGATCCAGCAGGTGTCTCTTGACCTCCTCTCTCGTAATTTCGAACTCTTCCAAGGCCGCCTGGTTTACCTCCCTTTCTCCTAGCACAGTGACCTCACCTTGTTCTATTGTGAAGACCTCCTGGAACCTCTTGTTGAGTTCCTCACACACCTCTCTGTCATTCTCTGTATACCTGTCCTCGCCTGTTCGAAGTTTCAATACCTGTTCTTTCACTGTTGTTTTCCTTTTGATGTGACTGTGGAGTAGCTTTGGTTCGGTCTTGGCTTTGTTTGCTATATCATTTTCAAAACTTTTCTCTGCTTCTCTTCTCACCCTGACGTACTCATTCCTGGTTCTCTGGTATCTCTCTCTGCTTTCTGGTGTTCTGTTATTCCGGAAGTTCCTCCACGCCCTTTTGTTCAGTTTCTTCGCTTCCATACATTCCCTATTATACCATGGATTCTTCTGTTGCTTCTCGGATTTTTCCCGTTGGGCCGGGATGAACCTGTTTACTGCCTCCTGACACTTTTGGGTAACATAGACCATCATACCCTGTACAGACTTATCTCTGAGGTCTGTGTCCCAAGGTATTTCACTTAGGAAACTTCTCATCTGTTCATAATTTCCCTTTCGGTATGCCAGCCTTTTGATTCCTAGTTCTTTTTTGGGGGAGATAAGTTCTAGCTCTACCAGGTACTCAAAGTTCAATACACTGTGGTCACTCATTCCCAAGGGCACTTCCATCTTAACTTCTCTTATATCCCACTCATTTAGGGTAAATATCAAATCAAGCATTGCTGGTTCATCTTCTCCTCTCATTCTTGTTGGTTCTGTGATGTGCTGGCTTGGAAAGTTTCTTGTTGCCACGTCCAGCAGCTTAGCCCTCCATGTTTCTGGTCCTCCATGCGGGTCTCTGTTCTTCCAATCTATCTTCCCATGGTTGAAGTCTCCCATAATTAGTAGTCCAGATCCATTCCTGCTAGCAACAGAAGCTGCTCTTTCTATTATGTTAATCATGGCCATGTTATTTCTATCATATTCCTGTCTAGGTCTTCTGTCATTTGGTGGTGGATTATATATGACTACGACTATAATTTTTTTCCCTCCATTTGTTACGGTACCTGCTATGTAGTCACTGAAACCTTCACAGCCCTGAATATCCATCTCCTCAAAATCCCAGCCTTTTCTTACCAGCAGAGCTACACTACCCCCACCTCTTCCTTCCCTCTCTTTCCTCGAAGGGAAAGAGAGGGCCACACACACACACTTGCCACACACACACACTATGTGTGTGTGTGTGTGTGTACCTCACTTAGTTGTGCTTGCGGGAGTTGAGCTTTGGCTCTTTGGTCCCGCCTCTCAACGGTCAATTAACTGATGTACAGGTTCCTGATCATTCTGGGCTCTATCGTATCTACATTTAAAGCTGTGTATTAAGTCAACCTCCACCACATCACTTCCTAATGCATTCCATTTGTCTACTACTCTTACACTTAAAAAAATCTTTCTAACGTCTCTATGGCTCATTTGGGCACTCAATTTCCACCAGTGTCCCCTAGTGCGTGTGCTCCTTGTGTTAAATAATCACTCTTTATCTACCCTATCAATTCCTTTGAGAATCTTGTATGTGGTGATCGTGTCCCCTCTAACTCTTCGGTCTCTCAGTGACGTGAGGTTTAATTCCCGTAGTCTCTCCTCGTAGCTCATATCCCTCAGTTCGGGTATTAGTCTGGTGGCAAACCTTTGAACCATTTCCATTTTAGTCTTATGCTTGACTAGATATAGACTCCATGCTGGTGCCGCATTCTCCAGGATTGGTCATGTGTGTGTGTCTGTGTATGTGTGTGTGTGTGTGTGTGTGTGTGTGTGTGTGTGTGTGTGTGTGTGTGTGTGTGTGTGTGTGTGTGTGTGTGTGTGTGTGTGTGTGTGTGTGTGTGTGTGTGTGTGTGTGTGTGTGTGTGCTTGTGTGTGTGTGTGTATGTGTGTGTATGTGTGTCTGTGTGTGTGTGTACATGTGCGTGTACTCGCCTAGTTGTACTCAACAAGTTGTTCTTGAGAGGGATGAGCTTTGGCTCTTTGGTCCCACCTCTCAACCGTCAATCAACTGGTGTACAGATTCCTGAGCCTACTGGGCTCTATCATATCTATATTTGAAACTGTGTATGGAGTCAGCCTCCACCACATCACTTCCTAGTGCATTCCATTTCTTAACTACTCAGACATTGAAACAGTTTTTTTTTAATGTCTCGATAACTCATTTGGGTATTCAGCTTTAACCTGTGTCCCCTTGTGAGTGTACCACCCGTGTTAACTTCTTTATCTCTGTTTACCTTGTTAATTCCCACGAGATTTTTGTATGTGATGATCACGTCTTCCCGAGCTCTTCTCTCTTCCAGCGGCATGTGTGCGCGTGTGTATGTGTGTGTGTATATATAGACTACAGTTGTATTTACTATTTGTACCTGCCGAACCTAGCTGTCACCTTGTGGATCCCGTCTTTCTAACTGTCGGTTGCTAATATACTGACTCCTGTCCTAACTGTTTCTATCAGTCCTACTACATAATTCTGTGTGTGTGTGTGTCTCACACACACACACACACACACAAACACACACACACACACACACACACACACACACACACACACACACACACACACACACACACACACACACACACACACACACACACACACACACACACACAGTTGTGTGTGTGTGTGGCCCCACAGTTTAGGGACCTCGTAGCCTGGTGGATAGCGCGCAGGACTCGTAATTCTGTGGCGCGGGTTCGATTCCCGCACGAGGCAGAAACAAATGGGCAAAGTTTCTTTCACCCTAAATGCCCCTGTTACCTAGCAGTAGATAGGTACCTGGGAGTTAGTCAGCTGTCACGGGCTGCTTCCTGGGGTGTGTGTGTGTGTGTGGTGTTTGAGAAAAAAAAAAGTAGTTAGTAAACAGTTGATTGACAGTTGAGAGGCGGGCCGAAAGAGCAAAGCTCAACCCCCGCAAAAAACACAACTAGTAAACACACACACACACACACACACACACACACATACACACACACACACACACACACACACACACACACACACACACACACACACACACACACACACACACACACACTCACACACAAGTGGAGTACCACAGGGTTCAGTTCTTGCACCAGGGATGTTTATTGTCTACATAAATGACCTACCAGTTGGTATACAGAATTATATGAACATGTTTGCTGATGATGCTAAGATAATAGGAAGGATAAGAAACTTAGATGATTGTCATGCCCTTCAAGAAGACCTGGACAAAATAAGTATATGGAGCATCACTTGGCAAATGGAATTTAATGTTAATAAATGCCATGTTATGGAAATGTGGAATTGGAGAACATAGACCCCACACAACCTATATATTATGTGAGAAATCTTTAAAGAATTCTGTTAAAGAAAGAGATCTAGGGTTGGTTCTAGATAGAATACTTTCACCTGAGGACCACATAAAGAATATTGTGCGAGGAGCCTATGCCATGCTTTCTAACTTTAGAATAATTGCTTTTAAATACATGGATGGCGATATACTAAAGAAATTGTTCACGACTTTTGTTAGGCCAAAGCTCGAATATGCAGCGGTTGCGTAGTGCCCATATCTTAAGAAGCACATCAACAAACTGGAAAAGGTGCAAAGACATGCTACTAAGTGGCTCCCAGAACTGAAGGGCAAGAGCTACGAGGAGAGGTTAGAGGCATTAAATATGCCAAAACTAGAAGACAGAAGAAAGAGAGGTGATATGATCACTACATACAAAATAGTAACAGGAATTGATAAAATCTATAGGGAAGATTTCCTGAGACCTGGAACTTTAAGAACAAGAGGTCATAGATTTAAACTAGCTAAACACAGATGCTGAAGAAATATAAGAAAATTCACTTTCGCAAACAGAGTGGTAGACGGTTGGAACAAGTTAGGTGAGAAGGTGGTGGAGGCCAAGACCGTCAGTAGTTTCAAAGCATTATATGACAAAGAGTGCTGGGAAGACGGGACACCACGAGCGTAGCTCTCATCCTGTAACTACACTTAGGTAATTACACTTACGTAATTACACACACATATTCCCGGAATACAGCCCATAGCAGCTGTCTAACTCCCTGGTACGAATTTACTGCCTGGTGAAAAGAGGCATCAGTTGAAAGAAATCCTGCCCATTTGTACAGTATGTAAGTGAAGTCAAATGAGCATTAAATCATGAGGCAGACTTAACGTGAGCTGTCGGAGTGCAGGCAGTCTATACTCCAGGAGGAAACAGCGACCGGCTTTAGCATATTCCAGACGTGAGTGTGATCCCACCCACACACTCGCAGACACCAACCCACACCTGTCCACGCCAACCCACAGTTACACATATCTGCCCACAGTATCCTGCACCCACTCACACCCTTCAAAATTCACTCTCTCACAACCACAAACGGTTACCTACTCTTACCCACAGCATTCCATCATCAACCATATCGACCTAAAACCTCCCATCATTGTAGACGAGGAGTCACAATAACGTGGCTGAAATATGTCGACCATACCACACACTAGAAAGTGAAGGGACGACGACGTATCGGTCCGTCCTGTACCTTTCTCAAGTCCATTGTTAATGTCACAATCGACAATCGATCGATCTCACAATCGACTTGATAATGGTCCAGGAGGAACCGAAACGTCGTCGTCGTCCCTTCACTTTCTAGTGTGTGGTTTAGTCAACTCCCATCATTGCCCGTAACCTTCCGCCCACACCTCGGTCGAGTGTAGCATTGTAAAGTGTACACAGACAACTCTACCTGAACCAGGGATCGAGCCCAGTAAGAATGTTGAAGCCTCTGTCAGCTCCAGTTATAAATAACATTTCAGCATATGGAATGCAAATATTTTTCTGTTATATAATATCCCTCGACTCGCGGTATTGTTTACCAAGCCTTTAGTGGTTTACCTGTGGAAAAAAAGATTAACAATATATTTTACACATCATTTTATAAAGTGTATATAATTGGCACCGATCACCGATTACCTCGATAATTAGACGGGTGGTTTTAGAGTCGGGTATTATACGTTCGAGAGATTATTACTGGTTGTTAGGTTGAAAAAATTGGCATTATACACATGTATATGCATACATGTATTCAGCCATACATTTAGACATGTATATACAAACACACACCTATATTTACGCATACTGTTACGATGTTACAGTACAGCGTTGCACCTTTTAGCTCTCTTCGAGAGTCGTAGACACTTGAAAGTGAAATATGAGAATGCAGAATATACATTTAAGTTAAAATGGAATATATTAATATTTGTAATGTGTATATATATATATATATATATATATATATATATATATATATATATATATATATATATATATATATATATATATAATATATATATAATATATAATATATATACAATATATATATATATATAATATATATATATATATATATATATATATATATATATATATATATATATATATATATATATATATATATATATATATATATATAATTTCCATATTGTGACGGGAAAGTGTTGGAGTATAGATGTTCGGCAGTCCTCCAATGGCAGGTGTCAATGCCTGGTCACACATATAAAAAAAAGATAGACTGCTTGCCTGTTGTCTGTAGTAAGTGAGAGGGAGGAACACGTAAAACACAAAGTATGAACAATGAAACTTTTATATATTTACTTTAAACATAAATGAAAATAAAGACAAATCTCGGTGGAATGAAAATACAATTAAATAACAAAGATAAATGCAAAGACAATGTGAGACACAATAGTATAAAGGTGAAATAATAAAATGGTGCTGAGAATATCGGCTATGGCTTAGACCTCCCTTCGTATACAAGCCAGTAGCTTAGTATGCCAGAGAGAGATGTCAACTCTAGGAGCACAAAGAATATTCTGAAGTTGATAGCTGGTCAGGCTCAGACGTCGATTCAGGTCAATGGCGCGGAGGTGCAGTGTGCAGGTGCGCGGTCGGCGAGTCACCAATCAGGAGCAGGCAGGCTGGTGAAGGGTAGTTAGCTGGTTTGATGACGAGCCGGCGTGTGGAGGGTGGGGATCTTGAGTACGTTTTGCCTCCTGGTCAAAACGTTTTATGCTACCGGTGACGTATCTTGTATGTAGCATCTTATACTTGTTAACTGGACGTAACTTGAGGTAGGGAAGAGCAGGCTAAATCTCACTAGAAAGAGATTATCATCACAATATATATATATATATATATATATATATATATATATATATATATATATATATATATATATATATATATATATATATATATATATATATATATATATATATATATATATATATATATTGTTGGGGTTTACCTCTCTTCACTCTACTCTGGGGTGAGCAATAGTTATGCTCAAGGTCACTCACCGTAGCCCTGCGGGTCTTCACTCAATCCTCACGGCGCCACTGCACGCCAGGAGAGTCTCCCAGTCAATCTTAACGGCCTCTAATTAAGAAAGAGTGGGAACACGACTCGTTCACTTGACTGTCGTGTGCCCTCCCCAACAATAGGGCTCTATGGTTAACCACAAGGTCGCCAACTGGTGTTTTAGGTGGCCAGTAACACCATCAGTGGACTGGTGGAATTAGTGGTAGCCTTGGCAAGGTCCCACTCAAAAGATCAGGAATCAGGCAGGTACTTATTGTTATCACTCTATGCTTTCAGTATAATATAGCCACAAGACCAATGGAGGGAATGATAAAAACACAAAGGTGATTTTGTATTTTACTTAAAATGTATGAAAGATGTCACAAGGCCAAACAATAATCAATAAATCAACTGATCCTGACGCGGCCGGTAATTCCCACGAGTAGTATGCGATCACTAGGTGGCAACACCTCCCCTCCTCATCAAGTGTCAAGAACAGCTGATTGCCTGGCCTAACCGCGCGAAAGCTTTGCTTGTTTTCTAGATTCACGCGCGCTGTTTCTTTAAATTCTCCAATATTACTAGAAACTCGCACACTCGATATTGTCTACAATAGCACGTATCACTTGGTTACACTGTACTCAGGCTCAAACAGTCTTTTCTACAATCAATGCTACCATGACTCACTGTAATGGCTTTACATTGTTCTTCACTCAGCAATATATTATGAACTATTAACACTGGAGTTTTCAGTACTTTCTCTCGTGGGCGATAACGCAATAATTCACTGTACTCACAAACGACTTATCACTGCATGAACATAGCATATATAAAGTAGATACATCAAATATCAATACATGGAAAATAAATGATTTCTGGGCACACAGCCTAACTTTCAAACACTGGCATAATATTATATATAATTTACCACTATATGTTCATATCAAAATCTATAGAAAGATATACACAACACAGTAAATTTATCACTTGTTCCTGGTGCCTGAACACACCAATAATCAACATGAATATTACAAGTACTCTTGATAGTACTGTCTAGCACACTGGTGCTTTACCGTGACATGGGTGAGACTTGCTCACGACATATAAAATCCTCAGGCTAGATAATATAGCCGAATAATATAGCTAACTAAAGGGGAATGGGGAGGGAACTAGAAACACCTACTTCACCCTATCCTCCGATGAGAGTCGAGATGTAGCTCCTGGTCCTCGTGTCGGGAACGCCCCCACACACACGTCGTCGTGTCCTACCAGAGCCTCTCTTCGTCCCACCATTTAGCGCTTCGTCTCCGTGCCTCCTCACTGCAGGTCCGTCCTCCTTCTTAACTTCTTGAAGGTTGGAGTCGGTCTCCTGGCCGTCGTCTTCTCCCAGCAACGGCTGTCGCCTACGTCTCAGCTACAGTCGTCCGGTTTCCCCAAATAGTCCTCTCCTTCCTCAGCTACCCAGTGGCTCTGTCAGCCACTACGCTGTCACGAACTGGTGAACTGCCACAGACGTCACATACGTCACTGCACGGCTTCACTGCTTCTTGCACAGCACCTGACTGGAGAACTTGTTGCTCAAATAACCGTCAATTCCCTCTTCTGGTTCAACACATGAACTAGGGAAGACTTCTCAGAGTACTGGCGGACTTCAGGTGACGCGTAAATCCACGGGAGCGGGAAACAACTGTCCAACTGACAGGACCAACCGTCGCACGTCCGACCTCTATGACGTGTCGTGTCTGACTGATGGCGCCAGCCCGGCTCGCGGGCCGGACCCCCTTCCTTCGTGACGTCACTTTCGCCACGGGAGGTTTTCATTGGCTCCCGGTGCCACATTGCCGTCGGTGACCAATCCGGTGCCACTGACGTCACACGGTTTTGGCGGGAGATCAGGGAGGCAAGCGCCATCTTGGCTCCCTAACGGGCCTAAACCACAGGCCAAAATATTACTATTTCACTAATTTCTCGGCTCTCCGAGAACACTTCACTCTCTCCCATATATCAAATTGTAGTCTGCAACGTAGAGAACGCTTGGGAAAAGTAGACATGACTCTTACTGCAGGCGTGGGAGAATTATAAGGGAGGGAACTCCGTCACATACCCCTCCCCTTAAAATAAGAGTCATGTCTCGTTAGTGTATGCGGGATAGGGCGTCCGCTACTACGTCGTCCTTCCCCTTGATGTGCTTGACCTTGATCCTTGTCAGACTCTCAGTGCGGGTGAGACTGGTGCCATCCGCCATGGACCAATTACTTTCCTCCTCCGGGAGTTCTCGGTCCCTCGGTACACACAGAACCGTCTTCCGCTGGGGTTCTCGGGACATCGTTCCGTCCTGCTTGTCGGCTCTTCCTTCCACAGTGAAGAAAGGTTTCAGGCGGTCTGCGTGACACACCTGTTTCTTTCGGGGTCCATCCGGCTTCCCAATCTCGTACGACACTGGACCCAACCGTCGCAGCACTTGGTATGGTCCCTTTAACCGCGACTTGGTCACTCTACCTCTACCTGGCAGCACAACCATTACTTGGGATCCGACCTGAAAATCCCTCTGCGCAGCTCTCCTGTCGTACCACTCCGACATCTTACGCTGCACCTCCTTCAGGTGTTTCCCAGCCAGTTCCTTCGCTCTAGTGAGACGTTCTTTGAACTTCTGGACATATTTATTCACCGACCCCACGGTCGCTCCTGGTGTCCATCGTTCCTTCATCATGAATAGCATGGCATATATAATATAGATAAATGGAAAGTAAGCCTTCTCAGGACCCACACGTCCTCCTTCGGCCTTACTAACCAATTCGGGGAACTCCTCCTGCTGTAACTCTCCGAGACGAGTGCGGTTTACCCCTGGAGAACTGGTGAGGGTCACCTGCAACTCACCATTCGGGCTACTTTCGCCCTCCGCTCGTTCTCTGGGTCCTACGCAGAGGTGATCTGTTCCCAGGCTGTCAGTCGTCTCCTCAGCCCCATCAGATCCACAACCTCCTGGTTCTTCGCGTTGCCTCGGTGTCACAGTACAAACGGGGATCGCCACCGGTGCGATTCCCTTCTCGTCCCCACAGGCGTTCAACTCTCCGCCTGTCTCCTCGTGTTGTTCTGGGCACTCTTCGCCTTTCACGAGATGCGGAAGGACATATCCTCCACACGCGTCATTCCCCAAGATGACCTGCGCCTCCATCTTGGGCATTGATGTACAGACTCCCACCACTAGGGTCTGGCAGCCATATTCGGAATTTAAAGTTACCTGGTGTAGGGGCATCCTCACTGGGCCTCCCACAGTGGTCACGCTTGCCACCCCCACACTGGTACTCTTGTAACCCTCGGGGAACAGGGTTTCACTCACCAGGGTAAAGTCAGCCCCGGTGTCTCTTAGCATCTTCACTGGGATGGGGTCTGCGACCCCCATCCTTACGGTTCCTTGACACATGAATGGGTGAACTTTCTTATCCCCATTCAGCACGGGTCCATCCCGCACTCCCTCGGCCCTCTGGTCCTCGAACATCACTAAAGCAACGTGTCCCCGCTGCTTAGGGCGTCTGCATTCCCGCGCGACGTGTCCGGGTATTCCGCAGTTGTAGCAGCGGCCCCTCGGCGGAGACCATCCGCCACCGCTCGCCTTAGCACTGCCTCCAGAGGCCGTCGCACCCTGTGTCTTTCTCGCCTCACTTGTCGTTTCCTTCGTTGCAGTAACAACTTCCGAGCTCTCATCTTGGCTCTCCTCTATCGGCTCTATAACACCTTTTGTTCCTCGGGTGTTCCAACTTGAGAGATGGGACTTGGGAGAACTCGCTCCTGTCCTCCATCCATCCGTCCTTCTATAATTCCTATCGTTTCCGACGTATACGGGTGGTCGGTGCTGTCCCTCTCGGCGTGGGCGTAGGGCTTCTTCTAACATGTCGGCTCGGTCGGCTGCGGCCCTCAGGTTCTTTATGTCCGCCTCCTTTACCCTCATCCTGATCTCAGGAGGGAGCACGGACATAAACTTTTCCATGACCATTAGTTCCTTGACCTCTTTGGCCGACCCCGCTTCTTCAGAGTCCAGCCACTTAAGGAACTTTCTTTCCATGTCCCTCGCCGTCTCCGCATACGATTTTCCTGGCAACCGGGTACATTCTCTAAACCTCTTTCTGTAACACTCTGGCGTGAGCTTAAAGGAACGGAGCACAGCTCGTTTTACCGCATCGTAGTTAGTGCATTCTTGGAAGTCGAGCATAGTGAAGGCTTGGCGAGCTTCACCTGTGAGCCTCCCTTGGACCAACTCCGCCCACTCCGCCCTCGGCCACCTCTTCATAGCAACCACTCTCTCAAAGTGATCGAAGAAACTTTCGGCTTCACTAGGCACAAAGACCGGCAGGTCTCGTTCCCTCACTCGTCGGTCTTCCTGTGGCGGGGCAGGGGCACCTAGTCCCAGTTCAGCTCGCTTCAGCTCCACCTCCTTGTTGGCTTCAATTTCCTGTTGTCTCATCCTAACTTCTTGCTCTCGTTCTTCCCTGCGTAGCTGTGCTTCTCGTTCCTCACGCTGCATCTGTGCTTCTCGCTCCTCACGCTGCATCTGTGCTTCTCGCTCCTCACACTTCATCTGTGCTTCTCGCTCCTGTTCTTCCTGGCGCAGCTGTGCTTCTTGTTCCTCACGCTTCATCTGTGCTTCTCGCTCTTGCTCTTCTTTGCGCTGCTGTGCTTCTTCCCTTCTCAGCTGCGCTTCTGCTTCTCGCTCTTCTTTGCGCTGCTGTGCTTCTTCCCTTCTCAGCTGCGCTTCTGCTTCTCGCTCTTCTCTGCGCTGCTGTGCTTCCAGCTGCAGCTTCATTATTTCCAGCTTAATGCAGTGCCTGCTGCCGCTGGATCCCCTGCTGCTTCCACCGATACTCAGGTGTTCACCCACACTGGCAGGTGTTTGGGGCCGTTCCTCCCCCAAAGCTTCATCTCAAGCCCTGAGCTGAGCCATTATCTCTAGTCTTCTTTCTGCCACTCTGGCAGATTTCAGCTTTATTCCGAAATGATCCGCTATTGCCTGTAACTGTGCCTTGGTGAACTCTTCCAGCACCTGTTCGTCTTTAGAGTCAATAAACCTCGCTACTTTATCACCCTCCATCTTGTGCTACGAGTGTTAACCTACACCTGATCTCTAACACCACTGCCAAGTACCACCACTGCAACCTTTACTTCGATCGAAATCCTGGCGAGGTCGCCAATGTTGGGGTTTACCTCTCTTCACTCTACTCTGGGGTGAGCAATAGTTATGCTCAAGGTCACTCACCGTAGCCCTGCGGGTCTTCACTCGATCCTCACGGCGCCACTGCACGCCAGGAGAGTCTCCCAGTCAATCTTAACGGCCTCTAATTAAGAAAGAGTGGGAACACGACTCGTTCACTTGACTGTCGTGTGCCCTCCCCAACAATAGGGCTCTACGGTTAACCACAAGGTCGCCAACTGGTGTTTTAGGTGGCCAGTAACACCATCAGTGGACTGGTGGAATTAGTGGTAGCCTTGGCAAGGTCCCACTCAAAAGATCAGGAATCAGGCAGGTACTTATTGTTATCACTCTATGCTTTCAGTATAATATAGCCACAAGACCAATGGAGGGAATGATAAAAACACAAAGGTGATTTTGTATTTTACTTAAAATGTATGAAAGATGTCACAAGGCCAAACAATAATCAATAAATCAACTGATCCTGACGCGGCCGGTAATTCCCACGAGTAGTATGCGATCACTAGGTGGCAACACCTCCCCTCCTCATCAAGTGTCAAGAACAGCTGATTGCCTGGCCTCTCCGCGCGAAAGCTTTGCTTGTTTTCTAGATTCACGCGCGCTGTTTCTTTAAATTCTCCAATATTACTAGAAACTCGCACACTCGATATTGTCTACAATAGCACGTATCACTTGGTTACACTGTACTCAGGCTCAAACAGTCTTTTCTACAATCAATGCTACCATGACTCACTGTAATGGCTTTACATTGTTCTTCACTCAGCAATATATTATGAACTATTAACACTGGAGTTTTCAGTACTTTCTCTCGTGGGCGATAACGCAATAATTCACTGTACTCACAAACGACTTATCACTGCATGAACATAGCATATATAATGTAGATACATCAAATATCAATACATGGAAAATAAATGATTTCTGGGCACACAGCCTAACTTTCAAACACTGGCATAATATTATATATAATTTACCACTATATGTTCATATCAAAATCTATAGAAAGATATACACAACACAGTAAATTTATCACTTGTTCCTGGTGCCTGTACACACCAATAATCAACATGAATATTACAAGTACTCTTGATAGTACTGTCTAGCACACTGGTGCTTTACCGTGACATGGGTGAGACTTGCTCACGACATATAAAATCCTCAGGCTAGATAATATAGCCGAATAATATAGCTAACTACAGGGGAATAAGGAGGGAACTAGAAACACCTACTTCACCCTATCCTCCGATGAGAGTCGAGATGTAGCTCCTGGTCCTCGTGTCGGGAACGCCCCCACACACACGTCGTCGTGTCCTACCAGAGCCTCTCGTCGTCCCACCGTTTAGCGCGTCGTCTCCGTGCCTCCTCACTGCAGGTCCGTCCTCCTTCTTAACTTCTTGAAGGTTGGAGTCTGTCTCCTGGCCGTCGTCTTCTCCCAGCAACGGCTATCGCCTACGTCTCAGCTACAGTCGTCCGGTTTCCCCAAATAGTCCTCTCCTTCCTCAGCTACCCAGTGGCTCTGTCAGCCACTACGCTGTCACGAACTGGTGAACTGCCACAGACGTCACATACGTCACTGCACGGCTTCACTGCTTCTTGCACAGCACCTGACTGGAGCACTTGTTGCTCAAATAACCATCAATTCCTTCTTCTAGTTGAACACATGAACTGTGGAAGACTTCTCAGAGTACTGGCGGACTTCAGGTGACGCGTAAATCCACGGGAGCGGGAAACAACTGTCCAACTGACAGGACCAACCGTCGCACGTCCGACCTCTATGACGTGTCGTGTCTGACTGAAGGCGCCAGCCCGGCTCGCGGGCCGGACCCCCTTCCTTCGTGACGTCACTTTCGCCACGGGAGGTTTTCATTGGCTCCCGGTGCCACATTGCCGTCGGTGACCAATCCGGTGCCACTGACGTCACACGGTTTTGGCGGGAGATCAGGGAGGCAAGCGCCATCTTGGCTCCCTAACGGGCCTAAACCACAGGCCAAAATATTACTATTTCACTAATTTCTCGGCTCTCCGAGAACACTTCACTCTCTCCTATATATCAAATTGTAGCCTGCAACGTAGAGAACGCTTGGGAAAAGTAGACATGACTCTTACTGCAGGCGTGGGAGAATTATAAAGGGGGGGAACTCCGTCACAATATATATATATATATATATATATATATATATATATATATATATATATATATATATATATATATATATATATATATATATATATATTTATGTCGTACCTAGTAGCCAGAACGCACTTCTCGGCCTACTATGCAAGACCCGATTTGCCTAATAGGCCGAGTGATTTTCTTTATTTAAAAAAAAATCCAAGTAGTTTACTTGAATTATTATTATTATTTTATATTAGGACCATAATCTATTGACTTAGTTGTGTTAGTTTAGGTAAGGTTATGATAGATTAGGCTAGGTTAGGTAGGGCTGGTTAGGTTCGGTAATATATCAACGTTAGTTTTAACTCAAATTAAAAAAAATAGATCATACATAATGATATGAATAGCTTTATCATTTCATAAAAAAATACAAAAATAATGAAATTACTGAAAACTTGGCTTATTAGGCAAATTGGGTTGCATAGTAGGCCTAGAACTGTATTCTGGCTACTAGGTACAGCATATATATATATATATATATATATATATATATATATATATATATATATATATATATATATATATATATATATATATATATATATATATATATATATATATATATGTCGTACCTAGTAGCCAGAACACACTTCTCGGCCTACTATGCAAGGCCCGATTTGCCTAATAAGCCAAGTTTTCCTGAATTAATATATTTTCTCTAATTTTTTTCTTATGAAATGATAAAGCTACCCATTTCATTATGTATGAGGTAAATTTTTTTTTATTGGAGTTAAAATTAACGTAGATATATGACCAAACCTAACCAACCCTACCTAACCTATCTTTATAGGTTAGGTTAGGTTAGGTAGCCAAAAAAGTTAGGTTAGGGTAGGTTAGGTAGGTTAGGTTGTCGAAAAACAATTAATTCATAAAAACTTGGCTTATTAGGCAAATCGGGCCTTGCATAATAGGCTGAGAAGTGCGTTCTGGCTACTAGGTACGACATATATATATATATATATATATATATATATATATATATATATATATATATATATATATATATATATATATATATATATATATTTATATATATATATATATATATATATATATATATATATATATATATATATATATATATATATATATATATATATATATATTAGTATATTTTGGTAGCAGTCTTTCCTGTAGACATATATTATTAAATATGACCGAAAAAGTAAGATTAATAATTCTAACACGAATTTTCTCAATCTTTCGTACATTACGCTTCACTGTTGGAGGTAAATCAAAAATCACTTCTCCAAAATTCATTTTTATTTCTAGTCTGACGCGACACGGGCGCGTTTCATAAAACTTATTACATTTTCAAAGACTTCACAAATACACAACTGATTAGAACGTATCTCTGATTTTATATCTACATTTGAGTGAGGTGGGAAGGGTGATGTGGCATTAACACAAGACAGAACAGGAGGGGATATTAATAGGGTATTAAAAGTATCAACACAAGACAGAACAGAAACAATGGGTATTGAATTGAAGTGTTTGTAGAAAGCCTATTGGTCCATATTTCTTGATGCTTCTATATTGGAGCGGAGTCTTGAGGTGGGTAGAATATAGTTGTGCAATAATTGGCTGTTGATTGCTGGTGTTGACTTCTTGATGTGTAGTGCCTCGCAAACGTCAAGCCGCCTGCTATCGCTGTATCTATCGATGATTTCTGTGTTGTTTATTAGGATTTCTCTGGCGATGGTTTGGTTATGGGAAGAGATTATATGTTCCTTAATGGAGCCCTGTTGCTTATGCATCGTTAAACGCCTAGAAAGAGATGTTGTTGTCTTGCCTATATACTGGGTTTTTTGGAGCTTACAGTCCCCAAGTGGGCATTTGAAGGCATAGACGACATTAGTCTCTTTTAAAGCGTTCTGTTTTGTGTCTGGAGAGTTTCTCATGAGTAGGCTGGCCGTTTTTCTGGTTTTATAGTAAATCGTCAGTTGTATCCTCTGTTTTTTGTCTGTAGGGATAACGTTTCTATTAACAATATCTTTCAGGACCCTTTCCTCCGTTTTATGAGCTGTGGAAAAGAAGTTCCTGTAAAATAGTCTAATAGGGGGTATAGGTGTTGTGTTAGTTGTCTCTTCAGAGGTTGCTTGGCTTTTCACTTTCCTTCTTATGATGTCTTCGATGAAACCATTGGAGAAGCCGTTATTAACTAGGTCCTGCCTTACCCTACAGAGTTCTTCGTCGACTTGCTTCCATTCTGAGCTGTGGCTGAGAGCACGGTCGACGTATGCGTTAACAACACTCCTCTTGTACCTGTCAGGGCAGTCGCTGTTGGCATTTAGGCACATTCCTATGTTTGTTTCCTTAGTGTAGACTGCAGTGTGGAAACCTCCGCCCTTTTCCATGACTGTTACATCTAGAAAAGGCAGCTTCCCATCCTTTTCCGTCTCGTAAGTGAAACGCAGCACGGAACTCTGCTCAAATGCCTCCTTCAGCTTCTGCAGATGTCTGACATCAGGTACCTGTGTAAAAATGTCGTCAACATACCTGCAGTATATGGCCGGTTTCAAGTTCATGTCGACTAAGACTTTTTGCTCGATGGTACCCATGTAGAAGTTTGCAAACAGGACACCTAGGGGAGAACCCTTGGCGACCCCATCTATTTGCTTATACATGTGCCCATCCGGGCTCAAGAAGGGTGCCTCTTTAGTACAAGCTTGGAGTAGTTTCCTCAGAATATTTTCTGGTATGTCAAGAGGAGTACAGGCTGGATCACGATACACTCTATCGGCTATCATTCCGATTGTCTCGTCCACAGGTACGTTGGTAAACAGCGATTCTACGTCCAACGAGGCTCTTATCCCTGTGGCCCGTGTGCCCCGCAGTAAGTCCACAAATTCCTTTGGAGACTTCAGGCTGAAGGCGCAAGGAACATAAGGAGTCAGCAGGCCGTTGAGTCGCTTTGCCAGTCTGTACGTGGGTGTGGGTATCTGGCAAATGATTGGCCGAAGTGGGTTTCCAGGCTTGTGCGTCTTGACATTTCCATACGCATATCCAGGTTTATATATATATATATATATATATATATATATATATTAGTATATTTTGGTAGCAGTCTTTCCTGTAGACATATATTATTAAATATGACCGGAAAAGTAAGATTAATAATTCTAACACGAATTTTCTCGATCTTTCGTACATTTCTTTTCACTGTTAATGGTAATTCAAAAATCAATTCTCCAAAATTCATTTTTATTTCTAGTCTGACGCGACACTTGAGCGCGTTTCGTAAAACTTATTACATTTTCAAAGACTTTAGTTTACACATACACAACTGAATAGAACTTACACATCTCCAATTTGTTTATATCTACATTTGAGTGAGGTGGATGGGGTGAGGTGGCATTAATAGGGTATTAATTTCATCAACACAAGACAGAACACGAAACAATAGGTATTGAATGGAAGTGATTGTAGAAAGCCTATTGGTCCATATTTCTTGATGCTTCTATATTGGAGCGGAGTCTTGAGGTGGATAGAATATAGTTGTGCATTAATTGGCTGTTGATTGCTGGTGTTGACTTTTAAAAGTCAACAAAAGGATATATATATATATATATATATATATATATATATATATATATATATATATATATATATATATATATATATATATATATATATATATATATATATATATATATATATATATATATTATGCAAGTATTCTTGTTCAACATTTCTCTTGTTAGAAATTTCTCTTGTCTTCTAACAAGAGAAATGTTGAATATATATATATATATATATATATATATATATATATATATATATATATATATATATATATATATATATATATATATATATATATATATATATATATATATATATATATATATATATATATATATATATATATATATATATATATATTCAACATTTCTCTTGTTAGAAGACAAGAGAAATATATATATATATATATATATATATATATATATATATATATATATATATATATATATATATATATATATATATATATATATATATATATATATATATATATATATATATATATATATATATATATATATATTAGTATATTTTGGTAGCAGTCTTTCCTGTAGACATATATTATTAAATATGACCGAAAAAGTAAGATTAATAATTCTAACACGAACTTTCTCAATCTTTCGTACATTACGCTTCACTGTTGGAGGTAAATAAAAAATCACTTCTCCAAAATTCATTTTTATTTCTAGTCTGACGCGACACGGGTGCGTTTCGTAAAACTTATTACATTTTCAAAGACTTCACAAATACACAACTGATTAGAACGTATCTCTGATTTTATATCTACATTTGAGTGAGGTGGTAAGGGTGATGTGGCATTAACACAAGACAGAACAGGAGGGGATATTAATAGGGTATTAAAAGTATCAACACAAGACAGAACAGAAACAATGGGTATTGAATAGAAGTGTTTGTAGAAAGCCTATTGGTCCATATTTCTTGATGCTTCTATATTGGAGCGGAGTCTTGAGGTGGGTAGAATATAGTTGTGCAATAATTGGCTGTTGATTGCTGGTGTTGACTTCTTGATGTGTAGTGCCTCGCAAACGTCAAGCCGCCTGCTATCGCTGTATCTATCGATGATTTCTGTGTTGTTTACTAGGATTTCTCTGGCGATGGTTTGGTTATGGGAAGAGATTATATGTTCCTTAATGGAGCCCTGTTGCTTATGCATCGTTAAACGCCTAGAAAGAGATGTTGTTGTCTTGCCTATATACTGGGTTTTTTGGAGCTTACAGTCCCCAAGTGGGCATTTGAAGGCATAGACGACATTAGTCTCTTTTAAAGCGTTCTGTTTTGTGTCTGGAGAGTTTCTCATGAGTAGGCTGGCCGTTTTTCTGGTTTTATAGTAAATCGTCAGTTGTATCCTCTGATTTTTGTCTGTAGGGATAACGTTTCTATTAACAATATTTTTCAGGACCCTTTCCTCCGTTTTATGAGCTGCGGAAAAGAAGTTCCTGTAAAATAGTCTAATAGGGGGTATAGGTGTTGTGTTAGTTGTCTCTTCAGAGGTTGCATGGCTTTTCACTTTCCTTCTTATGATGTCTTCGATGAAACCATTGGAGAAGCCGTTATTGACTAGGACCTGCCTTACCCTACAGAGTTCTTCGTCGACTTGCTTCCATTCTGAGCTGTGGCTGAGAGCACGGTCGATGTATGCGTTAACAACACTCCTCTTGTACCTGTCAGGGCAGTCGCTGTTGGCATTTAGGCACATTCCTATGTTTGTTTCCTTAGTGTAGACTGCAGTGTGGAAACCTCCGCCCTTGTCCATGACTGTTACATCTAGAAAATGCAGCTTCCCATCCTTTTCCGTCTCGTAAGTGAAACGCAGCACGGAACTCTGCTCAAATGCCTCCTTCAGCTTCTGCAGATGTCTGACATCAGGTACCTGTGTAAAAATGTCGTCAACATACCTGCAGTATATGGCCGGTTTCAAGTTCATGTCGACTAAGACTTTTTGCTCGATGGTACCCATGTAGAAGTTTGCAAACAGGACACCTAGGGGAGAACCCATGGCGACCCCATCTACTTGCTTATACATGTGCCCATCCGGGCTCAAGAAGGGTGCCTCTTTAGTACAAGCTTGGAGTAGTTTCCTCAGAATACTTTCTGGCATGTCAAGAGGAGTACAGGCTGGATCACGATACACTCTGTCGGCTATCATTCCGATTGTCTCGTCCACAGGTACGTTGGTAAACAGCGATTCTACGTCCAACGAGGCTCTTATCCCTGTGGCCCGTGTGCCCCGCAGTAAGTCCACAAATTCCTTTGGAGACTTCAGGCTGAAGGCGCAAGGAACATAAGGAGTCAGCAGGCCGTTGAGTCGCTTTGCCAGTCTGTACGTGAGTGTGGGTATCTGGCTAATGATTGGCCGAAGTGGGTTTCCAGGCTTGTGCGTCTTCACATTTCCTTACGCATATCCAGGTTTATATTCCCCAATGATCTTTGGCAGGTGGAGTCCGGATTTCTTGGCGTTTACAGTTTCGATCAGTTTGTTGACCTTTGCTTTTAATTCGGCTGTAGTGTCCTTCGTTACCCTTTGGAACTTAGTTTGGTCAGAGAGTATGATGTTCATTTTCGCCAGATATTCGTCTTTTTTAAGAATGACATATATTGGCGACTTGTCACCTCTCCTGACAACTATCTCCTTGTTCTCACGAAAGGCTTTTAGCTGCCGCTTTAAGCTCGGGGGACAGTATGGTGCTTCTGTAGTTGCCTCGATTCTTTCCTCCTTCTGCAATAAGTTCTGCTTGTAAGGTATCTTTGGTAGTGACCTTCTTTTGTGTCTCGAGGTCGAATATGTCGTCCAACAGAATTTCCAACTCTACTTTCCGGAAAGTAGAGTCAATCAACAGCCAATTATTGCACAACTATATTCTACCCACCTCAAGACTCCGCTCCAATATAGAAGCATCAAGAAATATGGACCAATAGGCTTTCTACAAACACTTCTATTCAATACCCATTGTTTCTGTTCTGTCTTGTGTTGATACTTTTAATACCCTATTAATATCCCCTCGTGTTCTGTCTTGTGTTAATGCCACATCACCCTTACCACCTCACTCAAATGTAGATATAAAATCAGAGATACGTTCTAATCAGTTGTGTATTTGTGAAGTCTTTGAAAATGTAATAAGTTTTACGAAACGCGCCCGTGTCGCGTCAGACTAGAAATAAAAATGAATTTTGGAGAAGTGATTTTTGATTTACCTCCAACAGTGAAGCGTAATGTACGAAAGATTGAGAAAATTCGTGTTAGAATTATTAATCTTACTTTTTCGGTCATATTTAATAATATATATATATATATATATATATATATATATATATATATGCGAACAAGCCTGAATGGTCCCCAGGACGATATGCGAATGAAAACTCACACCCCAGAAGTGACTCGAACCCATACTCCCAGGAGCAACGCAACTGGTAACTACAGGGCGCCTTAATCCACTTGACCATCACGGCCTTCAAAAGGAAGTGATAGCCGAGGCTATTTGAGCCACTTCCCCGACGGCAACTCGGATGGTAATCTTGGGCATAGCATTTCACCAAATCACCTCATTCTTTGCGCCCTGTAGTTACCAGTTGCGTTGCTCCTGGGAGTATGGGTTCGAGTCACTTCTGGGGTGTGAGTTTTCATTCACATATAGTCCTGGGGACCATTCAGGCTTGTTCGCATTTGTGTTCCTCACGTGTGCCCCAAAGAATGAGGTGATATGGTGAAATGCTATGCCCAAGATTACCATCCGAGTTGCCGTCGGGGAAGTGGCTCAAATAGCCTCGGCTATCACTTCCTTTTGACGGCCGTGATAGTCAAGTGGATTAAGGCGCCCTGTAGTTACCAGTTGCGTTGCTCCTGGGAGTATGGGTTCGAGTCACTTCTGGGGTGTGAGTTTTCAGTCGCATATAGTCCAGGGGACCAATCAGGCTTGTTCGCATTTGTGTTCCTCACGTGTGCCCCAAAGAATGATTTGATTTGGTGAAATGCTATGCCCAAGATTACCATCCGAGTTGCCGGCGGGGAAGTGGTTTAAATAGCTTCGGCTACCACTTCCTTTTGTCCGGCCGTGATGGTCAAGCGGATTAAGGCGCCCTGTAGTTACCAGTTGCGTTGCTCCTGGGAGTATGGGTTCGAGTCACTTCTGGGGTGTGAGTTTTCAGTCGCATATAGTCCTGGGGACCATTCAGGCTTGTTCGCATTTGTGTTCCTCACGTGTGCCCCAAAGAATGAGGTGATTTGGTGAAATGCTATGCCCAAGATTACCATCCGAATTGCCGGCGGGGAAGTGGTTTAAATAGCTTCGGCTACCACTTCCTTTTGTCCGGCCGTGATGGTCAAGCGGATTAAGGCGCCCTGTAGTTACCAGTTGCGTTGCTCCTGGGAGTATGGGTTCGAGTCACTTCTGGGGTGTGAGTTTTCAGTTGCATATAGTCCAGGGGACCATTCAGGCTTTTTCGCATATATATATATATATATATATATATATATATATATATATATATATATATATATATATATATATATATATATATATATATATATATACATATATATATATATATATATATATATATATATATATATATATATACATATATATATATATATATATATATATATATATATATATATATATATATATATATATATATATATATATATATATATATATATATATATATATATATATATATATGTCGTACCTAGTAGCCAGAACGCACTTCTCAGCCTACTATGGAAGGCCCGATTTGCCTAATAAGCCAAGTTTTCATGAATTAATTGTTTTTCGACTACCTAACCTACCTAACCTTACCTAACCTAACTTTTTCGGCTACCTAACCTAACCTATAAAGATAGGTTAGGTTAGGTTAGGTAGGGTTGGTTAGGTTCGGTCATATATATCTACGTTAATTTGAACTCCAATAAAAAAAAATTGACCTCATACATAATGAAATTGGTAGCTTTATCATTTCATAAGAAATTTTTTTTAGAAAATATATTAATTCAGGAAAACTTGGCTTATTAGGCAAATCGGGCCTTGCATAGTAGGCTCAGAAGTGCGTTCTGGCTACTAGGTACGACATATATATATATATATATATATATATATATATATATATATATATATATATATATATATATATATATATAAATATATATATATATATATATATATATATATATATATATATATAATTGCACCAGAGGTACCACCTCTGGTGCAATTATAGGGTCCCACAGTCTCAGAAAAGGGAACACAGAGCATTCAGGGAAAAACTTGCCATTTAACTCTGAATATGTAAGAGTGTTCTCTTCTCCTACTACCCCCCCCCCTTTATTATGGTGTACACTTATTTATGCAAAGTTATGAACAAAAAATGAACATTAAGAGAACACAAAAAAAATGTTTGCTTCCTAGAGGCTGTAGATTTCCTCGAACTCCTCCGACTCCGGACAGGAACCGAGGATTCAGCGGGCATTCCCCCCTCTGGATCGCGACATTGAGGCGCTGAAAGAGAATACTTGCCGCGCTTGGGTTTCTTGTGGTGCCAATGAGCTTAGAACCAAGATCCTTAAGAAACCTTCTTGCACTCTCTCCCCGTGGGCCCAGGGTCTCAGACCCTATTGGAACGAAGTTGTACCGTTGATCTAATTGCCTGTACTTGGCTGACTTGTGTCTTTCTCTGTGCGTCGCCGCGGCTCCTGCTGTGCCGGCAGAGAGGCTGATGTATGTGGTTGCCATGGTGGATACGCAGGTATAGTCCCATGCCAACTCTCTGCCACCCTTGCACGGGCGCACTGTGATTCCGTCTGGTCGGCCGGCAAAGCTAACAGAGTCTCGGTTCAGTAGGTTTCGGGGCTCTCTCTCCTGGGAAGGATATTTGTTTCGAAACATTCCATGTACAGATTGCTCGAAACAGGGGAGAGGGGGATTACCCATCGCCATGCCAAATGTTTGTTTATAAAATGAATCATTAAAGCTGAAATAATTATCTTTAATGCACAATTTTATAAGTTCAATAATGGTGTTAGTAGGCAAAGTTAAAATATACCTTGGGAGTAGATCCCGTAAGAATGACAACAGATCATCAACAGGAACCCTAGTGAACAGAGCTCTGTTCACTAGGGTTCCTGTCTGTTCCTGTTGATGATCTGTTGTCATTGATGATTTTACCCTCAAATTTGCTTTGGTACAGGTACGTTGACGATATTTTGTGCCTGTGGCCGGTTAATCATAACGAAACTGATTTTCTCAATCAAATTAATTCGCTGGTTCCGTCAATTAAATTCACAATTGAGAACGAAGTGAATAGTGTTCTGCCTTTTTTAGACATCATGATTCATAGAATTGGTAGGAGTTTCAAATTCAATGTGTATAGGAAACCTACCAATGTGTGCTCGTAAGTACATTTCTATTCAAATCATCATGTTCAGGTCAAGCGGGCAGTTTTTTCTGGTATGTTTCTCAGAGCGCTGAGAGTTTGCAGTCCGGAATTTTTCGATGAAGAAATAGCAAATATATTTGAAATTGGGAAGAAGTTAAAATACCCAAAATCGATCTTGGATCTTGCGTTTGGTCAAGCGAAAAGGACTTTCTACAAACAGACTAACTAAGTCTAAACCAGAACTGAAAAATTCGTTGGTATTACCATATTCTGAGGGTCTAGTAAATCTTGCCCCAGCCCTGAAGAACCTTAATATTAATCTAGTGTTCAAAAATGATAATACAGTTAAGTCCATGTTAATTAAGAACTCGCCCTCGTCTGTAGCAGGTTGTGTGTATTCCATCCCTTGTAATGAGTTTGCATGTGTTTACATCGGCCAGACAGGTAAATCTCTTTCCTCGCGTTTAAAACAGCATTCATATGCTATTCGTACAGCCTGGCAATCCAGTGCATTGTATTTACATTCCAGTTTATGTAATCATTCTATCGACTTCACAGGGGCAAAATGTATTGTTAAAAGTAAGGATTTTGTTGAACGAAACGTGATCGAGTCTGCTCTGATCAAACATTGTAACAACAGCCTTAATGTGAGCCCCAGTATGTACAAGTTGGATCCCTATTTAAGCCTCAATATAGCACGTCAAAACAATATAGCAATCATTTAACACGTATGGCACTTGGAGATATTAATAGGACCTGCCTCGTATGGGCCAATAGGCCTTCTGCAGTTACCTTCTTTCTTATAATTCCTTTCCTTCACTTATTTTTGGTGGTCAGGTGATCTGCCCAGGCGGATATAAAGGACTGATCAGCAATCTTATCTTCATTCTACTTTGCTCTGATGAAGGCGAATTAGCCGAAAACGCGTTAAGCATTTTCTTTATTTCACATGTGGTTATTCTGCATACTTGGATCAGTGTTTTTGTGATCATTGTTGCATATATATATATATATATATATATATATATATATATATATATATATATATATATATATATATATATATATATATATATATATATATATATATATATATATATATATATATATATATATATATATATGTATGTATGTGTTTGTGTGTGTATGTGTCAGCTTCAAACTTCTGCTTTCAGTTTCTATATAGATATGCGCCTATTTTCCAGAAAATTTTAATTATAGTGTTACATAGCTGGTAAGTAACAAAAAGTATCTCTGTTTCTCTCTCTCTATCTCCTTACCGAGAACCCTCACACTCCTCCAAACAGCTACGTATCAGTACCCCTGCTCACAGGGGCAAGAGCATCTGGGCATCAACACAGCCACTCCCATTCTCTTCACAAATATTGCAATCTAACATTCCCTTCCCCCTGCACATCATCATGCCGCTGTCACACAGTCACTTGGTCACCACTCCACTCATTACACACACACCCTCATTCCCTACCTCTCTTCACTGTTGTTTCCTCCGTCCCAACTCGATCTAACTGTCTGACAAGCGTCGAATTGGCAGTGATTTTTGCCTAACGACAAACATTTATGATTTGACCACGCACCTGGTAAAAGGTCTCGTCAATATTTAGGTGTTATTGATTTCACTAAATCATTGAAATATTTTGCGTAATATTCGATAGCGTGAAAAAGAGTTAATTGGGAGGATAGGGTCTGAAGATAGGCTCTGAGGATAGGCAATAATTGTGAGGATAGACTGGTGGATCATCCTTCTTCACCATATTATCCCCCCCCCCTCTTCCCTACCTTCCTGTAGTATGCGGTTACAGACGCTGCTGTAGTTACTCATACACAGCGCCGGGGGGGGGGGGGGGGGGTCGGATTTCAGTGATTGTCGAGACATAAGCTGTGATGGACACGCAGCCCTTCATACCTGGGAGTAACTTGACACCTTGAGGGACGCTCGTCTTACAAGGAAGGGCTGTAATCTTGCTCAGTCTTAATAACTATAATCTTACTGTCACTGCGTCATATATTCTTCCCCCTGGAATAATGTCTTAGTCCACCAAGATGGGTATACAGACTATGGCTCTATACCCAGCACGCGTGTAAGCTCAGGCAGGAATATTTTAACTACAATTTGGTTAATCTCAATCACACGTCGAGAGACTGTAAATTATATAAGCAAATTTGAGCAAAAATAAAAGATACCATGTATGATTATTTTTATTATGGGACCTGAATTTATCTACACTGGAGGAGCGGTGGACCAGAGAAGATATGACCACAATATATACAACCCGTTCTCGCAAATTTAATAAGTCAATATTGACTTATTAAATATGTGCATAGGTGACATACTTAACATAATAGTTTCCCTTGAAAAGCTTCATAGAAAACACCGACCTTACCTAACCTACTTAGTATGTTAAGATAAGCATCTTATTGCTTCGTAATTACAATTATTACCTAACTTATACCTATAATAGGTTAAGTAACAATTGTAATTTCGAAGCTATAAGATGCTTATTTTAACATACTAAGTAGGTTAGGTAAGGTCGGTGTTTTCTATGAAGCTTTTCAAGGGAAACTATTATGTTTAGTATGTCACCTATGCACGCAACTAATAAGTCAATATTGACTTATTCAATTTGCGAGAATGGGTTGCAATATAAGGTACGAAGGGATAGAGGTACGAAGGGATAGAGGTACGAAGGGACAGAGGTACAAAGGGATAGAGGTACGAAGGGATAGAAGTACGAAGGGACAGAGGTACAAAGGGATAGAGGTACGAAGGGATAGAGGTACGAAGGGACAGAGGTACAAAGGGATAGAGGTACGAAGTAATGGAAGGGATCAAATCTCCAATACACAACAGAACGAGAAGAACCATATGTAAGATGGAAACCTTAATGCGTCAGAAAGATAAGAAAACTCTCGTACGCAGTGAGAAAAGTAAGCAATTAGAGCCAACTTACAACCAAGAGTAGTTAAGACAGAGTACTTGAAAGTTAGGTTGACCAAACAGGACGAGTTGGCCCCCAGGAGCTATGTCTCGCCCCCAGTATACTCTGCTAGGTCAGCACACACACACACACACACACACACACACACACACACACACACACACACACACACACACACACACACACACACACACACACACACACACACACACACACACACACACACACACACACACACACACACACACACACACACACACACACACACTCACACACACACACACACACACACACACACACACAACTTGCATCAATGATGGTCACTCAACTAAGGGTTCGTTGTAGGAGGGGAAATGGACCTAGCGAAACAAGACGACAAAAGAGGGGAAAAACGAGAAAGGATGAGCATTAATAAATGGAATTGATAGGGTGCAGAAAATGTTGAAATATAGTTAAGAAATAACAATGAAAAGAGAGGATACAGATGGAATTTGTGGATACAGATGGAAGTTGCGGGCACAGATGGAAGTTGAGGACACGGATGGAAGTTGTGGGCACAAATGGAAGTTGAGGACACAGATGGAAATTATGGGCACAGATGGAAGTTGAGGACACAGATAGAAGTTGAGGACAAAATGGAAGTTGTGGACATAGATGGAAGTTGAGGACACAGATGGAAGTTGAGTGCAGAAATGGAAGTTGAGGACACAGATGGAAGTTATGGGCACAGATGGAAGTTATGGGCACAGATGGAAGTTGAGGACACAAATGGAGGTTGTGGACACAGATGGAAGTTGAGAAAACAGATGGAAGTTGTGGACACAGATGGAAGTTGTGGACACAGATGGAAGTTGTGGACACAGATGGAAGTTGAGGAAACAGATGGAAGTTGAGGAAACAGATGGAAGTTGTGGACACAGATGGAAGTTGTGGACACAGATGGAAGTTGTGGAAACAGATGGAAGTTGTGGGCACAGATGGAAGTTGAGGACACAGATGGAAGTTGTGGACACAGATGGAAGTTGTGGACACAGATGGAAGTTGTGGACACAGATGGAAGGTGAGGACACAGATGGAAGTTGAGGAAACAGATGGAAGTTGTGGACACAAATGGAAGTTGTGGACACAGATGGAAGTTGTGGACACAGATGGAAGGTGAGGACACAGATGGAAGTTGAGGAAACAGATGGAAGTTGTGGACACAGATGGAAGTTGTGGACACAGATGGAAGGTGTGGACACAGATGAAAGTTGAGGAAACAGATGGAAGTTGTGGACACAGATGGAAGTTGTGGACACAGATGGAAGTTGTGGACACAGATGGAAGGTGAGGACACAGATGGAAGTTGAGGAAACAGATGGAAGTTGAGGAAACAGATGGAAGTTGTGGACACAGATGGAAGTTGTGGAAACAGATGGAAGTTGTGGGCATAGATGGAAGTTGAGGAAACAGATGGAAGTTGTGGACGCAAATGGAAGTTGAGGACGCAGATGGAAGTTGAGGAAACAGATGGAAGTTGTGGGCACAGATTGAAGTTGTGGACACAGATGAAAGTTGTGGACACAGATGAAAGTTGTGGGCACAGATGGAAGTTGTGGGCACAGATGGAAGTTGAGGACACAGATGGAAGTTGTGGACGCAGATGGAAGTTGAGGACACAGACGGAAGTTGTAGACACAGATGGAAGTTGTGGGCACAGATGGAAGTTGAGGACACAGATGGAAGTTGTGGACACAGATGAAAGTTGTGGACACAGATGGAAGTTGTGGGCACAGATGGAAGTTGTGGGCACAGATGAAAGTTGTGGGCACAGATGGAAGTTGAGGACACAGATGGAAGTTGTGGACACAGATGAAAGTTGTGAGCACAGATGAAAGTTGTGAGCACAGATAGAAGTTGTGGGCACAGATGGAAGTTGTGGACACAGATGGAAGTTGTGGACACAGATGAAAGTTGTGAGCACAGATAGAAGTTGTGGGCACAGATGGAAGTAATGGACACAGATGGAAGTTGTGGACACAGATGGAAGTTGAGGACACAGATGGAAGTTGAGAACACAGATGGAAGTTGTGGACACAGATGGAAGTTGAGGACACAGATGGAAGTTGTGGGCACAGATGGAAGTTGAGGACACAGATGGAAGTTGTGGACACAGATGGAAGTTGTGGGCACAGATGGAAGTTATGGGCACAGATGGAAGTTGTGGGCACAGATGGAAGTTGAGGACACAGATGGAAGTTGTGGACACAGATGGAAGTTAAGGACACAGATGGAAGTTATGGGCACAGATGGAAGTTATGGGCACAGATGGAAGTTGAGGACACAAATGGAGGTTGTGGACACAGATGGAAGTTGAGAAAACAGATGGAAGTTGTGGACACAGATGGAAGTTGTGGACACAGATGGAAGTTGTGGACACAGATGGAAGTTGAGGAAACAGATGGAAGTTGAGGAAACAGATGGAAGTTGTGGACACAGATGGAAGTTGAGGAAACAGATGGAAGTTGAGGAAACAGATGGAAGTTGTGGACACAGATGGAAGTTGTGGACACAGATGGAAGTTGTGGAAGCAGATGGAAGTTGTGGGCACAGATGGAAGTTGAGGACACAGATGGAAGTTGTGGACACAGATGGAAGTTGTGGACACAGATGGAAGTTGTGGACACAGATGGAAGGTGAGGACACAGATGGAAGTTGAGGAAACAGGTGGAAGTTGTGGACACAGATGGAAGTTGTGGACACAGATGGAAGTTGTGGACACAGATGGAAGGTGAGGACACAGATGGAAGTTGAGGAAACAGATGGAAGTTGTGGACACAGATGGAAGTTGTGGACACAGATGGAAGGTGTGGACACAGATGAAAGTTGAGGAAACAGATGGAAGTTGTGGACACAGATGGAAGTTGTGGACACAGATGGAAGTTGTGGACACAGATGGAAGGTGAGGACACAGATGGAAGTTGAGGAAACAGATGGAAGTTGAGGAAACAGATGGAAGTTGTGGACACAGATGGAAGTTGTGGAAACAGATGGAAGTTGTGGGCATAGATGGAAGTTGAGGAAACAGATGGAAGTTGAGGAAACAGATGGAAGTTGTGGACACAGATGGAAGTTGTGGACACAGATGGAAGTTGTGGAAGCAGATGGAAGTTGTGGGCACAGATGGAAGTTGAGGACACAGATGGAAGTTGTGGACACAGATGGAAGTTGTGGACACAGATGGAAGTTGTGGACACAGATGGAAGGTGAGGACACAGATGGAAGTTGAGGAAACAGATGGAAGTTGTGGACACAGATGGAAGTTGTGGACACAGATGGAAGTTGTGGACACAGATGGAAGGTGAGGACACAGATGGAAGTTGAGGAAACAGATGGAAGTTGTGGACACAGATGGAAGTTGTGGACACAGATGGAAGGTGTGGACACAGATGAAAGTTGAGGAAACAGATGGAAGTTGTGGACACAGATGGAAGTTGTGGACACAGATGGAAGTTGTGGACACAGATGGAAGGTGAGGACACAGATGGAAGTTGAGGAAACAGATGGAAGTTGAGGAAACAGATGGAAGTTGTGGACACAGATGGAAGTTGTGGAAACAGATAGAAGTTGTGGGCATAGATGGAAGTTGAGGAAACAGATGGAAGTTGTGGACGCAAATGGAAGTTGAGGACGCAGATGGAAGTTGAGGAAACAGATGGAAGTTGTGGGCACAGATTGAAGTTGTGGACACAGATGGAAGTTGTGGACACTGATGAAAGTTGTGGACACAGATGAAAGTTGTGGGCACAGATGGAAGTTGTGGGCACAGATGGAAGTTGAGGACACAGATGGAAGTTGTGGACGCAGATGGAAGTTGAGGACACAGACGGAAGTTGTAGACACAGATGGAAGTTGTGGGCACAGATGGAAGTTGAGGACACAGATGGAAGTTGTGGACACAGATGAAAGTTGTGGACACAGATGGAAGTTGTGGGCACAGATGGAAGTTGTGGGCACAGATGAAAGTTGTGGGCACAGATGGAAGTTGTGGACACAGATGGAAGTTGTGGACACAGATGAAAGTTGTGAGCACAGATGAAAGTTGTGAGCACAGATAGAAGTTGTGGGCACAGATGGAAGTTGTGGACACAGATGGAAGTTGTGGACACAGATGAAAGTTGTGAGCACAGATAGAAGTTGTGGGCACAGATGGAAGTAATGGACACAGATGGAAGTTGTGGACACAGATGGAAGTTGAGGACACAGATGGAAGTTGAGAACACAGATGGAAGTTGTGGACACAGATGGAAGTTGAGGACACAGATGGAAGTTGTGGGCACAGATGGAAGTTGAGGACACAGATGGAAGTTGTGGACACAGATGGAAGTTGTGGGCACAGATGGAAGTTATGGGCACAGATGGAAGTTGTGGGCACAGATGGAAGTTGAGGACACATATGGAAGTTGTGGACACAGATGGAAGTTGAGGACACAGATGGAAGTTGTGGGCACAGATGGAAGTTGTGGGCACAGAGGGAAGTTATGGGCACAGATGGAAGTTGTGGGCACAGATGGAAGTTGAGGACACAGATGGAAGTTGTGGACAAAGATGGAAGTTGAGGACACAGATGGAAGTTGTGGACACAGATGGAAGTTGAGGACACAGATGGAAGTTGAGGACACAGATGGAAGTTGAGGACACAGATGGACGTTGTGGACACAGATGGAAGTTGAGGACACAGATGGAAGTTGTGGGCACAGATGGAAGTTGAGGAAACAGATGGAAGTTGTGGACACAGATGGAAGTTGAGGACACAGATGGAAGTTGTGGACACAGATGGAAGTTGAGGACACAGATGGAAGTTGAGGACACAGATGGAAGTTGAGGACACAGATGGAAGTTGTGGGCACAGATGGAAGTTGAGGACACAGATGGAAGTTGAGGACACAGATGGAAGTTGAGGACACAGATGGAAGTTGAGGACACAGATGGAAGTTGAGGACACAGATGGAAGTTGAGGACACAGATGGAAGTTGAGGACACAGATGGAAGTTGAGGACACAGATGGAAGTTGAGGAAACAGATGAAAGTTGAGGACACAGATGGAAGCTGAGGAAACAGATGGAAGTTGTGGGCACAGATGGAAGTTGTGGGCACAGATGGAAGTTGTGGACACAGATGGAAGTTGTGGGCACAGATGGAAGTTGTGGACACAGATAAAAGTTGAGGACACAGATGGAAGTGGTGGACACAGATAAAAGTTGAGGACACAGATGGAAGTTGTGGATACAAATGGAAGTTGTGGACACAGATAAAAGTTGAGGACACAGATGGAAGTTGTGGATACAGATGGAAGTTGTGGACACAGATAAAAGTTGAGGACACAGATGGAAGTTGTGGATACAGATGGAAGTAGTGGACACAGATAAAAGTTGAGGACACAGATGGAAGTTGTGGACACAGATAAAAGTTGAGGACACAGATGGAAGTTGTGGATACAGATGGAAGTAGTGGGCACAGATGGAAGTTGTGGACACAGATGGAAGTTGTGGATACAGATGGAAGTAGTGGACACAGATGGAAGTTGTGGATACAGATGGAAGTAGTGGACACAGATGGAAGTTGTGGACACAGATGGAAGTTGTGGACACAGATAAAAGTTGAGGACACAGATGGAAGTTGTGGATACAGATGGAAGTAGTGGGCACAGATGGAAGTTGAGGACACAGATGGAAGTTGTGGACACAGATGGAAGTTGTGGACACAGATAAAAGTTGAGGACACAGATGGAAGTTGTGGATACAGATAAAAGTTGAGGACACAGATGGAAGTTGTGGATACAAATGGAAGTTGTGGACACAGATAAAAGTTGAGGACACAGATGGAAGTTGTGGATACAGATGGAAGTAGTGGATACAGATAAAAGTTGAGGACACAGATGGAAGTTGTGGACACAGATAAAAGTTGAGGACACAGATGGAAGTTGTGGATACAGATGGAAGTAGTGGACACAGATAAAAGTTGAGGACACAGATGGAAGTTGTGGACACAGATAAAAGTTGAGGACACAGATGGAAGTTGTGGATACAGATGGAAGTAGTGGACACAGATAAAAGTTGAGGACACAGATGGAAGTTGTGGATACAGATGGAAGTAGTGGACACAGATAAAAGTTGAGGACACAGATGGAAGTTGTGGACACAGATAAAAGTTGAGGACACAGATGGATGTTGTGGACACAGATAAAAGTTGAGGACACAGATGGAAGTTGTGGATACAGATGGAAGTAGTGGGCACAGATGGAAGTTGAGGACACAGATGGAAGTTGTGGACACAGATGGAAGTTGTGGACACAGATAAAAGTTGAGGACACAGATGGAAGTTGTGGATACAGATGGAAGTAGTGGACACAGATAAAAGTTGAGGACACAGATGGAAGTTGTGGACACAGATAAAAGTTGAGGACACAGATGGAAGTTGTGGATGCAAATGGAAGTTGTGGACACAGATAAAAGTTGAGGACACAGATGGAAGTTGTGGATACGGATGGAAGTAGTGGACACAGATAAAAGTTGAGGACACAGATGGAAGTAGTGGACACAGATAAAAGTTGAGGACACAGATGGAAGTTGTGGACACAGATAAAAGTTGAGGACACAGATGGAAGTTGTGGATACAAATGGAAGTTGTGGACACAGATGGAAGTTGTGGACACAGATGGAAGTAGTGGGCACAGATAAAAGTTGAGGACACAGATGGAAGTTGTGGACACAGATAAAAGTTGAGGACACAGATGGAAGTTGTGGATACAAATGGAAGTTGTGGACACAGATAAAAGTTGAGGACACAGATGGAAGTAGTGGGCACAGATGGGCCACCTGGACGTAAGAAATAATCCTCTAGTATAAATGTATAAGTACTCTGTTATTAACGGCACCAGAAGGTAATAGAATCCAACACATGTTACAATTTTTGCAAGTAGATATGAAAGCAGACATGAAGGTCGCAAGTCTATTGACGAAAAATGATCCTGCAGGCACTAACAGGCGACACACACACGCACACACACACGCGCGCGAGCACACACACAGGGTTGTGTGCGTGATTGTAAGTGCGAGTTTGGATCAATGTGTTTGTGTACACATGTTAAAAGTTTATGCTTGGGCCGAGTTACCACTAACAAGATCCAGCCCGTCTCACTCCTTAAAGTATTTTCTACCCTATCACCTTGGTGATGCCATTCCTTCCTCTTACCCTTCTTTCCCCTAACTCCCCTTCCTTTCCCTCCCCTTCCTTCCCCCTCCCCTCACATGCTCCTCCCCTTCCCCGGTCAACCTGTTACCTGAGGCCTGTAGAGCGTGTATAGAGCCCGTAGCGGCCACAACCACGTATATATATACGAGCGATGCATCACCTGATATCACCCGGAAATTAATAGGGCCACCTGGGTATCCCTTAATTAAATGCGGTTGTACCTGTTTACTGCTGCTGATATTAGTGGATTTTACCACGCCTCTTGTGCCGCCTCTTGTGGGGCCCCTCTTGTGGCGCCTCTTGTGCCACCTCTTGTGCCGCCTCTTGTGCCGCCTCTTGTGCCGCCTCTTGTGGGCGCCTCTTGTGGCGCCTCTTGTGCCGCCTCTTGTTGCGCATCTTGTGCCGCCTCTTGTGGCGCCTCTTGTGGCGCCTCTTGTGCCGCCTCTTGTGCCGCCTCTTGTGCCGCCTCCTGTGGCGCCGCTTGTGCCGCCTTCTGTGGCGCCTCTTGTGCCGCCTCTTGTGCCGCCTCTTGTGCCGCCTCCTGTGGCGCCTCTTGTGGCGCCTCTTGTGGCGCATCTTGTGCCGCCTCTTGTGCCGCCTCTTGTGCCGCCTGTTGTGGTGCCTCTTGTGGCGCATCTTGTGCCGCCTCTTGTGCCGGCTCTTGTGCCGCCTCTTGTGCCGCCTCTTGTGCCGCCTCCTGTGGCGCCTCTTGTGCCGCCTCCTGTGGCGCCTCTTGTGCCGCCTCCTGTGCCGCCTCTTGTGCCGCCTCTTGTGCCGCCTCTTGTGCCGCCTCCTGTGCCGCCTCTTGTGCCGCCTCTTGTGGCTCCTCTTGTGGCGCCTCTTGTGCCGCCTCTTGTGGTGCCTCTTGTGGCGCCGCTTGTGCCGTCTTCTGTGCCGCCTCTTGTGGCGTCTCTTGTGCCACCTCTTGTGCCGCCTCTTGTGGGCGCCTCTTGTGGCGCCTCTAGTGCCGCCTCTTGTGGCGCATCTTGTGCCGCCTCTTGTGCCGCCTCTTGTTCCGCCTCTTGTGCCGCCTCTTGTGCCGCCTCTTGTGCCGCCTCTTTTGGCGCCTCTTGTGGCGCCTCTTGTGCCGCCTCTTGTGGCGCCTCTTGTGCCGCCTCTTGTGCCGCCTCTCGTGGCGCCTCTCGTGCCGCCTCTTGTGGCGCCGCTTGTGCCGCCTTCTGTGCCGCCTCTTGTGGCGCCTCTTGTGCCACCTCTTGTGCCGCCTCTCGTGGGCGCCTCTTGTGGCACCTCTTGTGCCGCCTCTTGTGCCGCCTCTTGTGGCGCATCTTGTGCCACCTCTTGTGCCGCCTCTTGTGCCGCCTCTTGTGCCGCCTCTTGTGCCGCCTCTTTTGGCGCCTCTTGTGGCGCCTCTTGTGCCGCCTCTTGTGCCGCCTCTTGTGGCGCCTCTTGTGCCGCCTCTTGTGCCGCCTCCTGTGGCGCCTCTTGTGCCGCCTCTTGTGCCGCCTCCTGTGGCGCCTCTTTTGCCGCCTCTTGTGCCGCCTCCTGTGCCGCCTCTTGCGCCGCCTCTTGTGCCGCCTCCGGTGCCGCCTATTGTGCCGCCTCATGTGCCGCCTCTTGTGGCGCCTCCTGTGGCGCCGCTTGTGCCGCCTCTTGTGCCGCCTCCTGTGGCGCCGCTTGTGCCGCCTCTTGTGGCGCCTCTTGTGGCGCATCTTGTGCCGCCTCTTGTGCCGCCTCCTGTGGCGCCGCTTGTGCCGCCTCTTGTGGCGCCTCTTGTGGCGCATCTTGTGCCGCCTCTTGTGGCGCCTCTTGTGGCGCCTCTTGTGGCGCCTCTGGTGGCGCCGCTTGTGCCGCCTTCTGTGCCGCCTCTTGTGGCGCCTCTTGTGCCGCCTCCTGTGGCGCTTCTTGTGCCGCCTCTTGTGCCGCCTCCTGTGGCGCCTCTTGTGCCGCCTCTTGTGCCGCCTCCTGTGGCGCCTCTTGTGCCGCCTCTTGTGCCGCCTCCTGTGCCGCCTCTTGTGCCGCCTCTTGTGCCGCCTCTTGTACCGCCTCCTGTGCCGCCTCTTGTGCCGCCTCTTGTGCCGCCTCCTGTGGCGCCTCTTGTGCCGCCTCTTGTGGCGCCTCTTGTGCCGCCTCTTGTGGCGCCTCTTGTGGCGCCTCTTGTGCCGCCTCTTGTGCCGCCTCCTGTGGCGCCTCTTGTGCCGCCTCTTGTGCCGCCTCTTGTGCCGCCTCCTGTGGCGCCTCTTGTGCCGCCTCTTGTGCCGCCTCCTGTGGCGCCTCTTGGGCCGCCTCTTGTGGCGCCTCTTGTGCCGCCTCTTGTGGCGCCTCTTGTGGCGCCTCTTGTGGCGCCTCATGTGGCGCCTCTTGTGGCGCATCTTGTGCCGCCTCTTGTGGCGCCGTTTGTTGCGCCTCTTGTGCCGCCTCTTGTGGCGCCTCTTGTGCCGCCTTCTGTGCCGCCTTCTGTGCCGCCTCTTGTTGCGCCTCTTGTGTCACCTCTTGTGCCGCCTCTTGTGGGCGCCTCTTGTGGCACCTCTTGTGCCGCCTCTTGTGCCGCCTCTTGTGACGCCTCTTGTGCCGCCTCTTGTGCCGCCTCTTGTGCCGCCTCTTGTGGCGCCTCTTGTGCCGCCTCTTGTGCCGCCTCTTGTGGCGCCTCTTGTGCCGCCTCTTGTGGCGCCTCTTATGGCGCCGCTTGTGCCGCCTTCTGTGCCACCTCTTGTGCCGCCTCTTGTGGGCGCCTCTTGTGGCACCTCTTGTGCCGCCTCTTGTGCCGCCTCTTGTGGCGCATCTTGTGCCGCCTCTTATGCCACCTCTTGTGCCGCCCTTTGTGCCGCCACTTTTGCCGCCTCTTGTGGCGCCTCTTGTGGCGCCTCTTGTGCCGCCTCTTGTGGCGCCTCTTGTGGCGCCTCTTGTGCCGCCTATTGTGCCGCCTCTTGTGCCGCCTCTTGTGCCGCCTCCTGTGGCGCCTCTTGTGCCGCCTCTTGTGCCGCCTCTTGTGCCGCCTCCTGTGCCGCCTCTTGTGCCGCCTCTTGTGCCGCCTCCTGTGCCGCCTCTTGTGCCGCCTCTTGTGCCGCCTCCTGTGGCGCCTCTTTTGGCGCCTCCTGTGGTGCCTCTTGTGCCGCCTCCTGTGGCGCCTCTTGTGCCGCCTCCTGTGGCTCCGCTTGTGCCGCCTCTTGTGGCGCCTCTTGTGCCGCCTATTGTGCCGCCTCTTGTGCCGCCTCTTGTGCCGCCTCCTGTGCCGCCTCAAGTGGCGCCTCTTGTGCCGCCTCTTGTGCCGCCTCCTGTGCCGCCTCTTGTGCCGCCTCTTGTGCCGCCTCCTGTTTCGCCTCTTGTGCCGCCTCTTTTGGCGCCTCCTGTGCCGCCTCTTGTGGCGCCTCTTGTGGGCGCCTCTTGTGCTGCCGACTGCTTGGCCACCACCGACGCCTGATTGGCCACCACCGACGCCTGCTTGGCCACCACCGACGCCTGCTTGGCCACCACCGACGCCTGCTTGGCCACCACCGACGCCTGCTTGGCCACCACCGACGCCTGCTTGGCCACCACCGACGCCTGCTTGGCCACCACCCACGCCTGATTGGCCGCCACCGACGCCTGCTTGGCCACCACCGACGCTTGCTTGGCCACCACCCACGCCTGCTTGTCCACCACCCACGCCTGCTTGTCCACCACCCACGCCTGCTTGTCCACCACCCACGCCTGCTTGTCCACCACCCACGCCTGCTTGTCCACCACCCACGCCTGCTTGGCCGTCGTGGGCCCAGCCCGGCCTACAACAGTTAAGCTAAAGCCATCGTCGCATGGTTCACAGTGATGCTGTGTCTGATGTTATTATTGTCGACCTTCATCTTCCTGCTTTCATTTATACAAATATTGACCTTACTTACGCATGTCAGGACTTTCATTCACTCGCCCACTCGTCGATGTCTTTGATTCCAGTAGTCGTCTGAATACACTTGATGGCGCTACTTTTTAATACTTATATTCTGGTGTGATATTTTCCCCGATACAACTGTTGCTGTTTTCAATGCAGATATTGGCAGTGAAAGCGTTCACACTTGGCGATTAAACTCTCGGGGTTTATTGCCATGGCCGCTGGTGCTGCCGTTGGGAGCCTCGTGTTGCTCCCGGGATCTCTCGCTAATGGTGCCACTACCGCTGTACATTGTTGGCGGGTGCGGGGCGTTCCAGGTCCCTCAGAGGCAGCCGCTGCCCTGGCTGGTAATTGTCTTACTTTTACCATAAAACCTAAATCTTTCTGGTTTATTCTCCCGGCACACGGTGTTGGAGTCTCACGTTACTGGTGTCCATGTGATCTCTTCATGCTTCTGCCCTTCCTCACTCAGTCCCTCACTCTCTTCGGTCTTTCTTCATTCCGGGAATCCTTTCTTCTCTCACTCTCCCATCATCCTCTGTCCATCCCTCCCTTCCGGACCTCACTCAGTTCCTCCCTTTGTCTCTCCTTCCCTTGTGTGTGTGTGTGTGTGTGTGTGTGTGTGTGTGTGTGTGTGTGTGTGTGTGTGTGTGTGTGTGTGTGTGTGTGTGTGTGTGTGTGTGTGTGTGTGTGTGTGTGTGTGTGTGTGCACTCACCTATACTCACCTATTTGTGCTTGCGGAGGATGTGCTTTGGCTCTTTGGTCCCGCCTCTCAATTGTCAATCAACTGGTGTACAGATTCCTGAGCCTATTGGGCTCTATCATATCTACATTTAAAACTGTGTATGGAGTCAGCCTCCACCACATCACTGCCTAATGCATTCCATCCGTTAACTACTCTGACACTGAAAAAGTTCCTTCTAACGTCTCTGTGGCTCATGTGGGTACTCAGTTTCCACCTGTGTCCCCTTGTTCGCGTCCCGCCAGTGTTGAATAGTTTATCCTTGTTTACCCGGTCGATTTCTCTGAGGATTTTGTAGGTTGTAATCATGTCTCACCTAACTCTTCTGTCCTCCAGTGTCGTAAGGTGCATTTCCCGCAGCCTTTCCTCGTAACTCATGCCTCTTAGTTCTGGGGCTAGTCTAGTTGCACACCTTTGAACTTTTTCCAGCTTCGTCTTGTGCTTGACAAGGTACGGGCTCCATGCTGGGGCCGCATACTCCAGGATTGGTCTTACATATGTGGTGTACAAGATTCTGAATGATTCCTTACACAGGTTCCTGAACGCTGTTCTGATGTTAGCCAGCCTCGCATATGCCGCAGACGTTATTCTCTTTATGTGGGCTTCAGGAGACAGGTTTGGTGTGATATCAACTCCTAGATCTTTCTCTCGGTCTGTTTCATTAAGTACTTCATCTCCTACTCTTTATCCTGTGTCTGGGCTCGTATTTCCACTGCCTAGTTTCATTACTTTGCATTTACTCGGGTTGAACTTCAACAGCCATTTGTTGGGCCATTCACTCAGTCTGTCTAGGTCATCTTGTAGCCTCCTGCTATCGTCCTCAGTTTCAATCCTCCTCATAATTTTTGCATCATCGGCAAACATTGAGAGAAACGATTCTATACCCTCTGGGAGATCATTTACACATATCAGAAACATTATAGGTCCAAGGACTGACCCCTGCGGGACTCCACTCGTAACGTCTCGCCAATCTGAGACCTCACCCTCTCACACTGACTCGTTGTCTCCTGTTGCTTAGGTACTCCTGTATCCAACGGAGTACCTTCCCTTTCACTCCAGCCTGCATCTCCAGCTTTTTCACTAGGTAGTTCACTGAGGTGTGTGTGTGTGTGTGTGTGTGTGTGTGTGTGTGTGTGTGTGTGTGTGTGTGTGTGTGTGTGTGTGTGTGTGTGTGTGTGTGTGTGTGTGTGTGTGTGTGTGGTGTTCCTTCGTGGTTTCACGTCAACTTCCGCTGCGCCTCATCCACATGTACAGGCCATCATCCACCTCTCCCTGCCCCTCATCCACCTCCTTGGCTGGCCTGGGTCAAGACCAGGCTGACTGGACAGTGTGGCGACAACATTCCTTGTCGGATAGTGACGTTTCCCGCAGTAATGAGAATACCGCTGTTGAGCTCAGCTTCCAGGAGAGTATTTGGCCCTTTTCTGTGTAGCTGTTTAGTGTATTTAAATAACGCATACTCTCTATTTCCTGTCTGTGCCTCCAGGATCGATCTGTTAGCTCTTGGACCCCACCTCACTAACCATCGGTTGTCTAATTTCCTTACTACCGATTTTTTTTATCTTTCCTATCTTTAACATATTTCTCATACACACACACACACACACACACACACACACACACACACACACGCCCTAGTATGGGTGAAGAACTACCTAACAGGAAGGAGCCAGAGGGTAATGGTAAGGGGCGAAAAGTCGGACTGGCGAACAGTAACAAGTGGAGTACCTCAAGGATCGGTGCTGGGACCAATCCTCTTTCTAATTTACGTAAATGATATGTTTACAGGAGTGGAATCATACATGTCGATGTTTGCAGATGACGCAAAATTAATGAGAAGAGTTGTGACAGACGAGGATTGTAGGATCCTCCAAGAGGACTTAAACAGGCTGCAGAGATGGTCAGAGAAATGGCTACTGGAGTTTAACACCAGTAAATGTAAAGTTATGGAAATGGGATCAGGTGACAGGAGACCAAAGGGACAGTACACAATGAAGGGGAACAGCCTACCTGTAACGATTCGAGAAAGAGACCTGGGAGTGGATGTGACACCTAATCTAACTCCTGAGGCACATATAAATAGGATAACGACAGCAGCGTACTCTACACTGGCGAAAATTAGAACTTCATTCAGAAACCTAAATGAGGAAGCTTTTAGGGCGCTTTACACTGCCTACGTGAGACCCGTCTTAGAGTATGCCGCGCCATCATGGAGCCCCCACCTGAAGAAACACATAAAGAAACTGGAGAAGGTTCAGAGGTTTGCGACGAGGCTTGTCCCAGAGCTACGAGGGATGGGATATGAAGAGCGGCTGAAGGAACTGAACCTTACGACACTAGAGAAAAGAAGGGAGAGAGGAGATATGATAGGGACATATAAAATACTCAGGGGAATTGACAAAGTGGAAATAGATCAAATGTTCACACGTAATAATAACAGAACGAGGGGACATGGGTGGAAACTGGAAACTCAGATGAGTCACAGAGATGTTAGGAAGTTTTCTTTTAGCGTGAGAGTAGTAGAAAAATGGAATGCACTTGGGGAACAGGTTGTGGAAGCAAATACTATTCATACTTTTAAAACTAGGTATGATAGGGAAATGGGACAGGAGTCATTGCTGTAAACAACCGATAGCTAGAAAGGCGGGATCCAAGAGTCAATGCTCGATCCTGCAAGCACATATAGGTGAGTACATATAGGTGAGTACACACACACACACACACACACACACACACACACACACACACACATATCACACTGTCTCCTGCAGCACATATCAAGCGGATAACATCAGCGGCATATGCCAGGCTGGCCAACATACGAACGGCATTCAGAAACTTGTGTAAAGAATCATTCAGAACTTTGTATACCACATATGTCAGGCCAATCCTGGAGTATGCAGCCCCAGCATGGAGTCCATATCTAGTCAAGGATAAGACTAAACTGGAAAAGGTTCAAAGGTTTGCCACCAGACTAGTACCCGAGCTGAGAGGTATGAGCTACGAGGAGAGACTACGGGAATTAAACCTCACTTCGCTGGAAGACAGAAGAGTTAGGGGGGACATGATCACCACATTCAAGATTCTGAAGGGGATTGATAGGGTAGATAAAGACAGTCTATTTAACACAAGGGGAACACGCACAAGGGGACACAGGTGGAAACTGAGTGCCCAAATGAGCCACAGAGATATTAGAAAGAACTTTTTTAGTGTCAGAGTGGTTGACAAATGGAATGCATTAGGGGGTGATGTGGTGGAGGCTCACTCCATACACAGTTTCAAGTGTAGATATGACAGAGCCCGATAGGCTCAGGAATCTGTACACCTGTTGATTGACGGTTGAGAGGCGGGACCAAAGAGCCAGAGCTCAACCCCCGCAAACACAACTAGGTGAGTACACACACACACACACACACGCCCAGCCTATTAGACCTCGTTTTCACCCAGAATGTAGAAGACATTGAGCATTTAGAAAATGAAATACCACTAGGAGCCAGTGAGCATTGTGTCCTAGTCTTTGACTACATGATGGAGCTTAAAATTGTGACCAAAGAACTAGAGGTCCGGGAAAGGAGACTTGATTACAGAAAAGGGGACTACAGAAGGATAAGGGACTACCTGGGAGAAGTGCAGTGGGAGGAAGAACTTAGAGGAAAAACAGTGCAAGGTATGATGAACCAAGTCATATTGAAATGCAAGGAGGCTGAAGAGAGAATTATTCCAACAATAAAGGAAAAAAACAGGAGGGAATATAATAACCCATGGTTTAATAGACAGTGTCAGGAAGCAAAGGTGAGAAGCAGGAGGGAGTGGAGGAAGTACAGAAGACAAAGGACAGAGGACAACAGGATTAGATGTAACAGAGCTAGGAACGATTGCATTAACATAAGACGAGTGTCGGAAAGAAATTATGAGAATGATATTGCAATCAAGGCGAGAAAGCAACCTAAATTACTACATAGCCATATAAGAAGGAAGATGTCGGTAAAGACCAAGTAACAAGACTGAGGAAAACAGAAGGGGCATATACAGAAAGTGACAAGGAAATCTGCGAGGCACTAAATGCCAGTTTCCATGGAGTGTTCACAACCGAGCCTGAGCAGCTCCCATTGTTAGAAGAGATTACCCTAGATGAAAGACTATCAGATATAGAGGTGACAGCAGAGGAGGTAATGAAATAGTTGACAACACTGGATGTAACTAAAGCGGTTGGACCAGACAAAGTATCACCGTGGATACTAAAAGAGGCAGCACAGGCTCTCAGCGTGCCTCTGGCAATGATCTTTAATGAGTCACTTAGGACGGGAGAATTGCCCAGTTGTTGGAAGGAGGAAAATGTCGTACCGATTTTCAAGAAAGGTAATAGGGAGGAGGCACTTAACTACAGACCCGTATCACTGACAAGCATCCCCTGCAAAATACTTGAAAGAATAATTAGGCTAAGACTTGTTGAGCACCTGGAGAGCACTGGGTTTGTTAACAAGCACCAACATGGGTTCTGGACAGGGAAATCATGCCTAACAAACCTTTTAGAATTCTATGACAAAGTAACAAGGATAAGGCAGGACAGAGAAGGCTGTGCAGACTGCATATTTCTTGACTGCCAAAAGGCCTTAGATACAGTATCGCACATGAGACTGCTTTAGAAACTTGAGAGGCAGGCATGATTAAGCGGAAAGGCCCTAGCATGGGTGAGGAACTACCTAATAGGAAGGAGCCAGAGGGAAATGTTAAGGGGCGAGAAGTCGGACTGGCGAACAGTAACGAGTGGAGTACCTCAAGGATCGGTGCTGGGCTCAATCCTCTTTCTAATTTACGTAAATTATATGTTTACAGATGTGGAATCATACATGTCAATGTTTGTGTATGACGGAAAATAAATGAGAAGAGCTGTGACAGATGAGGATTGTAGGATCCTTCAAGAGGACTTAAACAGGTTGCAGAGATGGTCAGGGAAATGGCTACTGGAGTTCAACACCAGTAATTGTAAAGTTATGGAAATGGGATCAGGTGATAGACGATCACAAGGACAGTACACAATGAAGGGAAACTGCCTACCTGTAACGATTCGAGGAAGAGACCTGGCAGTGGATGTGACACCTAATCTAACACCTGAGGCACATATAAATAGGATAACGACAGCAGCGTACTCTACACTGGCGAAAATTAGAACTTCATTCAGAAACCTAAATGAGGAGGCTTTTAGGGCGCTTTACACTGCCTACGTGAGACCCGTCTTAGAGTATGCCGCGCCATCATGGAGCCCCCACCTGAAGAAACACATAAAGAAACTGGAGAAGGTTCAGAGGTTTGCGACGAGGCTTGTCCCAGACTTATGAGGGATGGGATATGAAGAACGTCTGAGGGAACTGAACCTTACGACACTAGAGAAAAGAAGGGAGAGAGGAGATATGATAGGAACATATAAAATACTCCGGGGAATTGACAAAGTGGAAATAGATGAAATGTTCACACGTAATAATAACAGAACGAGGGGACGTGGGTGGAAACTGGAAACTCAGATGAGTCACAGAGATGTTAGGAAGTTTTCTTTTAGCGTGAGAGTAGTGGAAAAATGGAATGCACTTGGGGAACAGGTTGTTGAAGCAAACTCTATTCATAATTTAAAAATTAGGTATGATAGGGAAATGGGACAGGAGTCATTGCTGTAAACAACCGATGGCTGGAAAGGCGGGATCCAGCCAATGCTCGATCCTGCAAGCACAAATAGTGCTTGCACACACACACACACACACGCACACGCACGCACACGCACACACACACACACACACACAGGGTAATGAGGGTAATGAGGGAGACAGTAGCCAACCTGCAAGAAGATTTAAGGGCAGCAAAGGAGGAGATAAGATACCTAAAGGAGACTCTTCCACAATACCAGGCACAAACCGTACCCCAGGGAGATGGGAATGCTACTGTGGAGGGGACCACCACAACCCAGATCTCATTTGCTGAAATGCTTAAAAAGAGCCCTGAAGCTAGGTCTGCGGTTAAGGAAGTTGCCATGGAAGTGGCTTCCTCTCAGGAAGCAGCTAGATGTACTAGCCGGCTGATAGAGAGAAATAGAGCAGTAGTAGTAGCAGGCATTGAAGAACAAACAGGGACCAGACCAAAGGAGCGGAGAGACAAGGACAAAAACATGATTAAAGAGATCCTTAAAGAGGTAAGGATGGAGGGAGCTGAGCGAAATGTTGAAAAGGTTTTCAGGCTTGGAAAGTACAACAAGGACAGAGACCGAATGATAAAGGTGGTTTTCATGAGCGAAATCGCGAAAGAGGAACTGCTAGCAAGGAAGTGTTGTCTAAAAGGTGTAGAGAAGTTCAAGAAAATATTCCTGCAGAGGAATATGACAAGGGAAGAGAGAATACGGACAGCAGACGCAAGGAAGGAGCGCAGGGAGAGAGAAGGAAATCAGAGTACCACAACCCAGAACCCTACAATCCCAGAGGGAAGTGGAGAACCCTCCTCAAACAGTGCAACAGCCACAGGAATTGGGGCACCACCCCCAAATTCTACCCAACAGACACCCAACCTGCCCCATCCCCTGTCAGCCCCCCACTAAGTACCCACCTAGGGCACCCTCCCCCCACCCACCCCCCTCCCCCCACTCACCCCCCCTTCTCCCCCTCACCCCTCTCCCCAGGACCTCCCTTCCCCCCCATCCCCCATGCCCTCCCTTCTCCCACATGCCTTCCCGTCTCTCCCACCCCCATGCCCTCCCTTCTCCCCCTCCCCCCTAAGCCCCCCACTCTCCCCCACCCCACCTAAGTCTTCCCCTCTCCCCCACTCCCCTAAACCCTCCCCTCTTCCTCACCCACCTCAGCCCTCCCTTTTCCCCCACGCCCCCCAAGCCCTCCACCCTTTTCTCTCCCCCCAAGCCCCCCCATCTCCCCTATCCCCCACAGCCTCTCCTCCCCCCATGCTTCCCCAACCCTCCCTCTCTTACCCACCCCCTGTACCCTCCCCCTCTTATCCACCCCCTGTACCCTCCCCCTCTTATCCACCCCCTGTACCCTTCCCCTCTCCCCCACCACCCCAAGCCCTCCCTCCTCCACCAATCCCCCCGTGCCAGGTCCCCCCAGCTCCCACTCACCCCAGATCCCAAAGGTCCCCCCCAGAAAAGAAGCAGAAGAGAGTCAGTTTCAGGGTGATGTACTCAAACATAGATGGGATCACAAGCAAGACAAGTGAACTAAGGGAAAGAGCACAAGAAGTTAACCCAGATGTAATCGGACTCACTGAAACAAAACTCTCTGGAATCATAACGAATGCCGTGTTTCCCCAGGAGTATACAGTAATAAGGAAAGAGAGGGAAGGTAGAGGAGGAGGCGGAGTGGCCCTACTCATGAGAAGGGAATGGAGTTTTAAGGAGATGGCCATCCCGGGCTGCGAGGAGTTCAGAGACTACATAGCAGGCACCATAACAATGGGAGGACCAAGAATAGTAGTAGCAGTAATATACAACCCTCCACCAAATGACAGGAGACCCAGTCAAGAGTATGAAAACAACAACAAGGCAGTTAACACTATAATTGAGAGGGCAGCCTCTGCTGCCTGTAGAAATAGATCCCACCTGCTCATCATGGGCGACTTCAATCACGGAAAGATTGACTGGGAGAACAAGGAACCGCATGGAGGCGAGGATACGTGGAGAGCCAAACTATTGGAGGTAGTGACAAGCAACTTTTTAACCCAGCATGTCGGAGAACCCACAAGGATGAGAGGCAATGACGAACCAGCGAGACTCGACCTAGTCTTCACTCTGAACGACTCCGACATAAGAGAAATCGGTTTTGAGGACCCAGTAGGAATGAGCGACCACAGTGTACTGGTGTTTGAGTACTTGATTGAAGAAGGGTTATTGAACTCGAGGAGGGATACCGAAACCAAAAGGTTAGCATACCGAAAGGGAAACTATGAGGGGATAAGAAAATTCCTAACAGATATAGCATGGGAAACAGAGCTCAGGGGAAAGACGGCCCAAGATATGATGGATTACATCACGCAGAAGTGCAAGGACGCAGCAAACAAGTTTGTCCCAGTCCAAAAGGAAAACAGAGAAATGAAGATGAGAAACCCATGGTTTAATCAAAGATGTAGGCTAGCTAAGCAGCAAAGTAAAAGGGCATGGAGAAACTATAGGAATAACAGGACACTGGAGAGCAGAGAAAGATACCAGAATGCCAGGACTGAATATGTCAGGATGAGAAGAGAGGCAGAAAGACAATACGAAAATGACATCGCAAGCAAGGCAAAGACTCAGCCTAAATTGTTGCATAGCCACATTAGGAGAAAAACAACAGTAAAGGAACAGGTTATGAGATTAAGGATAGGGGCGGAAGGATTCACTACAAATGACAAGGAAGTGTGTGAGGAATTGAATAAGAAATTCCAGGAGGTCTTCACCTTAGAACAAGGAGAAATTCCAGAGGTAAGTGAGGGAATAGCTAACCAGGAACCACTGGAAGAGTTTGAGATTACCAGTGGGGAAGTAAGGAAGTGTTTACTAGAGTTGGACGTGACAAAGGCTATAGGCCCAGATGGAATCTCCCCTTGGGTTCTAAAGGAAGGAGCAAGAGAACTGAGCCTACCACTCTCCATAGTGTATAACAAATCACTGGCAACAGGGGAACTGCCAGATATTTGGAAAGCAGCTAACGTAGTCCCGATATACAAGAAAGGGGATAGACAGGAGGCACTGAACTACAGGCCAGTGTCCCTAACCTGCACACCATGCAAGCTGATGGAGAAGATTGTGCGAAAAAAACTAGTGGAGCATCTGGAGCGAAGGAACTTTGTAACACAGCATCAACATGGGTTCAGGGATGGCAGGTCCTGCCTCACAGGGTTACTTGAATTCTACGACCAGGCAACAAAAATAAGGCAAGAAAGAGAAGGGTGGGCAGACTGCATATTTTTGGATTGTCAGAAAGCCTTTGATACAGTGCCACACAAGAGGCTAATGCGAAAGTTGGAGATGCAGGCTGGAGTGAGAGGGAAGGTACTCCGGTGGATAGAGGAATACCTAAGCAACAGGAGACAACGAGTCTGTGTGAGGGGTGAGGTCTCAGATTGGCGAGACGTCACAAGTGGAGTCCCGCAGGGGTCAGTCCTTGGACCTTTACTGTTTCTGGTATATGTAAATGATCTCCCAGAGGGTATAGATTCGTTCCTCTCAATGTTTGCCGACGATGCAAAAATTATGAGGAGGATTGAAACAGAGGATGATAGTAGGAGGCTACAAGATGACCTGGATAGACTGAGTGAATGGTCCAACAAATGGCTGTTGAAGTTCAACCCGAGTAAATGCAAAGTAATGAAACTAGGCAGTGGAAACAGGAGGCCAGGCACAGGATACAGAATAGGAGATGAAGTACTTAATGAAACAGACAGAGAGAAAGATCTAGGAGTTGATATCACACCAAACCTGTCTCCTGAAGCTCACATAAAGAGAATAACGTCTGCGGCATATGCGAGGCTGGCTAACATCAGAACGGCGTTCAGGAACCTGTGTAAGGAATCATTCAGAATCTTGTACACCACATATGTAAGACCAATCCTGGAGTATGCGGCCCCAGCATGGAGCCCGTACCTTGTCAAGCACAAGACGAAGCTGGAAAAAGTCCAAAGGTATGCTACTAGACTAGTCCCAGAACTAAGAGGCATGACTTATGAGGAAAGGCTGCGGGAAATGCACCTCACGACACTGGAAGACAGAAGAGTAAGGGGGGACATGATCACAACCTACAAAATCCTCAGGGGAATCGACCGGGTAAACAAGGATGAACTATTCAACACTGGTGGGACGCGAACAAGGGGACACAGGTGGAAGCTGAGTACCCAAATGAGCCACAGAGACGTTAGAAAGAACTTTTTCAGTGTCAGAGTAGTTAGTAAATGGAATGCATTAGGAAGTGATGTGGTGGAAGCTGACTCCATACACAGTTTCAAATGTAGATATGATAGAGCCCAATAGGCTCAGGAATCTGTACACCAGTTGATTGACGGTTGAGAGGCGGGACCAAAGAGCCAGAGCTCAACCCCCGCAAGCACAATTAGGTGAGTACAATTAGGTGAGTACACACACGCACACGCACGCACACGCACACCCACACACACGCACACACCGCCCCTATTCCCCAGGTTAGAGTCTGTAGTAGCTGAGTAACTACTGGGTTCCTATTTGCAGACAGGTGAACAGAAGCATCAGGAGAATGAAACTGTCCATTTGTTTCTGTCTGGGAATTAGAACCAGTGCCGTAAGGACCTCGGAGAAAAGGTCCGCTAAGGTACGAGGACCTGTGTGTACTCACCTACTTGCGCTTACGGGGGTTGAGCTCTAGCTCTTTGGTCCCGCCTCTCAACTGTCAATCAACTGGTGTACAGATTCCTGAGCCTACTGGGCTCTATCATATCTACATTTGAAACTGTGTATGGAGTCAGCCTCCACCACATCACTTCCTAATGCATTCCATTTACTAACTACTCTGACACTGAAAAAGTTCTTTCTAACGTCTCTGTGGCTCATTTGGGTACTAAGTTTCCACCTGTGTCCCCTTGTTCGTGTCCCACCCGTGCTGAAGAGTTTGTCTTTGTCCACCCTGTCAATTCCCCTGAGAATTTTGTAGGTGGTTATCATGTCTCCCCTTACTCTTCTTTTTTCAAGGGACGTGAGATTCAGCTCCTTTAGCCTTTCCTCGTAGCTCATTCCTCTCAGTTCCGGGACGAGCCTGGTGGCACACCTCTGAACCTTCTCTAACTTTGTCTTGAGTTTAACTAGGTATGGACTCCAGGCTGGAGCTGCATATCCCAGGATTGGTCTGACATAAGTGGTATACAGGGTCCTGAACGATTCCTTACGCAAGTTTCTAAAGGCAGTTCATATGTTGGCCAGTCTAGCATATGCCGCTGATGATATCCTTTTGATGTGGGCTTCTGGGGACAGGTTCGATGTGATATCAACCCCCAGATCTTTCTCTCTATTTGACTCTTGCAGGATTTCACCTCCCAGATGATACCTTGTGTTCAGCCTCCTGCTCCCTTCCCTTAATTTCATTACTTTACACTTTCCAGAGTTGAACTTTAGCAGCCATTTTCTAGACTGGTTTGTTCAGGTCATCCTGTAGTCTCTGTCTATCTTCATCGCTGTGGCTCACCAGAGGGAGCCGGTCGGCCGAGCGGACAGCACACTGAACTTGTGATCCTGTGGTCCCGGGTTCGATCCCGGGCGCCGGCGAGAAACAATGGACAGAGTTTCTTTCACCCTATGCCCCTGTTACCTAGCAATAAAATAGGTACCTGAGTGTTAGTCAGCTGTCAGGGCTGCTTCCTGGGGATGGAGGCCTGGTCGAGGACCGGGCCGTGGGGACACTAACGCCCCGAAATCATCTCAAGATAACCTCAAGAATCCGTCTTGATTCTACTCATAATTTTTGCATCATCAGCAAACATTGAGAGAAATGAGTCTATACCCTCGTTTAGGTCGTTTACATATATGAGAAACAGGATGGGTCCAAGTACTGAGCCCTGTGGGACTCCGCTGGTGACATCTCGCCACTCTGATGCCTCCCTCCTCACCGTTACTCGTTGTTTCCTGTTACTTAAATTCTCCCTTATCCACTGGAGCACCTTCCCTTTTACTCCTGCCTGTTGCTCCAACCTTTTTAACAGCCTTTTATGGGGTACAGTATCAAAGGCTTTCTGGCAGTCCAGGAAAATGCAGTCGGCTCACTCTTCTCTTTCCTGCCTAATTTTTCTTGCCTGGTTATAGAATTTTATTAAACATGTGAGGCTCGATTTATCATCTCTGAACCCATGTTGGTGGTGTGTTACAAAGTTATTTCCCTCCAGAAGCTCTACGAGCCGTTTCCTCACGATCTTCTCCATCACGTTGAATGGTATACAAGTTATGGAAACTGGCCTGTAGTTCAGTGCCTCTTGCCTGTCACAATTCTTGCATATTGGGACACCATTAGTTGTCTTCCAACTTTCTGTTAGGTCTCCTGTTTCCAGTGAGCTGTTATACACCATAGAGAGTGACACACCTAGTGCTTCTGCACCTTCTTTTAGTATTCATGGTGAAATTCTGTCAGGCCCAACAGCCTTTTGTCACATCTAGCTCCAACAGACACCTTTTGACCTCATCAGTGGTGAGTTCAAATTCCTCCAAGGTAGATTGGTATACCTCCTCCTCATTTAGTGAAGGGGCTTCTCCTTGTTCTATTGTGAAGACCTCCTGGAATCTCTTGTTGAGTTCTTCACTTACCTCCTTGTCATTCTCTGTGTATCTGTTCTCCCCTATTTTCAATTTCATCACTTGTTCCTTCACTGCTGTTTTCCTCCTGATGTGGCTGTGGAGCAGCTTTGGTAGGGTCTTGACTTAACTTGCTATGCCATTTTCCTACTGTCTCTCTGCTTCCCTCCTCACTCTGAGGTACTCATTTCTGGCCCTCTGGCCATTTCTGTAGTTTCTCCATGTTCTTTTACTCAGTTGATTCGCTACCTTGCATTCCTGGTTGAACCATGGTTTTTTCTGTTGTTTTTCGTTTTTCTCCTTTTGGACCGAGATAAACCTGTCTGCAGCTTCCTGGCACTGCTGGGTGACAAAATTCATCATGTCCTGCCCAGTCTTGTCTCTAAGTTCTTTTTCCCATTGTATTCCCCTGAGGAAGTTCCTCATCTCAACATATTTTCCACTTCGGTAATTTAGTGTTTTCCCCTCCAACCCCATCCTTGGATAGGTTATCCCTACCTCCACCAAGTATTCAATAGTCAGTACACTGTGGTCACTCATTCCTATGGGGGCTTCAACTTCGACTTCCCTTATTTCTGACTCATTCAGGATGAATATCAAGTCGAGTCTAGCTGGTTCATCATTGCCTCTCACTCTTGTGGGTTCCCTGACATGATGGCTCAGAAAGTTCCTTGTTGCCACTTCCAAGAGTTTAGCTCGCCACGTATCTGCACCACCATGTGGGTCCCCATTCTCCCAGTCTATCTTTCCTTGGTTGAAATCGCCCATGATTAAGAGTCTTGAGCCATTCCTGCAGGCAACTGAAGCTGCTCTCTCTATTATATTAATGGTTGCCATGTTGTTCCTATCAAACTCTTGTCTAGGTCTTCTGTCATTTAGGGGAGGGTTGTAAATGACTGCCACTTTTATCTTAGGTCCACCTATTGTTATAGTTCCTGTTATGTAATCTCTGACTCCGTCACAGCCCGGAATTTCCATCTCATCAAAACTCCAGTCCTTCCTTATCATCAGGGCCACTCCTCCACCTCCTCTCCCTTCCCTCTCTTTCTTTACTATATAGTAGTCCTTTGGAAACACAGCATCTGTTATGACTCCTAACAATTTTGTTTCCGTGAGTCCTATTACATCAGGGTTTTCTTCTTGCGCCCTTTCTGCCAGTTCACTTGCTTTATTGGTAATCCCATCAATGTTTGAGTACTTTACCTTGAAGCTCACTTTCTTATATCCAATTTCACCCTCACTCCTCACAGGTATAGGAAGTTGTTCCATGGTCATTGCTACTTGGGTAGGCTCATCCTCCTGTGAGGTAGTTGCCAGGGTTCAGGGGGAGGTGGAGTGGGGGATGGAGGGCTTAGGTCTTGCTCAGGATTGCTTGGGGCAGGAAGAAGTCTTGGGGGTGAGGGGGCAGGGATTGCTTGGGGAGAGGGCACGCCCTCCTGTGGTGTAGTTAAGGGGGGTACGGGGGGAGGTGGAGTGGGGGTGGAGGGCTTAGGTCTTGCCTGGGCCTGCCCGGGGCAGGAAGAAGACCTTGGGCTGGGAAAGCAGGGGATACTCGGGGTAAGGGGAGAGGGAGGATTTGGGTGACATGGTGGGCATTGTGCAGGGGCCAAGAAGGATTTGTGCTGGGGGTTAGGACGAGCCCTATTGGGTGGTGAGCTGGGGTGATGCAGTCCCCTCTGGGGTTCCTGAGTTGCTGGATTGGGGCTCCCCACTCCACTCTGGGATTGCTGGGTTGGAGGCTGAGGTTCCCTGGATCCCATCCCTCTCCCTGCACTTTTCCCTCCCATCTGCTGCCCTATCTCGTCCCTGGTCATGTCCCTCTGAAGATATACCTCTTTGTAATTCCTTGCATACCTCAGTTTGCTCTTCTTTACTTGGATGTCCTCTTTGATGACTTTGCTCCTGAATACTACCTAGATTACTCTCATTTTTTCTTTGTTATACTGGTTAATCCGGAAAAACTGTGCTATGTCTCGTTCAGCCCCTTCCATTCCTATGTCCTTTAATATTCCTGCCACTGCAGCTTTGTCTTTCGTCCTCCATTCCTCCTTTGTATAACCTTCTTGTTCCTTCACACCCACCACTACTACAGCTCTTTTCCTTTCCATTATCTGGCTTGTGCATCTAGCTGCCTCCTGTGAGGTTACTGCTTTCATTACAACTTCCTTGACTGTGCACATAGCATCTGGGCTCTTCAATATTTCAGCAAAGGTTGGACCATTTGTAGGAGTCCCTGCCATTGCTACATCTCCTGGTACCTGGGGGTTGGTTGCCTGGGCCAGAGTCTGATGAGGGCCTGATTTTAGGCTTTTTATCTCCTTTTGTGCTGCCCTTAATTCTTTCTGCAGCTTACATATAGTTTCCCTCAGGTCCTTCAATTTCATATGGATTTCTTTCCATGCCTTAACAATCATTTCAATGTGTTACTCGTCCTGTCCCTCTCCTCCAGCTGTGTTCTGTTGTCCTTCCATCCCGCTTGACCTGTGTGTACTCACCTAATTGTGCTTGCGGGGGTTGAGCTTTGGCTCTTTGGTCCCGCCTCTCAACTGTCAATAAATTGGTGTACAGATTGCAGAACCTACTTGGCTCTATCTTATCTACATTTGAATTTGTGTATGGAATCAGCCTCCACCACATCACTTCCTAGTGCATTCCTGTGTGTGTGTGGGTGTGTGTGGGTGTGTGTGTGTGTGTGTGTGTGTGTGTGTGTGTGTGTGTGTGTGTGTGTGTGTGTGTGCGTGTGTGTGTGTGTGTGTGTGTGTGTGTGTGTGTATTCACCTAGTTGTTTTCATCTAGTTGTGTTTGCAGGGGTTGAGCTTGCTCTTTCGGCCCGCCTCTCAACTGTCAATCAACTGTTTACTAACTACGTTTTTTTCCCACACCACACGCACGCACCTCAGGAAGCAGCCCGTGACAGCTGATTTACTACCAGGTACCTATTTAGTGCTAGGTAACTGCTAGGCATTCAAGGTGAAAGATACTTTGCCCATTTGTTTCTGTCTGGTGCTGGAATCGAACCCGTGCCGTAGAATTACGAGTCCTGCGCGCTATCCACCAGGCTCGCAGCCTGGTGGCATACCGCTGAATCTTCTCTAACTTTGTCTTGTGTTTAACTAGGTATGGACTCCAGGCTGGAGCTGCATACTCCTGGATTGGTCTTACATAAGTGGTATACAGGTTCCTCAACGATTCCTTACACAAGTTTCTAAATGCAGTACTTATGTTGGCCAGTCTAGCATATGCCGCCGACGATATTCTTTTGATGTGGGCCTCTGGGGACAGGTTCGGTGTGATATCAACCCCCAGATCTCTCTATTTAACTCTTGCGGGATTTCACCTCCCAGATGATACCTTGTGTTCAGCCTCCTGCTCCCCTCGCCTAATTTCATTACTTTACACTTTCCTGAGTTGAACTTTAGCAGCCATTTTCTAGACCATTCCTCCAGTTTGTCCAGGTCATCCTGTAGTATCTGTCTATCTTCATCCGTCTTGATTCTTCTCATAATTTTTGCATCATCAGCAAACATTGAGAGGAACTAGTCTATACCCTCCGGAAATCGTTTACATATATTAGAAACAGGATGGGGCCAAGTACTGAGCCCTGTGGGACTCCGCTGGTGACATCTCGCCACCTTGATGTCTCCCCCTTCACCGTTACTCGCTGTTTCCTGTTGCCTAAGTATTCCCTTATCCACTGGAGCACCTTCCCTTTTACTCCTGCCTGTTATTCCAACTTTTATGGGGTACTGTATCAAAGGCTTTCTGGCAGTCCAGGAAAATGCAGTCGGCCCACCCTTCTCTTTCCTGCCTAATTTTTGTTGCCTGGTCATAGAATTCTATTAAACCTGTGAGGCACGATTTACCATCCCTGCATCCATGTTGGTGGTGCGTTTCAAAGTTATTTCCCTCCAGATGCTCTACGAGCCTTTTCCCCACGATCTTCTCCATCACCTTGCACGGTATACAAGTTAGGGAAACTGGCCTGTAGTTCAGTGCCTCTTGCCTGTCACCATTCTTGTATATTGCGACTACGTTAGCTGTCTCCCAACTATCCGGTAAGTCTCCTGTTTGCAGTGACCTGTTATACATTACCTTGAAGCTCACTTTCTTATATCCAATTTCACCCTCACTCCTCACAGGTGTAGGAAGTTGTTCCGTGGTAATTGCTACTTGGGCAGGCTCATCCTCCTAGGAGGTAGTTGCCAGGGGTTCAGGGGGAGGTGGAGTGGGGGATGGAGGGCTTAGGTCTTGCTCAGGCCTGCTTGGAGCAGGAAGAAGTCTTGGAGGTGAGGGGCAGGGTTTGCTTGGGGAGAGGGCACGCTCTTCTGCGGTGTAGTTGACAGGGGTTTGGGGGAGGTGGAGTGGGGGATAGAGGGCTTAGGTCTCGCCTGGGCCTGCTTGGGGCAGGAAGAAGTCCAGGGGCTAGGAAAGTATGGGATACTTTGTTTAAGGGGAGAGGGAGGATTTGGGTTTTATGATGGGCATTGTGCAGGGGCAAGGAAGGGTTCGTGCTGGGGGATAGGGGGGGGGGGCCCTATTCGGTGGTGGGCTGGGGTGCTGCATTCCCCCCTGGGGTTTCTGAGTTGCTGGATTGGCGTTCCCCCAATCCAATGTGTGTGTGTGTGTGTGTGTGTGTGTGTGTGTGTGTGTGTGTGTGTGTGTGTGTGTGTGTGTGTGTGTGTGTGTGTGTGTGTGTGTGTGTGTGTGTGTGTGTGTGTGTGTGTGTGTGTGTGTGTGTGTGTGTGTGTGTGTGTGTGTGTGTGTGTGTGTGTGTGTGTGTGTGTGTGTGTGTGTGTGTGTGTGTGTGTGTGTGTGTGTGTGTGTGTGTGTGTGTGTGTCAGCTTCCCGTGAGAAAGTTATAGTTTGTGCTGATCCCTTATTGGCAAGACTGTGGAAAACCGTTATTATTGTCTCACCGAGGCGGCAATATTTGTGGGATATTAATTCCTGCCATGTTGGCAGTTGACAACACATTCTTTTATTTAATAAATAAGTGACTATTATATTAGTAACTACATTTGTTCTGTTTATACATGTAAATCTGATCATTCCTTAATTTAGTTAAGTAATTCCCATTATATGGCTCCATGTAAGTAAGATATATATTAATTAAAAAACTGTCATTTAAAATGTTGTTCAGAAGTGACATCGGCTCCTGCCGTGAGAACATTAGTCAGTAACTGTTTGGACACCGGAAAGATCACATCTAGGAGTAAAGTCTGTAACATTATATCTGTTCTGTTCTGTTGTAATATGTTAGTCTGTGGAGACATAATTTTATTTTGATTTACATGTGATTACCTATTTGTTGCTTAACATATAATATTGATAATTAATTGAAGTATATTTATAATATATATATTTATTTTAATTGAGTGATTTCTTAGTCCTAAGAGGGGTGATTAATTTTAATTCATGCCTGTACCAACCATGGGATTATACTGGTGACCCACCTTGAGATTGCAGCATCGGTAAATGTCCCTAGACTACAAGATTTTGTTGCTGTACGGGTCACGAGCATTAATGAACGATTTGTAACAACGTCGAAGCTCATACTCACGTTGTATGGCTTATACATGTCTTTGTAAACAATGTCAAACAATTCATGTCTAATGTGTGTCTAGAATCTATCCACATGCTTCATAACTTATACATATTTTAGTGTCACTATATACGTGTGTGTGTGTACTCACCTAGTGGTGCTGGCGGAAGTTGACCTCTGACTCTTTGGCCCCGCCTCTCAATTGTCAATCACATGGTGTACAGATTCCTGAGCCTACTGGGCTCTATCATATCTACATTTGAAACTGTGTATGGAGTCAGCCTCCACCACATCACTGCCTAACGCATTCCATTTGTTAACTACTCTGACACAGAAAAACTTCTTTCTAATGTCCCTCTGTCTCATTTGGGTACTTAGTTTCCACCTGTGTCCCGCGTCACCAAACACACACGTGTGTGAGTGTTTGTGTGTATATTTGCCTGTGTGTGTGTGTAGGCACCTAGGATGCATGTTTTATCTCTACACATATTGTTTACTCTTCGAAAATATATGTATTCTTATGATATGCGCATATCATAAATTTCAAAATCGTCTTTCATGTGTGCATTAAGTCGCATGAAACTCACTATTGCATGTTATACATGATGTGTGGAGGAAACACCCATCATTATCATTGCAACTGACCATATGTTCCATAAGTTTCACGACCACGAGTCACAAAAATTTCCCAACAAGAATAACCTGAAATCCTTACCGTTCGACAAGAAGAAATCGACGAAAAAGGCACTTTTACACAACGCACAAAATACGTGAAAAAATTCCAATCATAGAGTAAGCTTCCCTTTCTCCTGGGAACTTTTCTCGTTAACTCTCCAAAACTTTAATTAAACTCTGCACAGATTTATGGTTTTAAGCTATTACAATCCACATTTCTGGACGAGGTGAAATACTGCATTATGCCAATGAATAAATTTCACTTATTAAATCTATGTGGACTATGTTGTTAACCCAGTTCACATTCCCCCAAAAAATCCCTTAACGAAAATTCCCCATTTTTTTAGTTTCATTTAATAAATTTAAATAAAAAATATATATAACTCAGATCAAGACTTCTGACATAAGCAAATAGAATAGAATGTGACGCATTGGCTGAGCACCACAGGTAAGCTGATACCTACCTTCATAACGCCAGAGCCCTTGCCACTTCACACACGATCATACCCCAAACTTTTCCAGGAGACAAGACGGCTGACGTAGATCACAGCCATGCTGCCTTTACAAATATTTTATTAAGTGAGGTTTGAGAGTGGCAACTTATGGTCACCCCAGAAAATGTCATGTTATCGCTATCTCAAGGAGGGTTTAAGTATATCATCTGATCATGAGGCAAGACTCGGAAAGACGAAAAATCCATTTTCAATCCATTAGCTACCATATTAGGAGTGCAAAATGTCCTTCACTTGACTTGTGAAAAATGTTACCGCCAAAATCACTACGAAATTATGTTTTATGCGGATGTTAGTACATCAGCCAGATGCGAAGGTATGTGTACTTATGCACATCTCTTACATGAGACTTGTAATCGAGTATTTAGTACTAACTTGGAATTTCAATCCTCATTCTTATTTTAAATTGTTAGACCAACAGACAAAATATGCCAGTCTTACGGCTGCTGACCCCGACTCTCCAACACAGAACAGATGTTGCTGGCTGCAGTATATTATTCAAAGATTTACAAAATACGTACCATTCATGTAGCTTCTGTTCAAGTACGTCTCTTTAAGAAAGCGCTTCCAAACAAGAGATGCAATTTGTGACCACCTGGTGTATGTTCACTCTGCACGATGGGAACAGGTCCCCCGTCAATCTCTTCCGAAATATGCCATTAATTAAAATCTATTTGACACCAAATTTGCTACTTAAACACACCAACAGTTCAGCAATTAAAAAACGTAAACAATTAGCAAATAACGCTCGGTTACTATTCAATGAAAGTTTAAAACCTTCTCGCTGCATCGGTAATTGTTCTAAAAAAATCCAGATCAAGCTTTTTATGTCAAAGTAAATTTTATCGTTTCATGTAAATAAAAAAAAATATTTAAAATATTAAAATAAAATTAGTAAAAGTAAAATTAATATTAAAAATTATGAATAATAAATATATTGTATTTCTTTCTCCCATGCTCATTGTTTAGTTCTTCCTTTTATTGTTCTTTTATTCCTTTTACCATCATCCGCATCATCTTCTTTATCATCATTATTCTCATCACAATGACTAACACCATCATCATCATCAACATCATTAACATGTTGATGCTGCTAAATACAGTGGTAGAGTATCCGACTGGCAGTGTTGGGGTCGAAGGTTCGCCCCCCCCCTCTCACAGCCCTGCTGGATTTTCTCATCAACGTCATTATTAATATATCATTATTATTATGGCCCTCAATATCATTATTAGTATTTTTTCATTATTATTAATTTATTCCCAGAAGCTAAGGAAAATAATTTTTAGGCAGCATAAAACATTAATTCTCTTCACAGTCAACTCAAAAGATGCAATTAGCATGCAAAACATATGTAAAATTTTAATGTTTAGAGCACGAAATGTAAAATATTTTCACAAGTTAAAAATATCACATAACCCTTGGCGAGGAAGTGTGTTGCATTAATATTTTGTGAAGGTAGTTGAGCTCACCTCAAGGATATGCAGAAACATTCGTCGGGAAATATGTGTTGCGGAGGGTAGTGTGTGTGTGTGTGTGTGTGTGTGTGTGTGTTCACCTAGTTGTGTTTGAGGGGGTTGAGCTTTGCTCTTTCGGCCCGCCTCTAAACTGCCAATCAACTGTTTACTAACTACTTTTTTTTCCACACCACTCACACACACACACACACACCCCAGGAAGCAGCCCGTGACAGCTGATTAACTCCCAGGTACCTATTTACTGCTAGGTAACAGGGGCATTCAGGGTGAAAGAAACTTTGCCCATTTGTTTCTGCCTGGTGCGGGAATCGAACCCGCGCCACAGAATTACGAGTCCTGCGCGCTATCCACCAGGTTACCAGGCCCCTACTGTACTCACCAAGTTGTGTTTGCGGGGGTTGAGCTCTGTCTATTTGGTACCGCCTCTCAACCGTCAATCAACAGGTGTACAGATTCCTGAGCCTATTGGGCTCTATCATATCTACACTTGAAACTGTGTATGGAGTCAGCCTCCACCACATCACCTCCTAATGCATTCCATTTGTCAACCACTCTGACACTAAAAAAGTTCTTTCTAATATCTCTGTGGCTCAATTGGGCGCTCAATTTGCAACTGTGTCCCCTAGTGCGTGTGCCCCTTGTGTTAAATAGCCTGTCTTTATATACCCTATCAATTCCCTTGAGAATCTTGAATGTGGTGATCATGTCCCCCCCTAACTCTTCTGTCTTCCAGCGAAGTGAGGTTTAATTCCCGTAGTCTCTCCTCGTAGCTCATACCTCTCAGCTCAGGTACTAGTCTGGTGGCAAACCATTGAACCTTTTCCAGTTTAGTCTTATCCTTGACTAGATATAGACTCCACGCTGGGGCTGCATACTCCAGGATTGGCCTGACATATGTGGTATACAAAGTTCTGAATGATTCTTTACACAAGTTTCTGAATGCCGTCCGTATGTTGGCCAGCCTGGCATATGCCGCTGGTGTTATCCTCTTGATATGTGCTGCAGGAAACAGGTCTGGCGTGATATCAACTCCCATGTCATTTTCTTGGGAGTTGAT
>NC_091191.1:26995469-26997969 GCF_040958095.1 Procambarus clarkii | reverse complement strand
GAGGAAAGGGTCCTGAAAGATATTGGTAATATAAACGTTATCCCTACAGACAAAAATCAGTAGATACAATTGACGATTTACTATAAAACCAAGAAAACGGCCAACCTACTCATGAGAAACTTTCCAGACACAAAGCAGAACGCTTAAAAAGAAACCAATGCCGTCTATGCCTTCAAATGCCCACTTGGGGACTGTAAGCCTCAAAGAACTCAGTATATAGGGTTTCTCTACTGAAAAGAGAAAGATCATTAACATGAACACCAACATTCATCACAGGCTTACCGGACTTAGGAGGAGTCTATTTGGGTTTAGTGGATTCAGTATTTCCTTTGTATTGAGACTTACCACATTTATCTATGGTATGTCCATAGAGTCTACGATACTTACAGTACAATTGCGAGCCAGCTTGATCGGTACTCACTTTCTCGTAACTGTACCAAGACTTCTTACTGGAAGATGGTTCTGGTGTCAGCCGGTGGATGATGCTGTAAGTGTCAGCCGACTTAGCACACTTTAGGTAGTCGGTTTCTTCTTTATCTGCTAAATATAAACGGACAGGAGGCGGCACACGCCTCAAGAATTCTTCAACTAGCATGAGGTTGATGAGTTCTGCAAAGGTAGAGACATGTGCTGCTTCCAGCCATTTCATAAAATATCTCCTTTTGGTATTAGCAAATTCTAGAAAGGTAGTGGTACTTGCCTTTAGGTGGTCACGGAATTTTCTTCGGTAGCTTTCGGTGGAGAGAAGGTAGGCGTCCAACACTGCTTGTTTCAGAGTCTAGTAGTTATTCTCAGACGCCAAAGTACTGAGTGTAACTGCAGCTCTACCTGTGAGATGTACTCTGAGAAGGGTAGCCCATTGGTTGGCAGGCCAACTAAGTTGATTAGCAAGGGTCTCAAAGGTGGTGAAAAATACATCAACTTCTGTCTCTACGAATGGTGGCATTAACTTACTTGCATGTGAGATATTGAAACTGACAGGAAGACTAGCGGTAGCTTGCTGGCGTTGAGTGAGGTGTGTAGTTTTCAACGCGAGTTCTTGTTGACGACATTCAATAGCCATAGCAGCTTGTTGTTTGTTATGCTCGCGTTGCATCTCCAGGTGGCGTTGTTTTGTTTCAAGCTGTACTCGCTCACGTTCACGGAGTATTGCCATCTCACGTTCCTGTTCTTCTTTTCGTATGGCAGCTGCTTCCCTTTGTTGCTCGAGGGCTTCTTTTTGCTGTTCTCGTTCGATCTTGGCAAGCTCTATTTTGAGTTTCAGAGTTGTCAAATCAGGTTTATCTGCAATAGAGTAAGTTTCGTGAGTTTCAGAGTCTATCTTACCTTCCTCTAAGAGATGATCCAGTAACAGGATATGCAGTTCATTTTTGTTGGCTTGGTAGGGAACTGTTAGTTAATACTCATGTGCAAGAGTTTGTAATTCAGTCCTCTTGGCACGACTTAAGGTCCCTATTTCACCTGCTGGATCTGTACCGAAAGCTTGGAGACGAAACATGGTGAAATTAGGAAATAAATGCACAACGAATATACTGTTGTGATTTGGTGAATGTCAGAAACAGGACAACGTGGCAACTGGTACCTATCCTGTGGAATCGTTAACAATTAATGTTAATTTCAAGATGGTAAATGATTAATAAATCAAGATCGCAGGAAATCTTGTACCCGGTACCCAGTGTAAGAGGATAAGGGCAAGAAAATCCTACTAAATAAGCGAAACTGGGTTTCTAAAACAAATGAAACATTTAATTGCCTCAAAAGTGAATTAGGTAGTCTAAGAATGTAGGCATACCTTGCCGAGTCTCTATAGGACATAAGCAAGTTTTTCCCACTGAAATGAAATATGATACTTACAGAATTAGCGAACTTTTGTGCTCTGAAAAAGAAGGCTAATTCCCTACCTAGGTAAATATCATCATCTCTGACTGACGTGTAGGGGTGCGAGGTGTCAACTGGTGACGAGAACTGCTGCTGAGGTCCCAATTCAGCAACTAAAGTTCATGCGAGAGGAACTATGGCCCTCTTTATCCTCCTACCGTCTGATTGCAGAAGATTAGGTGCTCATGACCCGGGGACAGACCACAGTACCAGGGTACCAATATGATGATCTGCCGAAAATATGAGAAATATCCTAGGGACAAAAGATGGTAAACACGAGTAATAACACGGAGGGAGAGATGACCAATTAAGAGAATGACTGAGGCCTACAGTCACTACGTAATCCAAAGTTGTCTCACCTTCACCATATGCTACTCTCAGAATGCACAATACACACAGCACCATATGAAAATAAATTTGAATATTGAAAATAGTGAAAAGCTACTTTACCAAAGCCAAGTATGCTTACCACAAATTTACGATCTGGTACTAGTACCTGAGTGAAGCTCCCGGACAGGCCCCAATGAAATGTGACGGTAAAGTGTTGGAGTGTTGATGTTCGGCAGTTTCAATAGCAGGGGGCAATGCCTCGTCACATTTACAGAAAAAAAAGAACTTCTTG
>NC_091191.1:26892969-26992969 GCF_040958095.1 Procambarus clarkii | reverse complement strand
CAACCTCTGAAGAGACAACTAACACAACACCTATACCCCCTATTAGACTATTTTACAGGAACTTCTTTTCCACAGCTCATAAAACGGAGGAAAGGGTCCTGAAAGATATTGTTAATAGAAACGTTATCCCTACAGACAAAAATCAGAGGATACAACTGACGATTTACTATAAAACCAGAAAAACGGCCAGCCTACTCATGAGAAACTCTCCAGACACAAAACAGAACGCTTTAAAAGAGACTAACGTCGTCTATGCCTTCAAATGACCTCTTGGGGACTGTAAGCTCCAAAAAACCCAGTATATAGGCAAGACAACAACATCTCTTTCTAGGCGTTTAACGATGCATAAGCAACAGGGCTCCATTAAGGAACATATAACCTCTTCCCACAACCAAACCATCGCCAGAGAAATCCTAGTAAACAACACAGAAATCATCGATAGATACAGTGATAGCAGGCGGCTTGACGTTTGCGAGGCACTACACATCAAGAAGTCAACACCAGCAATCAACAGCCAATTATTGCACAACTATATTCTACCCACCTCAAGACTCCGCTCCAATATAGAAGCATCAAGAAATATGGACCAATAGGATTTCTACAAACACTTCTATTCAATATCCATTGTTTCGTGTTCTGTCTTGTGTTGATGAAATTAATACCCTATTAATACTCTTGTTCTGTCTTGTGTTGATGAAATTAATACCCTATTAATACCACATCTTGTTCTGTCTTGTGTTAATGCCACATCACCCCTTCCACCTCACTCAAATGTAGATATAAAATCGGAGATGCGTAAGTTCTATTCAGTTGTGTATTTGTGAACTAAAGTCTTTGAAAATGTAATAAGTTTTACGAAACGCGCTCGTGTCGCGTCAGACTAGAAATAAAAATGAATTTTGGAGAATTGATTTTTGATTTACCTCCAACAGTGAAGCGAAATGTACGAAAGATTGAGAAAATTCGTGTTAGAATTATTAATCTTACTTTCTCGGTCATATTTAATAATATATGTCTACAGGAAAGACTGCTACCAAAATATACTAATATATATATATATATATATATATATATATATATATATATATATATATATATATATATATATATATATATATATATATATATAATATATATATATAATATATATATATATATATATATATATAATATATATATATATATATATATATATATATATATATATATATATATATATATAATATGTATATATGTTGTACCTAGTAGCCAGAATGCACTTCTCAGCGAATTATGCAAGACCCGATTTGCCTAATAGGCCGAGGTATTTTCTTTATTTTCAGTAAATTGTTCCAATTAGTTTATTTGAATAATTATTATTATATTACATTAAGAACATAAATTATTGACTTTGATGTGTTAGTTTAAGTAAGGTTAAGATAGGTTAGGTTAGGTTAGGTTAGGTAGGGTTGGTTAGGTTCGGTCATATATATACGTTAGTTTTAACTCAAATTCAAAAACATTAACTCATACACAATGAAATGGATAGCTTTATCATTTCACAAGAAAAAAAAATGAAAAATATATAAATTTAGGAAAACTTGGCTTATTTGGCAAATCGGGCCTTGCATAGTAGGCCGAGTACTGCATTCTGGCTACTAGGTATAACATTATATATATATATATATATATATATATATATATATATATATATATATATATATATATATATATATATATGTCGTACCTAATAGCCAGAACGCACTTCTCAGCCTACTATTCAAGGCCCGATTTGCCTAATAAGCCAAGTTTTCATGAAATAATGTTTTTTCGTCTACCTAACCTACTTAACCTAACCTAACCTAGCTTTTTTGGGCTACCTAACCTAACCTTACCTATAAATATAGGTTAGGTTAGGTTAGGTAGGGTTGGTTAGGTTCGGTCATATATCTACGTTAATTTTAACTCCAATAAAAAAAATTGACCTCATACATAGAGAAAAGGGTTGCTTTATCATTTCATAAGAAAAAAATTATAGTAAATATATTAATTCAGGAAAACTTGGCTTATTAGGCAAATCGGGCCTTGAATAGTAGGCTGAGAAGTGAGTTCTGGCTACTAGGTACGACATATATATATATATATATATATATATATATATATATATATATATATATATATATATATATAATGTATATAATGTAATATATGTGTCGTACCTAGTAGCCAGAACGCACTTCTCAGCCTACTATGCAAGGCCCGATTTGCCTAATAAGCCAAGTTTTCATAAATTAATTGTGTTTCGACTACCTAACCTACCTAACCTAACCTAACCGAACTTTTTCGGCTTCCTAACCTAATCTAACCTATAAAGATAGGTTAGGTTAGGTTAGGTAGGGCTGGTTAGGTTCGGTCATATATCTATGTTAATTTTAACTCCAATAAAAAAAAATTGACCTCATACATAATGAAATGGTTAGCTTTATCATTTCATAAGAAAACAATTAGAGAAAATATATTAATTCAGCAAATCTTGGCTTATTAGGCAAATCGGGCCTTGCATAGTAGGCCAAAAAGTGCATTCTGGCTACTAGGTACGATATATATATATATATATATATATATATATATATATATATATATATATATATATATATATATATATATATATATATATATATATATATATATATATACATATATATATATATATATATATATATATATATATTTGTATATTTTGGTAGCAGTCTTTCCTGTAGACATATATTATTAATAATACATATATTTATATATAAATAAATATATAAATAAATATATATATATATATATGTATATATATATATATAATATTATTAATAATACATATATTTATATATAAATAAATATATAAATAAATAAATATATATATATATATATATATATATATATATATATATATATATATAGCGAGCTTAACATCCGGTGTCTAGCGAGCTTAACATCTGGGTCTTGGATGATGGTACCCTAGCTGGTTCCCAAGACTCCCTCCTGGAGGACATCAGAAAAATCCAGGAGCAAGGTGCAGTTTTAGGCCTCACCCTGAACCCTTCTAAATGTGAAATAATATGTTCCAACCAGGGCATCGTAGAGAGAATAGAGGGTCTTCTGCCAAATATCCATAAAACTAAACCTGAAGACAGCACACTCCTAGGAGCTCCCCTGGGGTTGAAAGCCATCGATGAGGTCCTTGATAAGAAAATCGCCGACCTTAAGAGGATGGATGGGAGGATTGAGGATATTGATGCTCATGATGCACTCTACCTCATCACCAGATGTCTGTCCCTCCCCAGGTTAACCTACTTTCTGAGGTGTTCACCATCTTACAGTAGCCAAAAACTAAGTGAGTATGACCGGTTACTGAAATCAATGCTAGAAAAAGCCCTTAACCTCTCTCTTGATGACCTACAGTGGAAACAAGCCTCTCTTCCCGTAAGACTTGGGGGCCTCGGAGTTCGAACAGCAACGCAAATCGCTGTTCCAGCCTTCCTGTCCTCCTTATCAGCATCCGACGACCTTGTGAAGGAAATTCTACCTGCCCACTTACATCAGCTGGCAGGTGTACATAATCCCAATTTTACACGCTGTGCCACAGAGTGGGCCTCTCGTGCAGGCCAATCACCTCAACCACCATCCCCAAAAGCCCACAAGCAATCCAGCTGGGATGGCCCCATTGTAGACCAAGTTACTGCAGAGTGCCTGGGTGCTGCAACAACACAACACGACATTGCTCGCCTCACAGCAGTAGCAGCCCCACATGCAGGGGATTTCCTGTTAGCAACCCCAATGTCGGCAACTGGCACGCGCCTCACACCACACGCCCTCCGAATTGCTGTGGCCCTCCGCCTTGCAGCCCCAATCCACACCAGATATAGGTGTATTTGCGGCGAGGTGGTGGCTGAAAGGTACGGCCACCATGGCCTACTCTGCCAAAGCACAGGGGGATGGCACTCGAGGCACAGTGAAGTTAACGACATCATCAAGAGGAGCCTCACGACAGCTGGATGCCCAGCTGAAAGAGAGCCCCGTTACCTAACGCCCCGTAACTCTGATGCTCTTATTGGTCACCCGGATGGTATCACAATGAACCCCTGGAAGAATGGCAAGCAGTTGGTATGGGACTACACGTGCGTATCAACCCTGGCTAACACCTACATTAACCTCAGTGTTGCACAACCAGGTGGCGCTGCCACCCACAGGGAAGCAGCCAAATCCCGTAAGTATAGAGAACTGGATCACCACTACAATTTTGTCCCCATTGCTTCTGAGACACTCGGCGCCTGGGGTAAAAGTGCTACTAGTTTTTTGAAGGAACTGGGTTCTAGGCTCATTTAAACAACAAGGTACCCTAGAGCTGCCAGCTTTCTTTTCCAGCGCCTCAGCGTGGCGATACAGAGGAGAAATGCGCACTGCATCCAGGGTTCCTGCCCGCCATCTGAGGAGCTGGAGGAACTCGACAACCTATGATAACCATCTTTGTAACCTATATGCAACTCCTTTTTGTAACAAAGTTCAAATAAAGGAAATATATATGTGTACATACACACACAATATATATATATATATATATATATATATATATATATATATATATATATATATATATATATATATATATATATATATATATATATATATATATATATATATATATATATATATATATATAAAGGGAAGGGGGTGGTAGGAGAAAAGCACACAGAAACTGTATTGGAGGGGACCTACATTCCCTCCAATGCGTTATGTGTGGTTTCCTCCGAGGCTATGGGTCCCCCTTCTTCCAGCCAGAGGTGGTACTCCCTTCCCTATTTAAAAAAAAAAAATATATATATATATATATCTTTTCACTGTTGGAGGTAATTCAAAAATCAATTCTCCAAAATTCATATAGACTACAAATAAAAATTAATTTTGGAGAATTGATTTTTGAATTACCTCCAACAGTGAAAAGAAATGTACGAAAGATTGAGAAAATTCGTGTTAGAATTATTAATCTTACTTTTTCGGTCATATTTAATAATATATGTCTACAGGAAAGACTGCTACCAAAATATACTAATATATATATATATATATATATATATATATATATATATATATATATATATATATATATATATATATATATATATATTCTGCAATGAGAAATAAATCACTAACTTCCTCAGTCATAAGGGCTATTCATTGTTATCCAAGAGACGAATACCATGTACCCCTCCCCGCCCGTGACAAAAACACCCACCGCAGGAAAAGTATTAACAGCAGAACCGAGGCATCCAAAATCAGAGCAACAGTCAGCGAAGAAAATAGAAGTCAACACTGTAGGGACAATCAGAGTCATCGCCAGTAAGGACACAGTTGCCACCAGAGAAGCCGATACAGTACAAGTCCTGAGAGACAAACACCCACCCAGAGCTCCACGTGACGACAGTGTTCAACTAGTCGATGTCACCAGAGTGGAACTCCTGTGTGTGCTCGATTTCGTTTTCCATAAAGCAGCTTCATCCTTCCCACTATTATCAGCAAGCGGGTTCACAGAACTAAAACCTAATCACATCAAACAAATGCTCAACTGGGTGACATTGCACAGGGCCTCCAGCTGGAACTAACTAGATTCTTCCACACATGTCTAGCTGGCAACATACCAGAGACCATACGGCCTCTCTTTTTTCTCGCTACCCTCTGTGGCTGAGAAAAAAGGATGTCACTCCGGCGCTTCGTCGCTAAGGCAGCAGCAGACATGCTGAAGCCAAAACTGCTTGGGTTTGGTATTCCCCAAGGGTGTGAGGCAGCGACTCATGCAGCTAGTGCCTACAGTGTCAATATTACAGATGAAAAAGCCCTGATAAAATTGGTGTTCAAAAATACTCTCAATCTGTTAATCTGGTAAGAAGGGATTCAGTACTCAGTGCGGTTTATCGCTTTTTTCCTTTTCTCTGCCTATTTGTAAACTCATGTTACAGCAAGAATCTAACTCTGTTATTCGGGGAACATGAAATTGAATCACAAGAAGGTGTCCAACAAGGTGACCCCCCCCCTTGCTCCTTTTCTTTTCTGCCTAGTCATCAAGGAATTCACCGATAGCCTGTCCAGTGAGCTCAACATTTGGTTTTTGGACGATGGTACTCTAGCCGGCTCCCCAGCCTCACTCTTGGACGACATAAGAATAATTCAGGAGTAAGGAGCAAGTCTAGGCCTCACCCTGAACTCTTCCAAGTGCGAAATAACCTCCACCAACTAGCACATAATAGAGGGAATAAAGGATGTTTTCCCTGATATCCATATAACCAACCCTGAGGACAGCACACTCCTTGGAGCTTCTCTTGAAGGAAAGGCCATCGACGAGGCCTTGGTAAGAAGATCGACGAGTCCTTGGTAAGAAGATCACTGACTTGAAAAGGAAGGATGAGAGGATTGAAGACATCGATGTTCATGATGCACCTTACCTCATCACCAGATGCTTGTCCCTCCCCAGGCTGACCTACTTTCTTAGAGGTTCGCTATTTTTCAATAATATTAAATTAGAAGAGAACGACAGCCTGCTGACATTAATGTTAGAAAAACTCCTCAACCTTTCTCTCAGCGACTCACTGTGAAATCAGGCCTCCCTCCATGTCAGACGCGGGGTAATCGGCGTTCGCACGTCAATACTGTTGAAGTGCGAAATGGCGTCATTGCTGTATCGCCGTCATTTCAATGACGAAATGACGTCATTGCTGTATCAGCGTTCCTGTCCTCTTCATGCCATCTGACAACCTGGTGAGGGAAATCCTAACTGATGACCTAGTTCAACAGGCAGGGGTACATGATCCCAGCTTTACGGTCTTCACTACCAATTGGGTCTCTCTCGCAGGACCAGCACCCCAGCCATCACCTTATAAAGCTCACAAGCAATCCAGCTGGGTTCGACCCATTGTCGGCCAAGCAGCTGCAACATGCCTAGAAGCTGCGACAACAGCACATGACACTGCCCGACTTATAGCTGAAGTAGCTCCCCATGTAGGTGACTTCCTATTAGCAACCCTAATGTCAGCAACCGGCACTCGTCTCACACCGCAGGTACTCCGAATTGATGTGGCTCTCTGCCTCGCTTCCCCAATCCACACCGAATGTAAGTATATTTGCGGCGAGGCAGAGGCCGACAGATACAGACGGCATGGCCTTCTCTGCCAAAGGACAGGAGGATGGCATGCAAGACACAGCGAGGTTAATGACATTATTAAGAGAAGCCTTACCACAGCCGGTTGTCTAACAGAGAGAACCCCGTTACCTAATGCCCAGCAACTCTGATAAGCCTGTCGGTCGCCCAGACGGAATCACGGTGAACCCCTGGAAGAATGGTAGACAGTTGGTGTGGCACTGCACTTGCGTTTCATCTTTAGCCAACACGTTTGTTGTCTTCAGTGCTGCTCAGGCAGGAGGTGTTGTCGATCACTGGGAAGCAGCCAAGTCTCGTAAATACCGAGATCTTGATAATTTCTACAATTTTGTCACCATTGCCTCAGACACAATTGGTGCCTGGGGTAAAAGTGCCGCTAGTACTTTGAAGGAACTGGGTACTAAGCTAATTGAAACAACTGGTCACCATAGAACCGCCAGTTTCCTCTTTCAGCGCCTTAGTGTTGCGATCCAGAGATGAAATGCTCACTGGATCCTTGGTTCCTGCCTGCCATCTGAGGAGCTAGAGGAACTCCAGAACCTGTGACTAGTAGCCTTGTACCCTGCACGTGACGGCTAAGATATCAGACCTGTTTCAGTGTAAGTATGCAGCTAAAGTTAAATAGTTTGACTAGCTATATCTGTTTAGCTGTGGTTATCTAGCTATCTTGAGGTTATCTTGAGATGATTTCGGGGCTTTTATAGTGTCCCCGCGGCCCGGTCTTCGACCAGGCCTCCACCCCCAGGAGGCAGCCCGTGACAGCGACTAACACGCAGGTACCTATTTTACTGCTAGGTAACAGGGGCATAGGGTGAAAGAAACTTTGCCCATTGTTTCTCGCCGGCGCTTGGAATCGAACCCAGGACCACAGGATCACAAATCCAGCGTGCTGTCCGCTCGGCCGACCGGCTCCTCTAAAGTATAGAGCAATTAAAGTTAATGATTTGTCCGCATTATGATTATGTTAGTGCTCTTTACTCTGTGTCATAGAGACAATTATGTTTGGGCATTTTCATTTTTATTTCCAACATAAACTTCCGTTTACAAATGAATATTTGTGCGTATGTCATTTCATTTCATCAAAATAGCAGAAACATTTCCATAAGAGCAGATAATCCGTATGAGTGTTGGGTGTCCGGTTGTGCTGGTATTCTTATCACAGCTAAGAGATTTCCACAATTTTGAACTGAAAAATACAAAATATTATTTTATTCCGCGAAACCTATAGTAACAATAATAATAGTGGATTTGTTTGGCTGTTTGCGTGCGTGTGTGTGTATACTCACCTAGTTGTACTCACCTAGTTGTGTTTGCGGGGGTTGAGCTCTGGCTCTTTGGTCCCGCCTCTCAACCGTCAATCAACAGGTGTACAGATTCCTGAGCCTATCGGGCTCTGTCATATCTACACTTGAAACTGTGTATGGAGTGAGCCTCCACCACATCACCCCCTAATGCATTCCATTTGTCAACCACTCTGACACTAAAAAAGTTCTTTCTAATATCTCTGTGGCTCATTTGGGCACTCAGTTTCCACCTGTGTCCCCTTGTGCGTGTTCCCCTTGTGTTAAATAGACTGTCTTTATCTACCCTATCAATCCCCTTCAGAATCTTGAATGTGGTGATCATGTCCCCCCTAACTCTTCTGTCTTCCAGCGAAGTGAGGTTTAATTCCCGTAGTCTCTCCTCGTAGCTCATACCTCTCAGCTCGGGTACTAGTCTGGTGGCAAACCTTTGAACCTTTTCCAGTTTAGTCTTATCCTTGACTAGATATGGACTCCATGCTGGGGCTGCATACTCCAGGATTGGCCTGACATATGTGGTATACAAAGTTCTGAATGATTCTTTACACAAGTTTCTGAATGCCGTTCGTATGTTGGCCAGCCTGGCATATGCCGCTGATGTTATCCGCTTGATATGTGCTGCAGGAGACAGGTCTGGCGTGATATCAACCCCCAAGTCTTTTTCCTTCTCTGACTCCTGAAGAATTTCCTCTCCCAGATGATACCTTGTATCTGGCCTCCTGCTCCCTACACCTATCTTCATTACATTACATTTGGTTGGGTTAAACTCTAACAACCATTTGTTCGACCATTCCTTCAGCTTGTCTAGGTCTTCTTGAAGCCTCAAACAGTCCTCTTCTGTTTTAATCCTTCTCATAATTTTAGCATCGTCCGCAAACATTGAGAGAAATGAATCGATACCCTCCGGGAGATCATTTACATATATCAGAAACAAGATAGGACCGAGTACAGAGCCCTGTGGGACTCCACTGGTGACTTCACGCCAATCGGAGGTCTCACCCCTCACCGTAACTCTCTGCTTCCTATTGCTTAGATACTCCCTTATCCACTGGAGCACCTTACCAGCTACACCTGCCTGTCTCTCCAGCTTATGTACCAGCCTCTTATGCGGTACTGTGTCAAAGGCTTTCCGACAATCCAAGAAAATGCAGTCCGCCCAGCCCTCTCTTTCTTGCTTAATCTGTGTCACCTGATCGTAGAATTCTATCAAGCCTGTAAGGCAAGATTTACCCTCCCTGAATCCATGTTGGCGATTTGTCACGAAGTCCCTTCTCTCCAGATGTGTTACCAGGTTTTTTCTCACGATCTTCTCCATCACCTTGCATGGTATACAAGTCAAGGACACTGGCCTGTAGTTCAGTGCCTCTTGTCTGTCGCCCTTTTTGTATATTGGGACCACATTCGCCGTCTTCCATATTTCTGGTAGGTCTCCCGTCTCTAGTGATTTACTATACACTATGGAGAGTGGCAAGCAAAGTGCCACTGCACACTCTTTCAGTACCCATGGTGAGATCCCATCTGGAACAACAGCCTTTCTAACATCCAGATCCAGCAGGTGTCTCTTGACCTCCTCTCTCGTAATTTCGAACTCCTCCAAGGCCGCCTGGTTTACCTCCCTTTCTCCTAGCACAGTGACCTCACCCTGTTCTATTGTGAAGACCTCCTGGAACCTCTTGTTGAGTTCCTCACACACCTCTCTGTCATTCTCTGTATACCTGTCCTCGCCTGTTCTAAGTTTCAATACCTGTTCTTTCACTGTTGTTTTCCTTCTGATGTGACTGTGGAGTAGCTTTGGTTCGGTCTTGGCTTTGTTTGCTATATCATTTTCAAAAATTTTCTCTGCTTCTCTTCTCACCCTGACGGACTCATTCCTGGTTCTCTGGTATCTCTCCCTGCTTTCTGGTGTTCTGTTATTCCGGAAGTTCCTCCACGCCTTCTTGTTCAGTTTCTTCGCTTCCATACATGCCCTATTATACCATAGATTCTTTTGTTGCTTCTCGGATTTTTCCCTTTGGGCCGGGATGAACCTGTTTACTGCCTCCTGACACTTTTGGGTAACATAGTCCATCATACCCTGTACAGACTTGTCTCTGAGGTCTGTGTCCCAAGGTATTTCACTTAGGAAACTTCTCATCTGTTCATAATTCCCCTTTCGGTATGCCAGCCTTTTGATTCCTAGTTCTTTTTGGGGGGAGATAAGTCCTAGCTCTACCAGGTACTCAAAGTTCAATACACTGTGGTCACTCATCCCCAGGGGCGCTTCCATCTTAACTTCCCTTATATCCCATTCATTTAGGGTAAATATCAAATCAAGCATTGCTGGTTCATCTTCTCCTCTCATTCTTGTTGGCTCTTTGGTATGCTGGCTTAGAAAGTTTCTTGTTGCCACGTCCAGCAGCTTAGCTCTCCATGTTTCTGGTCCTCCATGCGGGTCTCTGTTCTTCCAATCTATCTTCCCATGGTTGAAGTCTCCCATAATTAGTAGTCCAGATCCATTCCTGCTAGCAACAGAAGCTGCTCTTTCTATTATGTTAATGGTGGCCATGTTGTTTCTATCATATTCCTGTCTAGGTCTTCTGTCATTTGGTGGTGGATTATATATGACTGCGACTATAATTTTTTTCCCTCCATTTGTTACAGTACCTGCTATGTAGTCACTGAAACCTTCACAGCCCTGAATATCCATCTCCTCAAAATCCCAGCCTTTTCTTACCAGCAGAGCTACACCACCCCCACCTCTTCCTTCCCTCTCTTTCCGCATAACATAATAGTCCTGTGGAAACACTGCATTTGTTATTGTTTTCGTGATCTTTGTTTCTGTGAGGGCTATTATGTCTGGGTTTTCCTCTAGTACCAGTTCTCCAAGCTCATTTGCTTTATTTGTAATTCCATCTATGTTAGTGTACATCGCTTTGAGGCTCACTTTCTTCTGTCCCTTCTCAAATCGCCTCCTTGGTGAGTGTTCTGCTGGTGGGGGAGGCTGTTCCATGGGTGTGAGGACCTGTGAGGTGGGTAACAGGATCTCAGAGGATACTGGAATGAGGGGCGGGGGATCCAGTGAAGGGGGAGGGACAGGGAGGGTATGGGGTGAAAGGGGAGGGAGGACGGGAAGGAAAGGGGGGGAGGGAGGACTCGGGAGGAGGGGAGGGGTAGAAGGGTGGGGATTGGGTGTGGGGGGAGGGAGATTTGGCTGAACTTTTGAGTGGGGGCAGGGAGGGTTTGGGGTAGGGGGGTTTTCTATGCAGAGGAGGGAGGCGGGGTTGTCCTCCCTTCTGGTGTTACTGGGTAGCTGGTTGTGGGTTCCCCCCTCGCCTCTGGGGGTTTTGTGTTGGGAGCTGTGACTTCCTGGTTTTCCCCTCTCGCCCTGCGCCTCTTCCTTGCTTCTGCCGCCACGGCTCTCTCCTCCCTTGTCATGTCTCGCTGGAGGAATACATTTTTTAATTTTCCCACGTTTTTCAGGGAGCTCTTCCTTGATAGGATCCTCTCCTTTGTGTTCTCGTTTGCAAACACTATCTTTATCATTCGGTCTCGGTCTTTGTTGTGTGTGTGTGTGTGTGTGTGTGTGTGTGTGTGTGTGTGTGTGTGTGTGTGTGTGTGTGTGTGTGTGTGTGTGTGTGTGTGTGTGTGTGTGTGTGTGTGTGTGTGTGTGTGTGTGTGTGTGTGTGTGTGTGTGTGTGTGTGTGTGTGTGTGTGTGTGTGTGTGTGTGTGTGTGTGTGTGTATGTGTGTATGTGTGTGTGTGTGTGTGTGTGTGTGTGTGTGTGTGTGTGTGTGTGTGTGTGTGTGTGTGTGTATGTGTGTATGTGTGTGTGTGTATGTGTGTGTGTGTGTGTGTATGTGTGTGTGTGTGTGTGTGTGTGTGTGTGTGTGTGTGTGTGTGTGTGTGTGTGTGTGTGTGTGTGTGTGTGTGTGTGTGTAAATCTTTCTGAAGATGAATTATTATAATACAAAAGTAATTAAAGAAATTCCTGTTTCAATTCTCCCTCTGCAGTTTGACTGTCATATTATTTATATAATATGTCGTACCTAGTAACCAGAACGTACTTCTCGGCCTACTGTGCAACGCCCTATATGCCTAATAGGCCAAGCGAATATCTTTATTTTCAAAATATTTTTTTTTCCAATTGGTTTATTTGAAATATTATTATTATATAATATTAAGAACATCAATTAATAACATAGTTATGTTAGTTTAGATTAGGTTAAGTTAGGTTAGATTAGGTTAAGATAGGTTAGGTAGGGTTGGTTAGGTTAGGTTAGGTAGGGTTGGTTAGGTTAGGTTAGGTTCGGTCATATATATACATTAGTTTTAACTCAAATTATAGAAAATTAACTCATTCAGAATGAAATGGATAGCTTTATTATTTCACAAGAAAAAAAAATAGAAAAATATATAAATTCAGGAAAGCTTGGTTTATTAGGCAAATCGGGCCTAAAAGTGCGTTCTGGCTACTAGGTACGACACTTTATATATATATATATATATATATATATATATATATATATATATATATATATATATATATATATATATATATGTCGTACCTAGTAGCCAGAACGCACTTCTCAGCCTACTATGCAAGGCCCGATTTGCCTAATAAGCCAAGTTTTCCTGAATTAATATATTTTCTCTAATTTTTTTCTCATGAAATGATAAAGCTACCCATTTCATTATGTATGAGGTCAATTTTTTTTTATTGGAGTTAAAATTACCGTAGATATATGACCGAACCTAACCAACCCTACCTAACCTAACCTAACCTATCTTTATAGGTTAGGTTAGGTTAGGTAGCCGAAAACGTTAGGTTAGGTTAGGTTAGGTAGGTTAGGTTGTCGAAAAAACATTAATTCATGAAAACTAGGCTTATTAGGCAAATCGGGCCTTGCATAGTAGGCTGAGAAGTGAGTTCTGGCTACTAGGTACGACATATATATATATATATATATATATATATATATATATATATATATATATATATATGTCGTACCTAGTAGCCAGAACTCACTTCTCAGCTTACTATTCAAGGCCCAATTTGCCTAATAAGCCAAGTTTTCCTGAATTAATATATTTACTATAATTTTTTTCTTATGAAATGATAAAGCTACCCTTTTCTCTATGTATGAGGTCAATTTTTTTTTATTGTAGTTAAAATTAACATAGATATATGACCGAACCTAACCAACCCTACCTAACCTAACCTAACCTATATTTATAGGTTAGGTTAGGTTAGGTAGCCAAAAAAAGCTAGGTTAGGTTAGGTTAGGTAGGTTAGGTAGACGAAAAAACATTTATTCATGAAAACTTGGCTTATTAGGCAAATCGGGCCTTGAATAGTAGGCTGAGAAGTGCGTTCTGGCTATTAGGTACGACATATATATATATATATATATATATATATATATATATATATGTCGTACCTAGTAGCCAGAACGCACTTCTCAGCCTACTATGCAAGGCCCGATTTGCCTAATAAGCCAAGTTTTCATGAATTAATATATTTTCTCAATTTTTTTTCTTATGAAATGATAAAGCTACCCATTTCATTATGTATGAGGTCAATTTTTTTTTTTGGAGTTAAAATTAACGTAGATATATGACCGAACCTAACCAACCCAACCTAACCTAACCTAACCTATCTTTATAGGTTAGGTTAGGTTAGGTAGCCGAAAAAGTTAGGTTAGGTTAGGTTAGGTAGGTTAGGTTAGGTAGGTTAGGTAGTCGAAAAACAATTAATTCATGAAAACTTGGCTTATTAGGCAAATCGTGCCTTGCATAGTAGGCAGAGAAGTGCGTTCTGGCTACTAGGTACGACATATATATATATATATATATATATATATATATATATATATATATATATATATATATATATATATATATATATATATATATATATATTTGATGGTTACAAGATATACATGGGTTGATACAAAAATAATAATCCAAAAAGGTGCTTAAAGGTTATGGATCTCTTGAAAAACACAACAATGGGAAACATTGATGAATGTCACAGACGGGTTCGATCATTGTTGCAAGTCAAACACTTCTTCGAATTCCTCTGAAGTTGGACTAGTGCCCAAGACGCAACAGGCATTTCCCCTCTGAATCGCAACACTGAGGCGCTGGAACAAGAAACTTTTTGCTCTCTGGTCTTTTGTAGCGCTGATCAATTTGTCCCCCAATTCCTTCAGGAACTTCAATGCACATTTTCCCCACGAACCGAGGGTCTCCGAGCCGATCGGAACAAAGCTGTAGCAGTGTGCTAGACCTCTGTATTTAATAATTTTCTGCGATTCCCTGAAAGAAGCAGCACCACCGCTTTCACGTGTGCTGTAGTGGAGGTAGGTACTGGCCAGTGTGGCAGCGCACGTGTAGTCCCATACCACTTGCTTACCATCCTTCCAAGGTAGCAAGGTGACCCCATCAGGGCGCTTCTGAGGGTCGTTAGGTCTGGATAAGTGTGGTTCTCTTTGTGCCGGGCAGCGGGCTGTGGCGAGGCTCCTCTTGATGATGTCGTTGACTTCTTCATGTCTTGCAATTTTACCCTGTGATTTACGACATACCAGACCATGACGACCATATTGGTCTGCCATCGCAGTTCCGCAGATGCACCTATGTTCGGTGAGGATGGGGGCGGCAAGGCGAAGGGCAACTCCAATGCGGAGAGCGTCATGACTGAGGCGAGTTCCCAGGGCTGCATTGGGCACAGTAAATAAAAAATCCCCGGCGTGGGGTGCTGTTACCGCTAGGAGGCGGGCTTTGTTTTCAGCATCAGCGTTGTCAATCATTGCTGTGGCAGTCTTTTCCATTATGGGGCTATCCCAGTGGGCCTGCTTGTGGTCTTTTGGGACTTGTGGTCGGGGTTGAGGGTGTGCAATGGTGTCCCATTGTCTGGCTGCTTCGATGAACGTTTGATCATGAGTTCCCGCTGTCTCTCTCATACGCTCTGGTAGGATCTGCCCTACCAATTCGTTGGCTGCTGTACATGAAGATAAGAATGCTGGAAGTGCTACCTCAGTTGCCTTTTGTATGCCTATCCCTGCAAATCTCACTGGTAGTGTTGCTTGGTCCCACTGACTGTCATCTAAATCTAGGTTGAGCGCCTTCCTGAATATTGACCTGAGGAGCTCATCATATCGATTTAGAAGTGGGTTGCCAAAAGTTGGTGCACACCTTATATATATATATGTCGTACCTAGTAGGCAGAACGTCCTTCTCAGCCTACTATGCAAGGCCCAATTTGCCTAATAAGCCAAGTTTTCATGAATTAATTGTTTTTCGGCAACCTAACCTACCTAACCTAACCTAACCTAACTTTTTCGGCTACCTAACCTAATCTAACCTATAAAGATAGGTTAGGTAGGGTTGGTTAGGTTCGGTCATATATCTACGTTAATTTCAACTCCAATAAAAAAAAATTGACCTCATACATAATGAAATGGGTAGCTTTATCATTTCATAAGAAAAAAATTAGAGAAAATATATTAATTCAGGAAAACTTGGCTTATTAGGCAAATCGGGCCTTGCATAGTAGGCCGAAAAGTGCGTTCTGGCTACTAGGTACGACATATATATATATATATATATATATATATATATATATATATATATATATATATATATATATATGTCGTACCTAGTAGCCAGAACGCACTTCTCAGCCTACTATGCAAGGCCAAATTTGCCTAGTAAGCCAAGTTTTCATGAATTAATTGTTTTTCGACTACCTAACCTACCTAACCTAACCTAACCTAACTTTTTCGGCTACCTAACCAAACCTAACCTATAAAGATAGGTTAGGTTAGGTTAGGTAGGGTTGGTTAGGTTCGGTCATATATCTACGTTAATTTTAACTCCAATAAAAAAAAATTGACCTCATACATAATGAAATGGGTAGCTTTATCATTTCATAAGAAAAAAATTAGAAAAAATATATTAATTCAGGAAAACTTGGCTTATTAGGCAAATCGGGCCTTGAATAGTAGGCCAAAAAGTGAGTTCTGGCTACTAGGTACGACATATATATATATATATATATATATATATATATATATATATATATATGTCGTACCTAGTAGCCAGAACGCACTTCTCAGCCTACTATGCAAGGCCCGATTTGCCTAATAAGCCAAGTTTTCCTGAATTAATATATGTTCTCTAATTTTTTTCTTATGAAATGATAAAGCTACCAATTTCATTATGTTTGAGGTCAATTTTTTTTATTGGAGTTAAAATTAACGTAGATATATGACCGAACCTAACCAACCCTACCTAACCTAACCTAACCTATCTTTATAGGTTAGGTTAGGTTAGGTAGCCGAAAAAGTTAGGTTAGGTTAGGTTAGGTAGGTTAGGTAGTCGAAAAACAATTAATTCATGAAAACTTGGCTTATTAGGCAAATCGGGCCTTGCATAGTAGGCTGAGAAGTGCGTTCTGGCTACTAGGTACGACATATATATATATATATATATATATATATATATATATATATATATATATATATATATATATATATATATATATATATATATATATATATATATATATATATTTATATATATATATATATATATATGTCGTACCTAGTAGCCAGAACTCACTTCTCAGCCTACTATGCAAGGCCCAATTTGCCTAATAAGCCAAGTTTTCATGAATTAATTGTTTTTCGACTACCTAACCTACCTAACCTAACCTAACCTAACTTTTTCGGCTACCATACCGAACCTAACCTATAGAGATAGGTTAGGTTAGGTTAGGTAGGGTTGGTTAGGTTTGGTCATATATCTACATTAATTTTAACTCCAATAAAACAAAATTGACCTCATACATAATGAAATGGGTGACTTTATCATTTCATGAGAAAAAAATTAGAGAAAATATATTAATTCAGGAAAACTTGGCTTATTAGGCAAATCGGGCCTTGCATAGTAGCCCTAGAAGTACGTTCTGGCTACTAGGTACGACATATATATATATATATATATATATATATATATATATATATATATATATATATATATATATATATATATATATGTCGTACCTAATAGCCAGAACGCACTTCTCAGCCTACTATTCAAGGCCCGATTTCCCTAATAAGCCAAGTTTTCATGAATTAATGTTTTTTCGTCTACCTAACCTACCTAACCTAACCTAACCTAGCTTTTTTTGGCTACCTAACCTAACCTTACCTATAAATATAGGTTAGGTTAGGTTAGGTAGGGTTGGTTAGGTTCGGTCATATATCTACGTTAATTTTAACTCCAATAAAAAAAAATTGACCTCTTACATAGAGAAAAGGGTTGCTTTATCATTTCATAAGAAAAAAAACTATAGTAAATATATTAATTCAGGAAAACTTGGCTTATTAGGCAAATCGGGCCTTGAATAGTAGGCTGAGAAGAGAGTTCTGGCTACTAGGTACGACATATATATATATATATATATATATATATATATATATATACATATATATATATATATATATATATATATATATATATATATATATATATATATATATATATATATATATATGTATATATATATATATATATATATATATATATATATATATATATATATATATATATATATATATATATATATATATATATATATATATATATATATATATGTCGTACTTAGTAGCCAGAATGCACTTCTCAGCCTACTATGCAAGGCCCGATTTGCCTAATAAGCCAAATTTTCCTGAATTAATATATTTTCTCAATTTTTTTCTTAGGAAATGATAAAGCTACCCATTTCATTACATATGAAATGTGATGGTCAAGTGGATTAAGGCGTCTTGTACATACCAGTTGCGTTGCTCCTGGGAGTATGGGTTCGAGTCACTTCTGGGGTGTGAGTTTTCAGTTGCATATTGTCCTGGGGACTATTCAGGCTTGTTGGCATTTGTGTTCCTCACGTGTGCCCCAAAGAATGAGGTGATTTGGTAAAATGCTATGCCCAAGATTACTATCCGAGTGCCGGCGGTGGGGTGGTTCAAATAGCCTCGGCTATCACCTCATTATGTCCGGTCGTGATGGTCAAGTGGATTAAGACGTCTTGTACATACCAGTTGCGTTGCTCCTGGGAGTATGGGTTCGAGTCACTTCTGGGGTGTGAGTTTTCAGTTGCATATTGTCCTGGGGACCATTCAGGCTTGTTCGCATATATATATATATATATATATATATATATATATGACCGAAAAAGTAAGATTAATAATTCTAACACGATATTTCTCAATATTTCTTATGTTTCTTTTTACTGTCGATAGTAAATGAAAAATAAATTCTCCAAAATTCTTTTTTATTTCTAGTGTGACTCGACACATGAACGCGTTTCGTAATAACTTATTACATTTTCAAAGACTTTAGTTTACACACACACAACTATAACCTACAAACACAAAACAGAGTTTTACTATGCTATCATTTAAACAGCTCTTATCCCTGTGGCCCGTGTTCTCCACAGTAAGTCAACAAATTCCTTTGGAGAATTCAGGCTGAAAGTGCATGGTACATAAGGAGTCAGCAAACTGTTGAATCGCTTCGCAAGTCTGTACGTGGGTGTGGGTATCTGGCTGATGATTGGCCGATGTGAGTTTCCAGGCTTGTGTGTCTTGGCATTTCCATTCACATAGCCAGGTTTATATTCCCCAATAATCTTTGGGAGGTGGAGTCCTGATTTCTTAGCGTTCACAATTTCGATCAATCTGTTACCCTTTGTTTTCAATTCGGCTGTAGTGTCCTTGTTCTCATGAAGGTTCTTAGCTGCCGCTTTGAGCTCGGGGGACAGTATGGTGCTTCTGTAGTTGCCTTGAATCTTTCCTCCTTCTGCAATAAGTTCTGCTTGTAAGGTGTCTTTGGTGGTGATCTTTTGTGCTTCGAGGTCGAATATGTCGTCCAACAGGATCTCCAACTCCACTTTCCGGGCCATCTCACTCGGTCTGGACATAACGTGAAAGTTTATACCCAGATTTAGGAGAGTGACTTGGTCTTCAGTGAGGTTGATTCCAGCAAGGTTCAGGAAGCCGTCTCTTGGTCGTGGAATCGCCATAGGTCCTCCATATAATTTTGTTAGTTTCTTGATTATCCTGGTTTCGGTACCCCCTATAAGACAATTTTACATGAACTTCTTTTCCACAGTTCATAAAACGGAGGAAAGGGTCTTGAAAGAAATTGTTAATAGGAATGTTATCCCTACAGACAAAGATCACAAGATACAATTGACGATTTACTCTAAAACCAAATAAACGGCCAACCTACTCATGAGAAACTCTCCAGACACAAAGCAGAACGCTTTTAAAGAGACCAACGTCGTCTATGCCTTCAAATGCCCACTTGGGGACTGTAAGTCCCATAGAACTCAGTATATAGGCAAGACAACAACATCTCTTTCCAGGCGATTAACAATGCATAAGCAACAGGGCTCCATTAAGGAACATATAATCTCTTCCCACAGCCAGACCATCACTAGAGAAGTCTTAACAAACAACACAGAAATCATCGATAGATACAGCGATAGCAGGCGGCTTGACATCTGCGAGGCACTTCACATCAAGAAGTCAACACCAGCAATCAACAGCCAATTCATGTACAACTATATTCTACCCACTTCAAGTCTCTGCACCAATATAAAAGCATCAAGTAATACGGGCCAATAGGCCCTTTGCAGTTACCCATTGCACGGTGTTCTGTATTGTGTTGAAAGTTTGCTCTGTCTTGTGTTGAATTTTTGTTCACCTCATCCAAAACTGTTGTAATATATCACCTCACCCAAATGCGAGTATATAAGACGAAAGCTGTTTAAATGATAGCATAGTAAAACTCTGTTAAGTGTTTGCAGGTTATAGTTGTGTGTGTGTAAACTAACGTCTTTGAAAATGTAATAATTTATTACGAAACGCGTTCAAGTGTCGCGTCAGACTAGAAATAAAAATGAATTTTGGAGAATTGATTTTCAATTACCATCGACAGTAAAAAGAAACATAAAAAATATTGAGAAAATTCATGTTAGAATTATTAATTTTACTTTTTCGGTCTTTTATAACATATGTTTACAAGGAAGACTGCTTCCAAAATATAATAGTATATATATATATATATATATATATATATATATATATATATATATATATATATATATATATATATATATATATATATATATATATATATATAACTGAAAACTCACACCCCAGAAGTGACTCGAACCCATACTCCCAGAAGCAACGCAACTGGTATGTACAAGACGCCTTAATCCACTTGACCATCACGACCGGACATAATGAGGTGATAGCCGAGGCTATTTGAACCACCCCACCGCCGGCACTCGGATAGTTATCTTGGGCATAGCATTTTACCAAATCACCTCATTCTTAGGGGCACACGTGAGGAACACAAATGCGAACAAGCCAGAATGGTCCCCTGGACAATATGCAACTGAAAACTCACACCCCAGAAGTGACTCGAACCCATACTCCCAGAAGCAACGCAACTGGTATGTACAAGACGCCTTAATCCACTTGACCATCACGACCGGACATAATGAGGTGATAGCCGAGGCTATTTGAACCACCCCACCGCCGGCACTCGGATAGTTATCTTGGGCATAGCATTTTACCAAATCACCTCATTCTTAGGGGCACACGTGAGGAACACAAATGCGAACAAGCCAGAATGGTCCCCTGGACAATATGCAACTGAAAACTCACACCCCAGAAGTGACTCGAACCCATACTCCCAGAAGCAACGCAACTGGTATGTACAAGACGCCTTAATCCACTTGACCATCACGACCGGACATAATGAGGTGATAGCCGAGGCTATTTGAACCACCCCACCGCCGGCACTCGGATAGTTATCTTGGGCATAGCATTTTACCAAATCACCTCATTCTTAGGGGCACACGTGAGGAACACAAATGCGAACAAGCCAGAATGGTCCCCTGGACAATATGCAACTGAAAACTCACACCCCAGAAGTGACTCGAACCCATACTCCCAGAAGCAACGCAACTGGTATGTACAAGACGCCTTAATCCACTTGACCATCACGACCGGACATAATGAGGTGATAGCCGAGGCTTCTTCGGCTGTTTAAGGCTAGGGGTATGGCCTCGTCACATAGTTATAAAAAAAAATAGAAAAAACTGGAACTTCGTCTGTGGTAAGGTAAGGAGAAGACACACAAAACACAAGTAAATTTTAACAATGAAATTTTAATTACGTTAAATAAATCAAAACATGAAAAAATGGACAAACAAATTCTTATAATAAAATCAATCAATCAAAATAATAAGAATACTTAAATGACACAATGAAAAGTTACGTTAAGGCAAAATAACAAGAAGTGCAACACAAAATTAAATGGGAGGTGCTGGAATATTGGCTTTAAGCTATCACCTCTCTCAGTACACGCTAACGTCTAGCTGGGAGGAGTGATAACTACGAAAGCACTGAACATTCTGAGGTCTGAGGTCGTGGCGACCCCAGACATCAAGTAGTATGGGGGGGCGAGTGCAGGTGCAGCCAGACCGGCGACCAATCAGCGGGGCCGGTAGCGATCAACGAGTAGTTTGGCGGTTTGAGTCTGAACAGGTGTCTCTGGCTGCAACGTTTTGCGCTCTGGTAAGCCTTGCTGGTGTTGTTGTCGTTGTTGGACATTTCTTCCATAGTAGTTTTATATAACCACAACGACGTAATTGTGGAGGGAAGAGCAGGCTCAATCTCTTGAAGGAGATTATCGTCACAATATATATATATATATTTTAACCTATACACAATATATATATATTTTAACCTAGAAGGAGTACCACCTCTGGTGCAAGTGTAGGGACCCATAGCCTCAGAGTAGAAAATAAAGAGTACTCAGTGAAGACCTTGTGGATCCTCACTGACCACTTTGATATTTTCTTCTCCTACTACCCCTATTCTTTTTGTATGTGTGTATATTTATCTAACTTTATTTGAAAATGTTATTACACAAAAAAGTTACAATATTGATTACATGCAGGGTACAAGGCTGCTTGTCACAAGTTGAATAGCTCCTCCAGCTCCTCAGATGGTGGGCAGGAACTATAGATGCAGTGAGCATTTCCTCTCTGGATTACCACACTAAGGCGCTGAAAAAGAAAACTGGCATCTCTAGGATCTCTAGTTGTTTCGATTAGCTTAGACCCCAACTCCTTCAAAAAGCTAGCAGCACTTTTACCCCAGGCAGCAAGTGTCTCTGAGGCAATGGGGACAAAATTGTAGTGGTGCTCAAGGTCTCTGTATTTACGTGACTTGGCCGCTTCCCGGTGATTGGCAGCTCCTCCTGCTTGTGTAGCTCTGAAGTCAACATAGGTATTGGCTAAAGTTGAAACGCAAGTGTAGTCCCACACCAACTGTCTACCATTCTTCCAGGGGTTCACCGTAATTCCGTCTGGGCGACCGACAGGCTCATCAGAGTTGCGGGACATTAGGTAACGGGGCTCTCTCTCTCTGCTGGACAACCAGCTGTGGTAAGTCTTCTCTTAATAATGTCATTGACCTCACCGTGTCTTGCATGCCATCCTCCTGTCCTTTGGCAGAGAAGGTCATGCCGTCCATACCTTTCGGCCTCAGCATCGCCGCAAATACACCTGTATTCGGTGTGGATTGGTGCAGCGAGGCGGAGAGCCACATCAATTCGGAGGGCCTGCGGTGTGAGACGGGTGCCGGTTGCTGACATTGGGGTTGCTAATAGGAAATCACCTGCATGGGGAGCTGCTACAGCTCTATGTCTGGCAGTGTTATGTGGTGTTGTCGCAGCTTCCAACAAAGTCGCAGCTTCTTGGTCGGCAATGGGGATTGCTGACCAAGCTGGATTGCTTATGGGCTTCAGAAGGCGGTGGTTGGGGTGATGGTCCTGCGAGAGACACACATTTGGTTGTGCATTCTGTGAAGCTGGGATCATGTACTCCTGCCTGTTGAACTAGGTGCTCAGGTAGGATTTTCTTCACCAAGTTGTCAGACCCTACTGAAAAGGACAGGAACGCTGGTACAGCAATTCGTGTTGCTGTGCGCACGCAAAGGCCCCAGAGTCTGACAGGAAGGGAGGCCTGTTTCCACTGTGAGTCGCTGAGGGAAAGATTGAGGGCTTTTTCTAGTGTTGATTTCAGCAAGCTGTCGTACTCTTCTAATTTAATATTGTTGAAAGATGGAGAACATCTTAGAAAGTAGGTCAGACTGGGGAGGGACAAGCATCTGGTGATGAGGTAAAGTGCATCGTGAGCATCGATGTCTTCAATCCTCTTCAGGTCAGTGATCTTCTTACCAAGGACCTCGTCGATGGCATTCCTTCCAAGAGGAGCACCTAGCAGTGTGCTGTCCTCAGGCCTGGTTGTATATATATATTTATATATTGAATATGACCACATATACTTTATTTACTATCTTCTGATTTAGGGCTTCTATCCCTCTAACTATTTTCTTAGCATCAGGGCTTAGCTGAGAGAGGAGTTCTCCAAAACTCATTTTCATAATTTCAAGGTGAAGAAAAAAGCAAATTACTATAGAATGTATTACACTTATCTATGCAATTTGCACAACGTTTCGAACCTCCATGGTTCATTCTCAAGTGAAAAGATTTTTCAGAACTGGTTGATTTATACCCGCACTGGGTCAGTTGATTAGACAATTAAGGTAAAAACATGGGGGGTATATAAGGGATAAATGGGGGATGAAGCACATAAGAACATAAGAATAAAGGTAACTGCGGAAGGCCTATTGGCCCATACGAGGCAGCTTCTATCTACATACAAAGATTAATCAGGTGTAATTGGCCTATTATGTTGAACAGTGTCTTCTGTGTTGGCATCGTTATGTTCTGGTCTTGTCCATACTCTCATGGTGGGTAGAGTAAATAGTTCCGTGATTTAGGTGTTCATGGTAGGTTGTTCTATTCTTATGTGAATTGCCTCAAGAATTTGTAATCTTCTTGCATCTTGGGTTTTGTCTATAATACAGGTATTTTTGTTCAACATTTCTCTTGTTAACAAGAGAACTTCTGGGAACTTCCAGTCACTTCTGGGGTGTGAGTTTTCAGTTGCATGTAGTCCTGGGAACCATTCAGGCTTGTTCGCATTTGTGTTCGTCATGTGTGCCCCAAAGAATGAGGTGATTTGATAAAATGCTATGCCCAAGATTACCATCCGAGTGCCGGCGGGGAAGTGGTTCAAATAGCTTCGGCTATCACTTCCTTATGTCCGGTCATGATGGTCAAGCGGATTAAGGCGTCCTGTACATACCAGTTGCGTTGCTTCTGGCAGTATGGGTTCGAGTTACTTCTGGGGTGTGAGTTTTCAGTTGGATATAGTCTTGGGGACCATTCAGGCTTATTTGCATTTGTGTTCCTCACGTGTTCCCCAAAGAATGAGGTGATTTGATAAAACGCTATGCCCAAGATTACCATCCGAATGCCGGCGGGGAAGTGGTTCAAATACCTTCGCATATCACTTCCTTATGTCCGGTCGTGATGGTCAATCGGATTAAGGTGTTATATATATATAACTTCAGCTATCTATCTATATATATATATATATATATATATATATATATATATATATATATATATATATATATATATATATATATATATATATATATATATATATATATATATATATATATATACATAGAGAGAGAGAGAGAGAGAGAGAGAGAGAGAGAGAGAGAGAGAGAGAGAGAGAGAGAGAGAGAGAGAGAGAGAGAGACAGAGAGAGAGAGAGAGAGAGAGAGAGAGAGAGAGAGAGAGAGAGAGAGAGAGAGAGAGAGAGAGAGAGAGAGAGAGAGAGAGATAATTGAAAAATTAACTCTCTGAACGCATTTCGTAAAGCTTCTTACCTTTTCAAAGACTAGTATACACATAACATACATCATACTTATACTCGTTTTGGGTGAGGTGATATGGCACAAATGTTTTTGGTGAGGTGACAGAACTATGCTTGAACACGAATCAGTGGGTATGAAAACATTTGAATGGAAGGCCTATTGGCCAATACTTCCTCTTGCTGCTTCTATGTTGGTTCGGGAGTCTTGAAGTGGGTAGAATACAGTTGTGCATTAATTGGCTGTTGATTGCGGGTGTTGACTTTTTGATGTGTAGTGCCTCGCTGATGTAAAGTCGCCTGCTATCGCTGTATTTATCGACGATTTCTGTGTTGCTTGTTAAAATTTCTCTGGTGATGGTCTGGTTGTGAGAAGCCCTGTTGTTTATGCATTGTTAATCGCCTAGAACGAGACGTTGTTGACTTGCCTATGTACTGAGTTCTTTGGGGCTTACAGTTCCCAAGCGGGCATGTGATGCCATTAACAATGCACAAACAACAGGGCTCCATCAAGGAACATATAATCTGTAACCCACACTTACCCACCAACCCACCTGCATCACTGCAGAAATTACACCTGTAATTATTCAACCACCTGCACTTACACACTTACAACCACACCTATATATACTCGCGCTCCACCACACTCCAGAATTTGTACCTAAACTTCCACAAACACCTGACCCAGAGAACACGAGGAACAAGAACCGTATAACGGGAAGAGGAACTGGCTGTCTAGCTATAGAGTGAAGTGCCCCCCCCCCCTCCTGGACCTAACATATACTGTCTAGCTGCCAACGATCTAGCTTCATGCAGGTCGGCGTTCAATTCCCTACCGTTCAAGGGGTCGGGCACCATTTCTCCCACCCCCCCCCGTCCTATCCCAAATCCTTATCCTGACCCCTTCCCAGTGCTGTATAGTGGTAATGGCTTGGCGCTTTCCCCTTAATAACTCCCTCCCTCCCTCTCTCCTATCCTCTGGGCAGAATGTGTGCTGCACAAGCCACACAGAACAGCACCTTCGTGTCGTGGTGGGTGATGGTAGTCACCATCCACGGTTGTGTTCTTACATGAACATCTCGGTCGTCTTGACTGCCCGCCCCGCCGTTCTTGACTGCCCGCCCCGCCGTTCTTGAGGGTGATGACATCACATCCGGTTTTATTGCCTTGACATGATGTTAGATACACACACACATCCTTGACATGATGTTAGATACACACATACATCCTTGACATGATGTTAGATACACACATACATCCTTGACATGATGTTAGATACACACATACATCCTTGACATGATGTTAGATACACACACATCCTTGACATGACGCTAGATACACACACACATCCTTGACATGATGTTAGATACACACATACATCCTTGACATGACGCCAGATACACACACATCCTTGACATGACGCCAGATACACACACATCCTTGACATGACGCCAGATACACACACATCCTTGACATGACGCCAGATACACACACATCCTTGACATGACACCAGATACACACACATCCTTGACATGACTCCAGATACACACACATCCTTGACATGACGCTAGATACACACACATCCTTGACATCACGACAAATACACACACATCCTTGACATGACGCCAGATACACACACATCCTTGACATGACGCCAGATACACACACATCCTTGACATGACACCAGATACACAGACATCCTTGACAAGATGTTAGATACACACACATCCTTGACAAGATGTTAGATACACACACTCATCCTTGACATGACGCCAGATATACACACACATCCTTGATATGACTCCAGATACACACACACATCCTTGACATGACTCCAGATACACACACACATCCTTGATATGACTCCAGATACACACACACATCCTTGACATGACTCCAGATACACACACATCCTTGACATGCAACCAGATACACACACATCCTTGACATGACTCCAGATACACACACATCCTTGACATGACTCCAGATACACACACATCCTTGACATGACTCCAGATACACACACATCCTTGACATGATTCCAGATACACACACATCCTTGACATGACGCCAGATACACACACATCCTTGACATGACGCCAGATACACACAAATCCTTGTCATGACGCCAGATACACACACATCCTTGACATGACACCAGATACACAGACATCCTTGACATGACGCCAGATACACACACATCCTTGACATGACGCCAGATACACACACATCCTTGACATGACGCCAGATACACACACATCCTTGACATGACGCCAGATACACACACATCCTTGACATGACGCCAGATACACACACATCCTTGACATGACGCCAGATACACACACATCCTTGACATGACGCCAGATACACACACATCCTTGACATGACGCCAGATACACACACATCCTTGACATGACGCCAGATACACACACATCCTTGACATGACGCCAGATACACACACATCCTTGACATGACGCCAGATACACACACATCCTTGACATGACGCCAGATACACACACATCCTTGATTTTAGCGGGGAATTTGTATGCACAAATTAGAGCCCACATCAGGCCTCAGTGTTTGGGCCAGCAAGATCATCAGTCATAAAACTGACACCGCAGTTTTACGGCTGACACGTGACTGGACTTGCTGTAGTAACTAGAGTCGAGGATCGCGCGCCTGTTCAAATCTACATGGGATATATTTTTTTTTTAAACAATTTAAGTTTGTCTCTGTTTCTTTTTTAATCTTTGCAATTTGTTTAAATCTAATCATTTTATATTAACGATGACGTTTAAAATTCTTTCACATGGCAGAAAATGCCTCTCAATCATAAGTGTTATTTGAGAAGTTCAGACCTAATGTATTTTAACCACAAATGCTGTGTAAAAATAAAAATTTTGCCCCGAGGCGCGAATTTATTGGGCAGCGCCACGCATCTTCTGAGTGGACATACCGCCATAGCAGCATGTACAACACTCCCCAAAAGGAAGAAAACCCACTGGGTTGTTCAACCTGTCACTTGTACCCAGACACAGCTGGGACTTGCTTAACTGTCTCAAGTGAATAGCTCCTCAAACAAGATGATTAACATCTGTCAACCTATTAAAACTTACGTTGTCGTGTGGGTGCAAAATGGGGGAATCCTTTAAGAACAGTACCAACATTTGACAAATAGTGTTTTCCTAACTCAAACAATGTGGGGTTTATTATTCTACACATATTTCTAATGTGTCTCAGGTGTTCACATTCACGTAGATAGTGGTCAAGGCGGTGTCCGTCACTCTCATCACAAATTCTGCAACTTCACTGATCAACTGTTGTTTCCATTCTGTATCTCCATGGATATTTGTATCCAAGATGAATATTACTGATTCTCTCCGGCATCCTCCTCCTCTTCGCACCTAATGATTGGGATTGCCAGCTGCAACCATGTTGTATCATCGTACAGATTCACTGGTTTGTGCTTCTATCCTCCTTTCCTCAGTTACCTTGTTACGGTGATGTTGCCTAACAATACCACTAATTTGTAGTAGAGTCTTAGTATGAAGTATTCAATGGTCTCCTTCAGCGCCTTCAGCAGCCAGCACATCTGCTCGTTGATTCCCACATATTCCAACATGGGAGGGGATCCACAGAAACTTGATGACTCTTCCCTGATTGGTAAGTACTCTCACAGCTCTCTTAATTTCAGCGACTATTGCAAGATTTTCTGCCCGATTTTTACTTAGGCTTTGTAGTGCTGCTTTTGAATCAGTGCAAATCACTGCACCATTAGTGTTCCGTTCAAGAATCTATAACGCCTTAACAATGGCAGTTAGCTCTGCTTGCGTTGAAGAGGCTTAGTTCTCAATACGCGCTTTTTCTTAATTTCTGCGTTGGAAAGCATTATCTTTAAGTACCGTGTACGCTGCACCAGCCCTGCCATTGACAGGATTAGATGATCCGTCAGTGTAGATTTGATATAGTTCTTCTCCGGCTTCTTTATAAATTTCTTGGAGATACTTGTGCCTCATTTCTTGTGGTATCATGTTAGATTTTTTTGTTGCCATTTCACTAATGATAATAATGCACGAGTCATCCTCCCAGGGAGGTAACCTCTCTACAGGCAGGAGCTCACGGGCTCGCTCAAGTAAGTGAAGTTCTTCGAGGTAGCAGACTGCTCTGTGATGCCATTTTTTGCTTCTCCTGTTTCCCCCTGAAAGTAGCACAGGACTCAGTTTTTTTTCTGAGCAATATCATTGTAATGGGGATCTCTGGCTATCCTAATTGCAAGCTTAGCATTCAGCTCCTTAATTCTGTTTTTAACACTGGGGAGGGACAACTCCTCTCGAAGATCAGACGTTTTGGCAGTTCTTGGAACTCCAAACATGATTGTCATGGCTTCATTTTGAATGCTTTCAAGCCTTTTTATATTGCATTGGGAGTACGTGCACAAAACTGGTGCGGCATAGTCTATGACGGAGCGCACATAGACTGTGCACATCATTTCAAACACGGCAATAGAGGTTCCATATCCATTCCAGGTCATAGCTTTCAGTGCCCTGAATCGACTTTTGTATGTTCCTTAGAGTTGATTGAGCTCCTCTTTCTTCTCCTTGTTAGAGCCGACAGTGACGCCAAGGTACCGATAGTGGTCAACCCATTCAAGTGTTACACCATTAATTTGTAGTTCTTCATATGCTCCCCGCTTGTGATGGGAGTATGCCTTCGTCTTGTTTGTGGAGAGAGTGAAACCGAGCTCAATACATTTCCTTCCAAGTAGTTGAATGAACTGTTTATTTTTTCCAAGGTGGGGGCTTGTATTAGGAAATCATCTGCATATCCCACTTGTTGTGTTCCTTCCGGAAAATCAATATTTGCAAAGGCGTTCATAAGTACACTGAATAGTGCAGGGCTTAAGACTCCGCCTTGGGGGGTCCCGAGTTCCATATTCATTGTTCTGGAGACTGCTCCATTGAAGCAAACCTTGGCTTTCCTCCCTTTGAGGTAGTCATCAGCCCATTTCATGAGTCTCTCCTTGATACCCATGCATGAAAGCTCGTCCAGGATCGCAATCCCCTGCGCTTTGTTGAAGGCTCCTTTGATGTCAACAAATACAGAGTACCTAGCCCTGTCATTAGCCAAGTAATTATCTATACAGTTTGCTTTGCTCCGTCATTTAACAAATCCATTGACCCCCTCCCCCTAATCTGCCTATTTTGTGCAGCAGTCGGTTAAGGATGGACCTTTCAAGCATCTTGCAAGTGCATGACACAAGACTGATGGGTCTGTAATATCCAGGGTCAATGGGCTTCAGTATGGGAACAATTATTGCGTGTTTCCATTGTGTGTTCAACATTCCACTTTGGAATGACTTGCTAAACAGGTGGAGTAGTGGATTCCCAGACACTTCACACAGTGCATTGAGTATGTCGTAGGTGACGCCATCTTCACCAGGTGCAGTACATTTACCCTTTTTCATAACGCCCCTTACTTCCTGGGCTGTGATTGGTTCCCCATATTCGTCATCACTAGATAGTGTTCTTGTTATCCAAATTCTTCTGTCATCATGTCGCAGGAGCTGTTCCCTGCTAATTTCTGCTGGGAGGGAGGAGGAGGATGCTGCATCACTCCACTTATGAATTCGTTCTTCAGCCTTACCCTGGGGATCTTTGTGAGCCGCAGGCCGGGCTCTGCCCCCCTTAGCTATCTGAATTTTTGCCCACACTTGTCTTGCAGATGTTTCCCTTCCAACAGAGCTAGTGAACTCAAGCCATTGTCTTTCCCGCTCTTTAATCTTCTCTTCCCTGGCTACTTGACACACAGTTTTAAACAACTCTTGGTTACTTTCAGTGGGATGTCTTCGGCACTCTCTACTCATGTCTCGCACATTTGCGTTAAGCATCTTTATGTAATCGTTCTCATATTATTATTTTTTCTTCTTCTGGGGGTTACTTCGCCCAGGCGTACGGCGCGTAACTCTGAGACAGCTCTCAATTTGGTTTTAAGGTCATCAACAAATGTATCAATGTCTTCTGGGATTTGGTATTCCGTGAATCAGTCACTCATCCTGTTTATGAAGTGCGGCCCAAGTGACAACCTTTTTCTTTTATTTGTCTCTTTCCTTCTCTTGCTCATGTCGTCGGTGGTAATCAGTGCCCAGTGGTCAATGCATAAACTATGCACAAAGAGTGTACTGGCATCCGTGTCCTGTGCATTCAGCAGGAGAGAATAGTCTAGTCTTCCTCCTCTGAGGTGAGGAGGCTGTGTTGGTGAAATGCTGTGTTGTAGTGAAAAACTTTATGGATTTTCTTACAGCCTGCTAGAATTATTCGATACAGATAACAAATAACTTTTATCATATAATTTGACGTAAGGTTAGCGGAAGTTTGTTAGAACAGAAAGAGTGAGTTAATAGTCTGGTTAATGACGGCTCATTGAGCTTTAATACCATGATAGGAATAATTTTCTGCCTCGTCTAGTAATTAATCAATGCATACTTTGACAGTTTATATAATATTTTAAATTATAGACGGTTTTACTGTCAGTGAATTCAGACTTTTCCCATGATGCATACCACAACAATTCCCTCACTCCTGGTTACCTATTTACTGCTACGTGAATAGATAAAATCAGATAAAAGGAAACTTATCGAAACGTCTCTCTGCTGCCGCGGAATCGAACCCTAGACTCTTTGTTGAGACCCGACTGCGTTGTCTACTGGGCTTCGTGATCCTATCATCGCTCCATCTTAGCATTCCACGACAGACAGACTTTAAGACTTGACACTCAAGTGTGACCCCGAGTGCTAATCTACACACTGAGAGTACTTGTACGGAACCGTGTTACCAGACCCAGGGAACACTAACAACATCATAAAACACACACAAAGTCTGACTCCGTTACCAATATAATACCCAATACACAAAACAAATTTATCCTTTACATATATATTGACAGTAAAGGAGTAATCAAACGATGCAACATGGGTTGCCAGGCGAGTGTGGAGACAAGCAGCGCCGGTGGGCATGATCGCCACGCTGGCAACAGTGTCAGCGGCCGTGTGACAGCGTGGACTGAGCGGAGGTGGCCCAGTGCGGAGCCAGCCTCCATCGGTGACGTATGGGTTTACGTCCAGCCGCTGACACCACACATCCAAACGTTAACAAGGCGAGCAGCCTAGGACATCCGGTTAACTTTGTGTGATCCGTGAGCCGTGTATGTGCGTGGTTTACGTGTCTTAACAACATTTGTATGGATCTTTGTTTTGAAAATGATACTGAAAATAATTTATAAAGTTTATTTATCTTTAACTTTGGGTTTACTAAACATCGAAATTGAACTTGGCGCATTCAAAGCTTTTTAGTCAGAATTTGCAATTCATATTATTCTCGCAATAGTCTCCTTAATGCACTTGTCAAATGAATTGCATTAGCGTGATGTGAAATCACTAATTAAAACATACACAGCTCGTTAGCACAATGTCAGAAAGGTAAGCAACATTCGATACCTTTTATTACAGCGACTGTCGCCATCCATTTGCCCTCAAGGAAATAAAAAATGTTCGTTTGATGCAGGAAATGTGTTTGTGGTGTGAGACGTAATAATATTAAAACACATAACCAGAGAACCACACACACACAAATAGATGCACGTCCACACACACACACACACACACACACACACACACACACACACACACACACACACACACACACACACACACACACACACACATACATACACACACACACACACGCCAGACCTGTCACCAGACTAGTACCCAAGCTGAGAGGTATGATCTACGAGGAGAGACTACGGGAATTAAACCTCACTTCGCTGGAAGACAGAAGAGTTAGGGGGGACATGATCACCCCTAACTCGATAATTGATAGGGTAGATAAAGACAGGCTAATTAACACAAGGGGCACACGCACAAGGGAACACAGGTGGAAACTGAGTGCCCAAATGAGCCACAGAGATATTAGAAAGAACTTTTTTGGTGTCAGAGTGGTTGACAAATGAAATGCATTAGGAAGTGATGTGGTGGAGGCTGACTCCATACACAGTTTCAAGTGTAGATATGATAGAGCCCAATAGGCTCAGGAATCTGTACACCTGTTGATTGATGGTTGAGAGGAGGGACCAAAGAGCCAGAGCTCAACCCCTGCAAAGACAACTAGGTGAGTACACACATACACACACACACACACACAGAGCCACAGAGATATTAGAAAGAACTTTTTTAGTGTCAGAGTGGTTGACAAATGGAATGCATTAGGAAGTGATGTGGAGGAGGCTGACTCCATACACAGTTTCAAGTGTAGATATGATAGAGCCCAATAGGCTCAGGAATCTGTACACCTGTTGATTGACGGTTGAGAGGCGGGAACAAAGAGCCAGAGCTCAACCCCCGCAAACACAGCTAGATAGACTGTTATTTTCACTATTTTCATGTGTTTTCTAATCTTAGAACTGACTCTCTCTCTAGATGGCTTTTTAGATCAATTAGTTCGTCTGAGTCTTTTACTTTGACGAATATGTCATCTACATAACGGCAATATACAGTTGGTATTTGTCTGCTACTGAAGATTTTGTCTTCGATGGTTCCCATATAAAAATTAGCAAACAAAACTCCAAAGGGGTGAACCCATTGCTACTACGTCTATTTGTAAATACATGTCTCCTTGTGGACTGATGAAAGGGGCTTTCTTTGTACATGCTTCGAGAAGACTCTTCAAGTGTGGCTCATGTATGTCTAATTTGGGGGTGCTCTCGTCTCTGAATACTGTGTCTAGTATCATTCCTATGATTGTTTCGACTGTGACGTTAGTAAATAGAGATTCGACGTCCAAGGAAACAATGATTCCCTGGACGTCCAGGGAAGCAATGCAGTCTGCTTTGCGGACTGCAGTCCGCAACGCAGATTTTACCTATAGGTATTGTCAAGAGCTCATACGGCATCAACTAAACATGAAGAAGGAAGCTCTCCAAAGCCTTTCAGAGCACGTTGAGCATATATATATATATATATATATATATATATATATATATATATATATATATATATATATATATATATATATATATATATATATATATATATATATATATATATATATATATATATATATATATATATACATATATATTATTAAATATGACCGAAAAAGTAAGATTAATAATTCTAACACGAATTTTCTCGATCCTTCTTATGTTTCTTTTCACTGTTGATGGTAATTGAAAAATCAATCCTCCAAAATTTATTTTTATTTCTAGTCTGACGCGACACTTGAACGCGTTTCGTAATAACTTATTCCATTTTCAAAGACTTTTAGTTTACACACACACAACTATTACCTACAAACACTAAACAGAGTTCTTACTTATGCTATGATTTAAACAGCTTTCTTTTTTCATTTTATACCCGCATTTTGGGTGAGGTGATATGTTACAACAGTTTTGGATGAGGTGAACAAAACTTTCAACACCGGATAGAACACGAAACAATGGGTATTGAAGGTAAGAATGGAAGTAATTGCAGAGGGCCTATTGGCCCATATTTCTTAATTTTTCTATATTGGAGCGGAGTCTTGAAGCTGGTGGAATATAGTTGTGCATTAATTGGCTGTTGATTGCTGGTGTTGACTTCTTGATGTGTAGTGCCTCGCAGATGTCAAGTCGCTTGCTATCGCTGTATCTATCGATGATTTCTGTGTTGTTTGCTAAGATTTCTCTGGTGACGGTTTGGTTAGAAATCTTAGAAACCTTAGTTAAAAACTAAGTAGTAGCACGGGCTATGGTGAGCCCGTAAGTGGAGGCTCTTTGGAGCCATTATCTGTATCAGTGGCTGATACTAGAGATGTGGCGATGGATGGGGGTCTTCATGATGGTTTTCAGCCTGGAGGGCTGGCTATACCAGTTATGGAGCTGGTGGGGTTAGTGTAGACCTCTAGGTTTTCCGTTTTTTCTTTGCCTGCGACTTTGGCTGAGCAGCGCTGTCGTTAGAGTTTGGTGACGTGGCCTCCATGAGGAAGTCTTGAACCGTGAAGGTGTCGTATTTGTGATGCGACGGTGGAGCTCCTACTATGGTTCCCTCGTCTGAGGAGTCCGTAACCTCCGTAGTGGGCGTTTTTGTCTTTCGCCTCGCAGCCTTAGGTAGGTTTAGGTGTCGTTGATTGGTGGTTGTAACTATTTCAGGAGCGCTGGTGGTGCTGTTATCGTTTGTAGACAGCACGTCTGCTAGCGCGGCTGCTGAGATAGTGATGGTAGGAGTGTTGGGAGCTGGAGAAGGAATTACCTCTGTTTGTGTCGCCCGGGTCATGGGCGGTTCTGGAGTCGGTATTGAAGTTGACCACCTGGTCGTCCTGGTGGTAGTCTCCGGAGTGGTAGAGGAGGCAGTGAGATTTACGCTAGTGGCTATGATGGGGGCCAGGCCATTGTCTATGTATAATGCGTTTAGTTCACTGACAAAGCGATGGTTGTCTGGTCCTGCTAGCCTTTCCGCTAGTTTAAGAAGACCAGGGATAATGCCTGCACGTGATGCTGGGGGCTGTGAAGGAGCCTGTGGGACATTGGGGACCTTGGGGACCTTGGGTCCCCAATGAGAAGGCTGTGTCGCCTGCTGGGAGGAGCCACATGTTGGTAGGACCGGACAGTCTTCCGGTCGACTAGTGAGAGCTAAGGTGGTGGGTTGAACGCTTGGGGCTCTGGTCGAGGAGGTAGACGAGTTGTTTCTTTTGGCTTCAACCTGGGCCTTGATGATTTCATGAAAACTTGGCCTAATAGGCAAATCGGGCCTTGCATAGTAGGCTGAGAAGTGCGTTTTGGCAACTAGATACGATACATTATATTATATATATATATATATATATATATATATATATATATATATATATATATATATATATATATATATATATACATATGTCGTACCTAGTAGCCAGAACGCACTTCTCTGCCTACTATGCAAGGCCCGATTTGCCTAATAAGCCAAGTTTTCCTGAATTAATATATTTTCTCTATTTTTTTTCTTATGAAATGATAAAGCTACCCATTTCATTATGTATGAGGTCAATTTTTTTTTATTGGAGTTAAAATTAACGTAGATATATGACCGAACCTAACCAACCCTACCTAACCTAACCTAACCTATCTTTATAGGTTAGGTTAGGTTAGGTAGCCGAAAAAGTTAGGTTAGGTTAGGTAGGTTAGGTAGTCGAAAAACAATTAATTCATGAAAACTTGGCTTATCAGGCAAATCGGGCCCTACATAGTAGGCTGAGAAGTGCGTTCTGGCTACTAGGTACGACATAAAATGTAAGAAGTCTTGCGAAACGCTTCTAGGCGTCAGACCATAAATAAAAATGCAAAAATGTACTTTGGATACTTAATTTTTCAATTACCCTCGATAGTGAAGAAAAGCGTAAGAGATATTGAGAAGATTCGTGTTAGAATTATTAATCTTACCCTTTGTCATATTCATCAACATATGAGAATGAGCCCTAATCAGCACCAGTCTCCATCTAGAACAGCTCTAGTGTTTAGAATTGTGTGTAACTTAAAATTATATCTCGTTAGTCAGCAAAAATCTAGCAATATTTCTGTATTTTTTTCACATAATGTCTTTTTGTCTCATTAGCTATTCATTAACAAGAGGATTTAATTATTTTGGTGAGTCTGCTTTCAAAATAAGTTCCATAATTTTGCATAATTTGGAAGATTCTATCCTGTGTTTTTTCTTCTCTGTGTAAAATAAATTCTTTTAGCCAATTATCACTTGCAATATTAGTTTGATGGTTAATTTCTAAGGGCGGGAGATGATGGCTTTTAGGGAAATATCAATATGATTATCTTTTTCGTTTATGTCTTTAATTTAACTCAAGCCAAGTGTGCAAACACCTTAAGGACTTGTTATTATCTTCAACACTCTTTAGGATCTTCCGGACTCTTTAGGATCTTCCGGACTCTTTAGGATCTTTCGGACACCTTACGATCTTCTGGACACTTTAGGATCTTTCGGACACCTTAGGATCTTCCGGACACTTTAGGATCTTTCGGACACTTTAGGATCTTCCGGACTCTTCACAGGGCTCTGGGATTATATTTAGTGTATCATTAGGGTGAATTTTCCACAATAGTTGCCAGATCACTAAAGTTTGGTTGCTCAGATAGCTTTTCAGTAGGTAGAGAAGGCTTTCATTTCACAAAAGTCGCGTCTGACAGGCACAGTCGAATAATTACACATGAACCCATTCACCTGGGGCCAGATTCACGAAGCATTTTCACAAGCACTTACGAACCTGTACATCTTTTCTCAATTTTTGGCGGCTTTGTTTACAATTATTAAATAGTTAATGAGCTCCGAAACACGAGGAGGCTGTTTATAACAATAACAACAGTTGATTGTGAAGTTTTCATGCTTGTAAACTGTTTAATAAATGTAACCAAAGCCGTCAAAGATTGAGGAAAGATGTACACGGTCGTAAGTACTTGCGTAACTGCTTCGTGAATCTGGGTTCTGAGCTCAAGGAGACTCGAAATGGGAACCCTCGCGAGTGACATATGTCGAACCGAAACATATTTGGAAAGAAAAGAACAAATGTGTAGAGATCTGATCTTCGACTAGTCGAAGAAATACTTATGTTTCGCATGCACATTTACATTTGCAAATTACATATGGCAATCATGCATAATTCATTCAATTACACATGATCGAAATTATACACGAAGACACAAGGTGCGTATAACATTCACGATACATGAAGTAATAACATACGCATGATCCAAACATTGAAACCTGGTTTTTCATTTTGTTTTCCTTGTGAATACCTAAGAGGTCTGGTCTCGGACCAGGCCTCCTCTAACGTGGCTGAAAATTAGGCAGTCAAGCAACACACGTCTGAAAATATAAGAATTTACAACGTTTTTGTCCGTCCTGAATCATTATCAACGCGTGTAAGAAAAGACTGAGACTGTCATTATATACGGTACGAATGTGAGACGAACGGCGAGAAGGTTGAAGCGCACCAACAGAGTTTAAACGAATGAAGAAAACACTCTTTATCGTCTTTCTCTTCAGTTTCTCTTTCTCTTATGCTCCTCTATCGTTTACCTCTGTTTCGGCCCTTCCTCTTCACCAGTAGAGGTCTTCTGTGGTTTTCTTTAGTCTCATTAACGTCAATGGAGTATTTCTTATTTTCTCACATTGCACATGTCATCCTTACCTCATATATAGACTTTCTCTGTTATACTTTGTTTACACAACTTTGAAACGGCCCAGTTGTCACTTTCGTCACTTTTTTCAGATGCATGGGATAGATATCTATGTTACTGATAATGTGATAAAAAGCTGTATATATATATATATATGTATATATATATATATATATATATATATATATATATATATATATATATATATATATATATATATATATATATATATATTAAATATGACCGAATACGTTAGATTAATAATTCTAACATGAATTTTCTCAATGTTCTTATATTTTTTTTCACTGTTGATGGTAACTGAAAAATCAATTCTCCAAAATTCTGATAGCGGACAGAGTGTATCGTGATCCGGCCAGTACTCCTCTTGACATACCAGAAAACATTCTAAGGAAACTACTCCAAGCTTGTACTAAAGAGGCCCCCTTCTTGAGCCCGGATGGGCACATGTATAAGCAAGTAGATGGGGTTGCCATGGGTTCTCCTCTAGGAGTCCTGTTTGCGAACTTCTACATGGGTACCATCGAACTAAAGGTCTTAGTCGACATGAACTTGAAACCGGCCATATACTGCAGGTATGTTGACGACATTTTTACACAGGTACCTGATGTCAGACATCTGCAGGAGCTGAAGGAGGCATTTGAGCAGAGTTCCGTGCTGCGTTTCACTTACGAGATGGAAAAGGATGGGAAGCTCCCCTTTCTAGATGTAACAGTCATGGAAAAGGGCGGAGGTTTCCACACTGCAGTCTACACTAAGGAACCAAACATAGGAATGTGCCTAAATGCCAACAGCGACTGCCCAGACAGGTACAGGAGGAGTGTTGTTAACGCTTATGTCGACCGTGCTATCAGCCACAGCTCAGGATGGAAGCAAGTCGATGAAGAACTCTGTAGGGTAAGGCAGATCCTAGTCCACAACTGCTTCTCCAATGGTTTCGTTGAAGACATCATAAGAAGGAAGGTGAAACGCCATGCAACCTCTGAAGAGACAACTAACACAACACCTGTACCCCCTATTAGACTATTTTACAGGAACTTCCTTTCCACAGGTCATAAAACGGAGGAAAGGGTCCTGAAAGATATTGTTAATAGAAACGTTATTCCTACAGACAAAAATCAGAAGATACAATTGATGATCTACTATAAAACCAAGAAAACGGCCAGCCTACTCATGAGAAACTCTCCAGGCACAAAAGCAGAACGCTTTAAAAGAGACCAATGTCGTCTATGCCTTCAAATGCTCACTTGGGGACAGTAAGCCTCAAAGAATTCAGTATATAGGCAAGACAACAACATCTCTTTCCAGACGATTAACTATTCATAAGCAACAGGGCTCTATTAAGGAACATATAATCTCTTCCCACAACTAGACCATCACCAGAGAAGCCTTAACAAAAATCACGGAAATCATCGATAGGTACAGCGATAGCAGGCGGCTAGATATCTGCGCGGCACTACACATTAAGAAGTCGACACCAGCAATCAACAGCCAATTAATGCTCAACTATATTCTACCCACTTCAAGACTCCGCACCAATATAGAAGCATCAAGAAATATGGGCCAATAGGCCCTCTGCAGTTATTTCCATTCTTCCCTTTAACTTACAAAATATTATACCCATTGTTTCGTGTTCTGTCTTGTGTTGAAAGTTTGTTTTCACCTCATCCAAAACTGTTGTAATATATCACCTCACCCAAATGCAGGTATAAAATCGAAGATGTTTAAACTCTGTTCAGTTATAGTTGTGTGTGTGTAAACTAAAGTCTTTGAAAATGTAATAAGTTTTACGAAACGCGCTCAAGTGTCGCGTCAGACTAGAAATAAAAATGAATTTTGGAGAATTGATTTTTCAGTTACCATCAACAGTGAAAAAAATATAAGAAATATTGAGAAAATTCGTGTTAGAATTATTAATCTTACTTTTTCGGTCATATTTAATAATATATGTCTACAGGAAAGACTGCTACCATTATATATATATATATATATATATATATATATATATATATATATATATATATATATATATATATATATATATATATATATATATATATATATTAGTATATTTTGGTAGCAGTCTTTCCTGTAGACATATATTATTAAATATGACCGAAAAAGTAAGATTAATAATTCTAACACGAATTTTCTCAATCTTTCGTACATTACGCTTCACTGTTGGAGGTAAATCAAAAATCACTTCTCCAAAATTCATTTTTATTTCTAGTCTGACGCGACACGGGCGCGTTTCGTAAAACTTATTACATTTTCAAAGACTTCACAAATACACAACTGATTAGAACTAACGTATCTCTGCTATTATATCTACATTTGAGTGAGGTGGGAGGGATGATGTGGCATATAATGATGTGGCATTAGGGGATATTAATAGGGTATTAAAAGTATCAACACAAGACAGAACAGAAACAATGGGTATTGAATAGAAGTGTTTGTAGAAAGCCTATTGGTCCATATTTCTTGATGCTTCTATATTGGAGCGGAGTCTTGAGGTGGGTAGAATATAGTTGTGCAATAATTGGCTGTTGATTGCTGGTGTTGACTTCTTGATGTGTAGTGCCTCGCAAACGTCAAGCCGCCTGCTATCGCTGTATCTATCGATGATTTCTGTGTTGTTTACTAGGATTTCTCTGGCGATGGTTTGGTTATGGGAAGAGATTATATGTTCCTTAATGGAGCCCTGTTGCTTATGCATCGTTAAACGCCTAGAAAGAGATGTTGTTGTCTTGCCTATATACTGGGTTTTTTGGAGCTTACAGTCCCCAAGTGGGCATTTGAAGGCATAGACGACGTTAGTCTCTTTTAATGCGTTCTGTTTTGTGTCTGGAGAGTTTCTCATGAGTAGGCTGGCCGTTTTTCTGGTTTTATAGTAAATCGTCAGTTGTATCCTCTGATTTTTGTCTGTAGGGATAACGTTTCTATTAACAATATCTTTCAGGACCCTTTCCTCCGTTTTATGAGCTGTGGAAAAGAAGTTCCTGTAAAATAGTCTAATAGGGGGTATAGGTGTTGTGTTAGTTGTCTCTTCAGAGGTTGCATGGCTTTTCACTTTCCTTCTTATGATGTCTTCGATGAAACCATTGGAGAAGCCGTTATTGACTAGAACCTGCCTTACCCTACAGAGTTCTTCGTCGACTTGCTTCCATTCTGAGCTGTGGCTGAGAGCACGGTCGACGTATGCGTTAACAACACTCCTCTTGTACCTGTCAGGGCAGTCGCTGTTGGCATTTAGGCACATTCCTATGTTTGTTTCCTTAGTGTAGACTGCAGTGTGGAAACCTCCGCCCTTTTCCATGACTGTTACATCTAGAAAAGGCAGCTTCCCATCCTTTTCCGTCTCGTAAGTGAAACGCAGCACGGAACTCTGCTCAAATGCCTCCTTCAGCTCCTGCAGATGTCTGACATCAGGTACCTGTGTAAAAATGTCGTCAACATACCTGCAGTATATGGCCGGTTTCAAGTTCATGTCGACTAAGACTTTTTGCTCGATGGTACCCATGTAGAAGTTTGCAAACAGGACACCTAGGGGAGAACCCATGGCGACCCCATCTACTTGCTTATACATGTGCTACTAAAGAGGCACCCTTCTTGAGCCCGGATGGGCACATGTATAAGCAAGTAGATGGGGTCGCCATGGGTTCTCCCCTAGGTGTCCTGTTTGCAAACTTCTACATGGGTACCATCGAGCAAAAAGTCTTAGTCGACATGAACTTGAAACCGGCCATATACTGCAGGTATGTTGACGACATTTTTACACAGGTACCTGATGTCAGACATCTGCAGGAGCTGAAGGAGGCATTTGAGCAGAGTTCCGTGCTGCGTTTCACTTACGAGACGGAAAAGGATGGGAAGCTGCCTTTTCTAGATGTAACAGTCATGGAAAAGGGCGGAGGTTTCCACACTGCAGTCTACACTAAGGAAACAAACATAGGAATGTGCAACCCGTTCTCACACAAGACAGCACATATATGACTTAATGCTTAAAGTCAATATGTTGAATATGAATTAGTAAATATGTGATATATTCCCAGTTACTTTTTTTCCAAAGCCCAAACTCTTCCTCACGTACCAATTTACGTCTCACAGTACCCGTCCGTCAACCTAGATAGCAGAATAGTCGTGATTGGTTCAATTATAAGGAAAATTGTACTTTTCAGGTCCCACATGGGTTGTGAAATTTACCTACTATTGTCCATGCTCTTAGAATATTATAGATCAGCTACTTCCTATTGAAGGCTCGTAGTTTTGTTTTGAGAAATATTAGTTGTTCTTAGTAAATTATAATAAGCACTAAAAATGATTACATAGAATAACAGTCCTTCACCAATCAATATTATATACCATAGTTTGTGCTTTACAAATCTTTAAAGGATGTTTTGTAGGAACGCTAACAGAAAACGATGGTTCATTGGAATGTCTATGGGGTAAACTACTGTAAACAGGATGGTATTGTGTCTACTATACCAACTACAGGATCGGTATATTGTCCACTACCACCTGTTAGGTGAGTAAGGGGTGCAATACCACCCACAGGATGGGTATGAGGGTCACATCCACCCAGAGGATGAGTATGGGGATCACATCCACCCACAGGAAGGGTATGGGGTCCAATACCACCCACAGGATGAGTATGGCGTCCACTACAACCCACAGGATGGGTATGGGGCTCCAACCACCCATAGAATAGGTATGGGGCTCCAACCACCCATAAAACGGGTATGGGGTCCAATAACACCCACTGGATATGTATGGCGTCCATTGTCGAGCTCGCAAACCGCAGCATTCATCTCAGAACCATGCCTATTTCACGCAGATTCCTTAATAAACGTAAGAATTTTATATGTCACAAGAAAGATAGAAATATAAGCTTTATTCTAAATACCTTACCATGTGCATATTTAAATTTAAAGCGAAGATACGTGTACTTTTATAATAGCAGAGCTCCGACCCCGGACAGATCGATCGACCGAGCAACTCTCTCAGAACAATGTTTATTTCACGTGAATTCGTTAATTAACATATATGTTTTATATGTCTCAAGAAAGACAGACATATAAGCTTCACTTTAAACACTTTACCATAGACATACTTAAAGTTCTAATGAAGATACATGTATTTTAAAAATTACGGAGCTCCCACCCCGTACAGACTGAACGACAGAGCAACTCTCTCTCAGATCAATGTTTATTTCACGTAAATTCGTTAATAAACACAAATGTTTTATAAGTCTTAAGCAAGATAGAAATAAGAGCTTCATTTTAAATACATTACAATAGACATATTTATAGCTCAAGTGAAGATACATATGTTTTTATAGTAGCACTCAGTAGCTTGTCGGGCATGGAGTGCAGACGCCTACGCACTTGCCGATATATTGTATAATTAACAAAGATTCGCTAATAAAGCCTAAAATCTTATATGCCTCCAGAAACACCGAGATATGAACATTATTATGATTGCACCAAATGAAATATATCATGTTCGAGGACAAAGATATATCAATTTTAAATTAAGTTTCGACTCTCTCTTGGGTGAGAGAGATGGGGCGACTCTCGCCCCATCTATTCTGTGCACTAAATACCCAAAGCTACTCAAACCCTCATAGCATTATTTAAGTAATGAAGTAATATGGTATATTTACTCACTATAATGTGGGTGCTGAATGCAGAACATGAGAAAACATATATTTACTCCAAACTAATGTAATTTCATTATTAAATAAGTAGCATCGAAGGAAGTCGACGGTCCAAGCGTCAATGTTGTGGAGCGACTTATCCAAGATATATCGTTGTTTGGAAAGTGTTTGTTGGCATATCCAGGGGTCGCACTTCTCTGCTCAAATTATCACAAATTTAAATTATAATGTTAACAAGTAGAATACGTATTTTTAATAAAATCTAACATAACTAGCCAGAAAACATTTAACATTTATTAAAATATATATGTTTGGAAGTTAAATCGACTTCATATTCAATTTCTTTCTTTATTATGCACCCCATACCCATCCCGTGGGCGGTGGTGTACAGGATTACAGAGGCACATAATCGGTTCAGGAACTGAACCCTCTAGTTCGTTTAGCTAAGCAAATAACAATATATGACGCTAGTTAAAAAATTATCAATGTTGTATACACATGTACACACCCTCATACATACATGTATATATATATATATATATATATATATATATATATATATATATATATATATATTTATATATATATATATATATATATATATATGTATATATATATATGTATATATATATATATATATATATATATATATATATATATATATATATATATATATATATATATATATATATATATATATATATATATATATATATATATACGTATACACATATACATACATATCTAATCACCCACACAATTACACACATCAATAATCTTTGTGTCACAAGTGACATTACAAGAGGCTCACAACAGTCACTATACGAGGCACTTTACATCTATAGTGAGTCACACAGTTACTAGTCTTGCTGCACACCCACCCAACTGGGCGGCAGCTTTACAGTCATGTGCATGCATTACCTACAGTAAGCAAATTTTGGATACTTCGCTAAAATTTCGGGCAGCACATCATTATGAATGAAGTACTTACACATTTCTTGGACACTATTGATGGTGTTATTTCTAAATTCCGCAATTTTTTCACATTCCATTATATAATGACGCAAAGTATGCGAATAGTTCTGCTGACAGAGTTTACATTTAGTCAAATGTAAATCAGCAGATGTTACAAACTCCCAGAGGTACTTGTAGCCGAGCCTAAGCCTAGCAGTGGTAACATCTAGAAGTCTGAGTATCTAGTGGGCCATTTTTGGTAAGCAGAACTGGCGCTGTGGGATGAACCAAACGTCGAGTTAAGGGGCCTAAATGAATGCTCATTCATATATGCCCCACTAGATGCATTCGGAGATCAATATGGGAAGGAATCCACAGGAGACAAACTCTGACTCCGTCATTGATTATTTCACTATATCTGTGTCTAGCTTCAGAGATAAGCACGTCACAGTTATGCCTTGGGAAGCTGAGGGCAGTCAAGGATGACAAGGAGTCACTTACAATTAGCGTGTCAACTTTGGATTCATATACGCGCTCTAGTGCAAGGATTATGGCAACCAATTCTGTTTGAAGAGTGGAGGCCCAGTTACTTAGACGCGCTCCACACTCATGGGAGATGGAACCATCTCTCCCTGTCACAACAACTGCACTTCCAGCTGCACCATAGGACTGATCCAAGGATCCATCAGTGTAAATAATTTGGGAAAGGGAGCGCTCTCTGACTAAAGCATCAATTTGGCTTAAGGCATTGTACTTTGCTTCTTGTCGAAGCAAGGACTGTTCTTTAATCAGCTTCTTGGGTGGGAAAGGGGGACAGTAATTTGGAAAGGAGTGATCTCCCATGAGGCAGGAATGTGTTGTTGTTGTCTCTCTTGGTAGGGGTGATGAAAGTTATACATTCTGAGCACATTGGCAGTTACCGTAACCCATTTGGAGGGATGCTGATCTTCAAGGAAGAAGGCTTGGAGGGCTTCAGTGCAGGGGTTAGGGTGGGTTAGCCTAAGCATCTTGATACCAATTAAAGTATTAATTTCAGTGATACAATCACTTACACATGAAATATTCAGTTCCTTCCTCATGTTTAGTAATTTAGTTGTACGGGGGCATCCGAGGAGAATCCTCATGGCTTCGTTTTGCATCTTTTCCAGCTCTCCAAGCATTCTCTCAGGCACTAGAGCAAGCATGGGTGCAGCATAATCAATCAGCGACCTAATATATGAGAGATACATCATTTTGACAATTCTCACATTTGCACCATAGCTTGGATGGTAGCCTGCCACAGTCTTGAGAGCACGGAGCCTCTCTCTACATTAGCGACCCAGTCTGGCTACAACATTGCGGTACAGTAAGGAACTTCAAGACCAAGGAATTTGTATCTGGTTACATAGTCGAGCAGAGAGCCATCATGCAACTGCATTTTGCGAACAGCCCCACCCCGTCTGGGTGGGCGTCGGTTCAGGATCTTTGTTTTCTCTACTGAGGTGACCAAGCCTAGTTCATAGGACAAATTTTGCTATATATACTCGTTATTCGTTGACATGCGTTCGCTACTTAAACTACCATGTACTGTACTTATGTAAAATCTCCCATGTCTCTTCACTCATCTCACCGAACCCTACAGGCTCTGTGATATATTGTTTAATTAATTGAGATTCACAAATAAAGCTTATAATTGTATATGTTATCAAAAAAGCAGAGCTTAGTTTAGTTCATTTATTATGCACCCCATACCCATCCTATGGGCGATAGTGGAGTGTTACAGAGGCACATAATGGGCTCAGGGACTGAGCCCCACAATTCATATAGCCAAGCAAGTTATAATCTTGATAAGCTAGTTACAAAAGTCAATACACATTGTCACATCAACAATGGGCTTGAGACCGACCACAAGTACAGTTTATAATTTAAGCAGCTGACATATATGGAGGGCTAGTGTCACAATTGAAATGTTTATCCTACACATAATCCCTCTCCCCCATCCAATTGGCAGCGGTGGATAGGTTACAATCAAGTCGTTTTTTGCGTTTTATTCAGAGATTAGATCTTATTGGGTGAGGAAAGATATTCATATTTTAAAGAAGGCTTCTTGGCTGATGCTCTCCATTGATGGAAAATATACAACCTTTTGAAAATCAATGTTAGTTTGATCTAGATATTGTAATTAACGAAAGTATTTATGTCATCTGAAAGGTAGAAATATAGGCTACATTTAAAATCCTTTGTCATAAATATAACTGAAGTGAAAACGAAGATATATGCGTTTTGATAGTTACTTGATGGCTAGCTCTGAGAGTGTGAAGCCCTGCACACCAGCCAATAAATTGTATAATTAGTTTCCATATATTTTAATTAATCTTAAAAATCTATATGTCAGAAGAAAGGAAGATGTAGCCGTTAATGTGACAACATTTAAAAATATATATATCTTAAGTTAAAAAAATAATACCAACTTATTGCCGGTGTCCGGACACATGAAAATTACCTAGGTATCAGTATCCAGCCAGGCGGGGATCACAGGCTGCACAATACTGATAAATTATGTAATGCACTACTTGTGGTCCATCTCGAACCCATTTATGATGTGACGACTTATAGCGAATTTTGTAACTAGCTCATCAAGATTGTAACTTGCTTAGCTAAATGAATTGTGGGGTTCGGTCCATTCATTTTCTTTCTTTATTATGCACCCCATAATACCCATCCCGTGGGCGGTGGTGTAAAGGATTACACAGGCACATAATCGGTTCAGGAACTAAACCCTCTAGTTCGTTTAGCTAAGCAAATAACAATCTTTTGACGCTAGTTACAAAATTATTAATGTACACATACTTATGCATACATGTACATATTCATACGTATACATATATACATACACATACATATTTAATCACCACCACAAATACACACATCAGTAATCTTTTGTGTCACAAGTGATTCAACAAGAGGCTCACAACAGTCACTATACAAGGCATTTTACATCTCTGAGGAGTCGCACAGTTACTAGTCTAGCTCCACACCCACCCAACTGGGCGGCAGCTTTACAGTCATGTGCTCCACACCCACCCAACTGGGCGGCAGCTTTACAGTCATGTGTTCCACACCCACCCAACTGGGCGGCAGCTTTACAGTCATGTGCTCCACACCCACCCAACTGGGCGGCAGCTTTACAGTCATGTGCTCCACACCCACCCAACTGGGCGGCAGCTTTACAGTCATGTGCTCCACACCCACCCAACTGGGCGGCAGCTTTACAGTCATGTGCTCCACACCCACCCAACTGGGCAGCAGCTTTACAGTTACCTGGTGTTATTCTTCACCTATATCTTTTTCTGGTTAATCCCTATTTACATTATGCAGTTCAGGTTTCGTCGCCATACTATAGTATTTAGTTTAGTTAATTTACCACATAATGGGTTCAGGGAGTGAACACACAATTTATTTATCTAAGCAAGTTACAATCTTGAGGAGCTAGCCACAAAATTCATAGAACCTCCTTGGTACTATACTGTATATATATACTGGTAAGAAGTATAATAATCCTGAGAAATCGTGTAAATTATGTTGTACGAGTGCTTCCAGTTAAGTAACATAGTTCATTTGTGTGCGCGTGCTTGAAGAGGAAATGCTATCCATCCCCCCCCCCCATTGTAAATATTTGTGGGTTTCAGACCATACGGCCGCGGCTTACCCTCGCCGCGGTCGAGGGTAAGAACACCGGATGTATACCCAGTATTACAAGTAAACATTAGCAATAACAATTATGGAAAGTTCCTTCACCTATACATAGACAAGAGACTGAACTTCAGCACCCACATACAACACATAAGGGATGCTCTGAGAGAGAGAGAGAGAGGGAGAGTAAAAATATCCACTGATGTCTGATTAAGTCCTTTTGGGGACCTTAATCATTAGGACGTTCAATGATTAACGCAAAGTGAAGCGTATTCAGATGGTATATTGACAACATTCAGCATATCTCATAATGACCTAGTAGTACTTGGTGCACAAATACCTTTTCCAAAGGAATCGCAAAACATAATTAAACACAACTATACCGTACAGTGTTAGATATTTATTTCAGTTTGAACAATTTTTAACATTAAAGGATAAATCCTTTAACTGGTTGAAATTGGTTTTAACATTCGAAATCTAATTTGTTGATGTTAAATAATATAAGGTTCAAATTTATTAAGATACATACTTTTAAAACTATTTCTATTTGAAATTTAAATAACATAAAAAGAGTACAGAATATAACAAATACCGACTATATAAAAGACCTGACACTTGCAGCACTTAATTATGCTATTGTAACACATTGAAAGTAATAACATTATTTGATTCAGCAAAGCATTTGGTAAGGTTATAATAATAATAATAATAATAATAATAATAATAATAATGTATTAATTAATTATTTTAAATTATAATTCACAAGTTGCTAGCGCACAAGAAACAAATCCACGAATCATCATTACATTCTGTAACACCTACACATGATCCATGGTGCCAAATATTGCAACGGTCACAGCATACCATCAGCTTCAAATCATTTGGCTTTCTGCAAATGCAGTACACTTCCATCGAGCATGACCGGATGATTCGTTTTCTTCTCAGTGTCTGAGCTGCAGGGAATGAGATGAGACACTTTCCATTAAAGTTCTCTTGAAGATGTTGTCTCATTCTGCACATCATACGAGGTTCACCGGATCTACACCACTTGCAAGTGATGCAGCAAACGCAACAGCATATACCCCACTCATACTTGAGTCCCTGTGTCTGCTGACATTCATTATATTGCATATCAGCTTATCATCCTGGCAATTAGCAAGAGCACACAAGATAACTGCAGTAGATTTGGATGGTAATTTATGCCTGGTGTCGTATATGTTAATTTGTCCAGTTACTCCAATGTTGGAAACGTTGATGGTTGGTGACCCAGTGACATCCATCAAGTTGGATAATTTGAATAAATTCACCAATTGTAACTGGCCAGGAGAGGTCCCGCTACAACGCTGGGTCATGAAGGCCTTCTACGCTTGGCACAGTTTGATGAGGTCACATGCAGATTTTATATGAAGGTCAGAGAGCTGTACATTTGTTCCAATGTTCATTATCTCGTCATCTGTTAAATAATTTAACATTGTCGAATGTGAAGCACTGTTATCACTCTCCTTATTGTTGCATTGGTGTGAGGAGTGGCAGTGATTGGTGGAGTTTATTTTTCTTTAAATAGGGGACATATATTTGTACTCCAGATACCAGTACAGTTGCACCGTTTCTTTATATATTTTATACTTGGGTTAGCAAGGCGAGACGCTTCTCTTAACGTGATACTGTTGGTATCAAATAGAAATAGTTTTAAAGTATGTATCTTGATAAATTTGAACCTTATATTATTTAACATCAACAAATTAGATTTCGAATGTTAAAACCAATTTCAACCAATTAAAGAATTTATCCTTTAATGTTAAAAATTGTTCAAACTGAAATAAATATATAACACTGTACGGTACAGTTGTGTTTGCCTGCCACAGCCTGCCACAGCCTTGAGAGCACGGTGCCTCTCTCTACATTGGCGACCCAGTCTGGCTAAAACATTGCGATACAGTAGAACCTCAAGACCAAGGTATTTGTATCTGGTAACATAGTCGAGCAGAGAGCCATCATCCAACTGCATTTTGCGAAGGGCCCCACCCCGTCTGGGTGGGTGTCGGTTCAGGATCTTTGTTTTCTCTACTGAGATGACTAAGCATAGTTCCTGACATGTGTACAATACAGAGTTCAGAACATTTTGGGTGTTGGTATACCCATTGGTGCGGATCAGTATATCATCCACATAGCTAATAATGTGTTCGCTGGACCTTCTAGTTACTAAGTTTAAAAGTGCATTGATTAACACATTGAACAGAGTACGACTGAGGACACCTCCCTGTGGAGTGCCAAGTTCAAAATCTCTCGTTACACGCCTATGCCCTTGGAACAGTACAGATGACTTCCTGTTGGATAGATAGCCTCTTATCCACCGTAGAAGCCATCCTCCAATATTCAATTTAGCAAGTTCTCTCAGAATGACGTGTGGGCTAGCAATGTCAAAGGCTGACTTAAGATCTAGAAAAGTGGTATATGACCTATCAGTATGCAGGGTGAGGAATGTGGTAATACAGTGATGTACACTCTTTCCATGCATAAAGCAATATATCTGGGGAGACAACATATTATTAATTTTGTAAAGGAGACGGTTGAGAACCATCCTCTCAAGACACTTATAGAGACAACTAGTGAGGGAGATTGGGCGAAAAGAACTCGGCTGGTGAGGCTTAGGAATGGGAATAATAACACTGTTGGTCCATGACTTAGGAAGCTCCCCAGTTACATAGCTCATATTATACAATTGAAACAAGGGATTCCCTGGAACTAGCCGAAGCATATGCAGTATGCCGTAAGTAACTCCATCCTCCCCGGGTGATGTAGCTTTACCTTTATGTAGAGCAGAATCTAGTTCGTATTCAGTAAAAAGCATGTCATAGTCATCCTCTTGATGAAGCATGAAGTCAAGGAGCCTTGCCCTATCAGTATACTATTATTTAGTTCATTCTGTGAGGGTAGAGGAAGACTGTCAAAGCTGGAAGTCATGGCCCAAGCATCAACAAGCTCATTTGCTCTGTGCAGAGGATTAGGGTACGAGATCTCTGCAGCATTTTTCCCATTGGCATTGTTGATATCCTTCCATGCCCGACTTAAGTGGCGTGTGAGAATTGAGACCATGGACAAAAGTTTCCCAGTCTGTCTGCCTCAGCTCCACCATACGTTCCCTGGCCTCTGCCAGAGCCGCTTGAAAGAGCTTAAGCATTTCAGCAGTGCGGGTCCTTCTACAAGCTAGTCCAATTATTCTGGCAATGCGTTTTAGTGCATGCAATTTAGAATCATTATAATAAACATATGTGCTATGACCAGTGTAATTTGGGTTACGTGGCCTGGACGATGAATCAAGTGATTCTATAAATTGCTCGATAGTACCTGTGAGCTTATTGTTAAAATCTTCAACTGATGAAGGCTCAGATGAACTGCACCAATCTGACACATGAGCAACAAGATTGTCTCGTTGATCGATGGGCACAGCCAGCCTCTTCCGCTTGAACACTCCACCAGGGAGGATAGAGCTGCCAATGTTTACAGTGGCTAATATGGCCAGATGATCAGACGCCATAACTGGCACTATTGACGAGGCGCGCACGGTGTGGGAGACGTTGAAACCGAGACATAGATCAAGAATACCTCCGTAGATATTCGTCGGTTCAAGGTCACCCACAATCTGTGCATCATCGTGACTACCTAATAGTGACAACAGTTGGTTGCCGTTACGATTACTGAACTGCGAATTACCAATATTCCTATGTCTAGCGTTATAATCACCTATAATGATGGTAGGCTCAGTCTGAATACAGATATGAAGGTCAGCATAATTAAAGTTACAAGGAGTCGATTATTTAGTACATAGTTGTTTTTCTCTTAAACTGGATGATAGAGGGGGAGTCTTTAACGTGATTGGGAATACATACATACATACATACATACATACATACATACATACATACATACATACATACATACATACATACATACATACATGCGTACATGCGTACATACATGCGTACATACATACATACATACATACATACATACATACATACATACATACATACATACATACATGCATGCGTACATACATACGTACATACATACATACATACATACATACATACATACATACATACATACATACATACATACATACATACATACATGCGTATATACATACATACATACATGCGTATATACATACATACATACATACATACATACATACATACATACATACATACATACATACATACATACATACATACATACATGCATGCGTACATATATACATCCATCCATCCATCCATCCATCCATCCATACATACATACATACATACATACATACATACATACATACATACATACATACACGTCCAGTCAGCATATAGCTATTTCGGGATAAAATCCAATACAGTTTATATTGGTGAGACGCCACTGTGATGAGGAGTTTAAATATCACAGGAACTGTAGGTTAATGTGTGACATAGGTGAGGTTAGATGAAGCATCTACAAGCACCAGCTGGAGGCTGCTGGAGAGTTGTGGAGGCTGCTGGTACTATGTCCAGATGTTGGAGGGTGGATTTGACTCTCCCACCCTCCCTCCCCCTCCCCCCCACATTGACCGCAGTACGTCTAAGGTTACTTTCCACTCTCACTTACCAAGGGTATAACTCCCGCCCCCCCCCCCCCCAACACACACACATGCATCAGATTCTTAACTTACAATATTTATGATTTACCAATTTATGTTACTACACTGACTCTCAATTTCACAATATTGTATAAACTTTGATGAATCGCTCGTCTATGGGTCATCCAATAATGTTAACTGACTTCTAGATGTTAATTACCACTGCTAGGTTTAGGCTCGGCTACAAGTACCTCTGGGAGTTTGTAACATCTGCTGATGTAGATTTGACTAAATGTAAACTCTGTCAGCAGAACTATTCGCATACTTTGCGTCATTATATAATGGAATGTGAAAAAATCGCGGAATTTAAAGATAACAACATCAATAGTGTCCATGAAATGTGTATAAGTACTTCATTCATAATGATGTGCTGCCCGAAATCTTAGCGAAGCATCCAAAATTTGCTTACTGTAGGTAATGCATACACATGACTATAAAGCTGCTGCCCAGTTGGGTGGGTGTGGAGCACATGACTGTAAAGCTGCCGCCCAGTTGGGTATGTATGCAGCACATGACTGTAAAGCTGCCGCCCAGTTGGGTGGGTGTGGAGCACATGACTGTAAAGCTGCCGCCCAGTTGGGTGGGTGTGGAGCAATTAGACTAGTTACTGTGCGACTCCTCATAGATGTAAAGTGCCTTTTATAGTGACTATTGTGAGCCTCTTGTTGAATTACTTGTGACACAAAAGATTACTGATGTGTGTATTTGTGTGGGTGATTAAACTGAAGCCCTCCAAGCCTTCTTCCTTGAAGGGCAGCATCCCTCCAAATGGGTTACCGTAATTGCCAATGTGCTCAGAATGTATAACTTTCATCACCCCTACCAAGAGAGACAACAACAACACTTTCCTGCCCCATGGGAGATCACTCCTTTCCAAATTACTGTCCTCCTTTCCCACCCAAGAAGCTGATTAAAGAACAGTCCTTGCTTCGACAAGAAGCAAAGTACAATGCCTTAAGCCAAATTGATGTTTTAGTCAGAGAGCGCTCCCTTTCCCAAATTATTTACACTGATGGATCCTTGCATCAGTCCCATGGTGCAGCTGGAAATGCAGTTGTTGTGACAGGGAGAGATGGTTCCATCTCCCATGAGTGTGGAGCGCGTCTAAGTAACTGGGCCTCCACTCTTCAAACAGAATTGGTTGCCATAATCCTTGCATACATACATATGCAAATGTATGATGAATGAGCGCGTATATGAATCCAAAGTTGACACGCTAATTGTAAGTGACTCCTTGTCATCCTTGACTGCCCTCAGCTTCCCAAGGCATAACTGTGACGTGCTTATCTCTGAAGCTAGACACAGATATAATGAAATAATCAATGATGGAGTCAGAGTTTGTCTCCTGTGGATTCCTTCCCATATTGGTCTCCGAATGCATCTAGTGGGACATATATGAATGAGCATTCATTTAGGCCCCTTAACTCGACGTTTGGTTCATCCCACAGCGCCAGTTCTGCTTACCAAAAATGGCCCACTAGATACTCAGACTTCTAGATGTTACCACTGCTAGGCTTAGGCTCGGCTACAAGTACCTCTGGGAGTTTGTAACATCTGCTGATTTACATTTGACTAAATGTAAACTCTGTCAGCAGAACTATTCGCATACTTTGCGTCATTATATAATGGAATGTGAAAAAATTGCGGAATTTAGAGATAACACCATCAATAGTGTCCAAGAAATGTGTAAGTACTTCATTCATAATGGTGTGCTGCCCGAAATTTTAGCGAAGTATCCAAAATTTGCTTACTGTTGGTAATGCATGCACATGACTGTAAAGCTGCCGCCCAGTTGGGTGGGTGTGCAGCAAGACTAGTAACTGTGTGACTCACTATAGATGTAAAGTGCCTCGTATAGTGACTGTTGTGAGCCTCTTGTAATGTCAATAGTGACACAAAGATTATTGATGTGTGTAATTATGTGGGTGATTAGATATGTATGTATATGTGTATACGTATATATATATATATATATATATATATATATATATATATATATATATATATATATATATATATATATATATATATATATATATATATATATTATTAAATATGACCGAAAAAGTAAGATTAATAATTCTAACACGAATTTTCTCAATCTTTCGTACATTACGCTTCACTGTTGGAGGTAAATCAAAAATCACTTCTCCAAAATTCATTTTTATTTCTAGTCTGACGCGACACGGGCGCGTTTCGTAAAACTTATTACATTTTCAAAGACTTCACAAATACACAACTGATTAGAACTTACGTCTCTCTTATATTATATCTACATTTGAGTGAGGTGGGAAGGGTGATGTGGCATAACACAAGACAGAACAGGAGGGGATATTAATAGGGTATTAAAAGTATCAACACAAGACAGAACAGAAACAATGGGTATTGAATAGAAGTGTTTGTAGAAAGCCTATTGGTCCATATTTCTTGATGCTTCTATATTGGAGCGGAGTCTTGAGGTGGGTAGAATATAGTTGTGCAATAATTGGCTCTTGATTGCTGGTGTTGACTTCTTGATGTGTAGTGCCTCGCAAACGTCAAGCCGCCTGCTATCGCTGTATCTATCGATGATTTCTGTGTTGTTTACTAGGATTTCTCTGGCGATGGTTTGGTTATGGGAAGAGATTATATGTTCCTTAATGGAGCCCTGTTGCTTATGCATCGTTAAACGCCTAGAAAGAGATGTTGTTGTCTTGCCTATATACTGGGTTTTTTGGAGCTTACAGTCCCCAAGTGGGCATTTGAAGGCATAGACGACGTTAGTCTCTTTTAAAGCGTTCTGTTTTGTGTCTGGAGAGTTTCTCATGAGTAGGCTGGCCGTTTTTCTGGTTTTATAGTAAATCGTCAGTTGTATCCTCTGATTCTTGTCTGTAGGGATAACGTTTCTATTAACAATATCTTTCAGGACCCTTTCCTCCGTTTTATGAGCTGTGGAAAAGAAGTTCCTGTAAAATAGTCTAATAGGGGGTATAGGTGTTGTGTTAGTTGTCTCTTTTATTATATATATATATATATATATATATATATATATATATATATATATATATATATACATGTATGTATGAGGGTGTGTACATGTGTATACAACATTGATAATTTTTTAACTAGCGTCATATATTGTTATTTGCTTAGCTAAACGAACTAGAGGGTTCAGTTCCTGAACCGATTATGTGCCTCTGTAATCCTGTACACCACCGCCCACGGGATGGGTATGGGGTGCATAATAAAGAAAGAAATTGAATATGAAGTCGATTTAACTTCCAAACATATATATTTTAATAAATGTTAAATGTTTTCTGGCTAGTTATGTTAGATTTTATTAAAAATACGTATTCTACTTGTTAACATTATATTTTAAATTTGTGATAATTTGTGCAGAGAAGTGCGACAACTGGATATGCCAACAAACACTTACCAAACAACGATATATCTTGGATAAGTCGCTCCACAACATTGCCGCTTGGACCATCGACTTCCTTTGATGCTACTTATTTCATAATCAAATTACATTAGTTTGGAGTAAATATATGTTTTCTCATGTTCTGCATTCAGCACCAACATTATAGTGAGTAAATATATCATATTACTTCATTACTTAAATAATGCTAAGAGGGGTTGAGTAGCTTTGGGTCTTTAGTGCACAGAATCTCCAATAGATGGGGCGAGAGTCGCCCCATCTCTCTCGCCCGAGCAAGAGTCGAAACTTAATTTAAAATTGATATATCTTTGTTCTCGAACATGATATATTTCATTTGGTGCAATCATAATAATGTTCATATCTCGGTCTTTCTGGAGGCATATAAGATTTTAGGCTTTATTAGCGTATCTTTGTTAATTATACAATATATCGGCAAGTGCGTAGGCGTCTGCACTCCATGCCCGACAAGCTACTGAGTGCTACTATAAAAACATATGTATCTTCACTTGAGCTATAAATATGTATATTGTAATGTATTTAAAATGAAGCTCTTATTTCTATCTTGCTTAAGACATATAAAACATTTGTGTTTATTAACGAATTTACGTGAAATAAACATTGATCTGAGAGAGAGTTGCTCTGTTGTTCAGTCTGTACGGGGTGGGAGCTCCTTAATTTTTAAAATACATGTATCTTCATTAGAACTTTAAGTATGTCTATGGTAAAGTGTTTAAAGTGAAGCTTATATGTCTGTCTTTCTTGAGACATATAAAACATATATGTTTATTAACGAATTCACGTGAAATAAACATTGTTCTGAGAGAGAGAGGCTCGGTGGATCGATCTGTCCGGGGTCGGAGCTCGGCTATTATAAAAGTACACGTATCTTCGCTTTAAATTTAAATATGCCCATGGTAAGGTATTTAGAATAAAGCTTATATTTCTATCTTTCTTGTGACATATAAAATTCTTACGTTTATTAAGGAATCTGCGTGAAATAGGCATGGTTCTGAGATGAATGCTGCGGTTTTCGAGCTCGACGCGCGGCAATGAACGCCATATACATCCAGTGGGTGTTATTGGATCCCATACCCATTCTATGGGTGGTTGGAGCCCCATACCCATTCTATGGGTGGTTGGAGCCCCATACCTATCCTGTGGGTTGTAGTGGAGGCCATACTCATCCTGTGGGTGGTATTGGACCCCATACCCTTCCTGTGGGTGGATGTGATCCCCATTCTCATCCTCTGGGTGGATGTGACCCTCATACCCATCCTGTGGGTGGTATTGCACCCCTTACCCACCTAACAGGTGGTAGTGGACAATATACCGATCCTGTAGTTGGTATAGTAGACACAATACCATCCTGTTTACAGTAGTTTACCCCATAGACATTCCAATGTACCATCGTTTTCTGTTAGCGTTCCTACAAAACATCCTTTAAAGATTTGTAAAGCACAAACTATGGTATATAATATTGATTGGTGAAGGACTGTTATTCTATGTAATCATTTTTAGTGCTTATTATAATTTACTAAGAACAACTAATATTTCTCAAAACAAAACTACGAGCCTTCAATAGAAAGTAGCTGATCTATAATATTCTAAGTGCATGGACAATAGTAGGTAAATTTCACAACCCGTGTGGGACCTGAAAAGTACAATTTTCCTTATAATTGAGCCAATCACGACTATTCTGCTATCTAGGTTGACGGACGGGTACTGTGAGACGTAAATTGGTACGTGAGGAAGAGTTTGGGCCTTGGAAAAAAAAGTAACTGGGAATATATCACATATTTACTAATTCATATTCAACATATTGACTTTAAGCATTAAGTCATATATGTGCTGTCTTGTGTGAGAACGGGTTGGAATGTGCCTAAATGCCAACAGCGACTGCCCTGACAGGTACAAGAGGAGTGTTGTTAACGCATACGTCGACCGTGCTCTCAGCCACAGCTCAGAATGGAAGCAAGTCGACGAAGAACTCTGTAGGGTAAGGCAGGTTCTAGTCAATAACGGCTTCTCCAATGGTTTCATCGAAGACATCATAAGAAGGAAAGTGAAAAGCCATGCAACCTCTGAAGAGACAACTAACACAACACCTATACCCCCTATTAGACTATTTTACAGGAACTTCTTTTCCACAGCTCATAAAACGGAGGAAAGGGTCCTGAAAGATATTGTTAATAGAAACGTTATCCCTACAGACAAAAATCACAGGATACAACTGACGATTTACTATAAAACCAGAAAAACGGCCAGCCTACTCATGAGAAACTCTCCAGACACAAAACAGAACGCATTAAAAGAGACTAACGTCGTCTATGCCTTCAAATGCCCACTTGGGGACTGTAAGCTCCAAAAAACCCAGTATATAGGCAAGACAACAACATCTCTTTCTAGGCGTTTAACGATGCATAAGCAACAGGGCTCCATTAAGGAACATATAATCTCTTCCCATAACCAAACCATCGCCAGAGAAATCCTAGTAAACAACACAGAAATCATCGATAGATACAGCGATAGCAGGCGGCTTGACGTTTGCGAGGCACTACACATCAAGAAGTCAACACCAGCAATCAACAGCCAATTATTGCACAACTATATTCTACCCACCTCAAGACTCCGCTCCAATATAGAAGCATCAAGAAATATGGACCAATAGGCTTTCTACAAACACTTCTATTCAATACCCATTGTTTCTGTTCTGTCTTGTGTTGATACTTTTAATACCCTATTAATATCCCCTAATGCCACATCATTATATGCCACATCATCCCTCCCACCTCACTCAAATGTAGATATAATAGCAGAGATACGTTAGTTCTAATCAGTTGTGTATTTGTGAAGTCTTTGAAAATGTAATAAGTTTTACGAAACGCGCCCGTGTCGCGTCAGACTAGAAATAAAAATGAATTTTGGAGAAGTGATTTTTGATTTACCTCCAACAGTGAAGCGTAATGTACGAAAGATTGAGAAAATTCGTGTTAGAATTATTAATCTTACTTTTTCGGTCATATATATATATATATATATATATATATATATATATATATATATATATATATATATATATTATATATATATGTCGTACCTAGTAGCCAGAACGCACTTCTCAGCCTACTATGCAAGGCCCGATTTGCCTAATAAGCCAAGTTTTCATGAACTAATTGTTTTTCGACGACCTAACCTACCTAACCTAACCTAACCTAACTTTTTCGGCTACCTAACCTAACCTATAAAGATAGGTTAGGTTAGGTTAGGTAGGGTTGGTTAGGTTCGGTCATATATCTATGTTAATTTTAACTCTAATAAAAAAAAATTGACCTCATACATAATGAAATGGGTAGCTTTATCATTTCATAAGAAAAACAATAGAGAAAATATATTAATTCAGGAAAACTTGGCTTATTAGGCAAATCGGGCCTTGCATAGTAGGCTGAGAAGTGAGTTCTGGCTACTAGGTACGACATATATATATATATATATATATATATATATATATATATGTCGTACCTAGTAGCCAGAACGCACTTGTCAGCCTAATATGCAAGGCCCGATTTGCCTAATAAGCCAAGTTTTCATGAATTAATTGTTTTTCGACAACCTAACCTACCTAACCTAACCTAACCTAACTTTTTCAGCTACTTAACCTAACCTAACCTATAAAGGTAGGTTAGGTTAGGTTAGGTAGGGTTGGTTAGGTTCGGTCATATATCTACGTTAATTTTAACTCCAATAAAAAAAAATCACCTCATACATAATGAAATGGGTAGCTTTATCATTTCATTAGAGAAAAATTTGAGAAAATATATTAATTCAGGAAAACTTGGCTTATTAGGCAAATCGGGCCTTGCATAGCAGGCCGAGTACGACGTTCTGGCTACTAGGTACGACATATATATATATATATATATATATATATATATATATATATATATATATATATATATATATATATATATATATATATATATATATATATATATATATGTCGTACCTAGTAGCCAGAACGCACTTCTCGGCCTACTATGCAAGCACCGATTTGCCTAATAAGCCAAGTTTTCATGAATTAATTGTTTTTCGACTACCTAACCTACCTAACCTAACCTAACTTTTTTGGCCACCTAACCTAACCTAACCTGCAAAGATAGGTTAGGTTAGGTTAGGTTAGGTAGGGTTGGTTAGGTTCGGTCATATATCTACGTTAATTTTAACTCCAATAAAAAAAAATTGACCTCATACATAATGAAATGGGTAGGTTTATCATTTCATAAGAAAAAAAATGAGAAAATATATTAATTCAGGAAAACTTGGCTTATTAGGCAAATCGGGCCTTGCATAGTAGGCTGAGAAGTGCGTTCAGGCTACTAGGTATGACATATATATATATATATATATATATATATATATATATATATATATATATATATATATATATATATATATATATATATATATATATATATATATATATATATATATATATATATATATATATATATATATAAATACAATAAAGGTGAAAACATGGGGGGATACATAAGGGATAAATGTGAGGTGAAACATAGAGGCTGCAGAAGGCTTATTTGCCCATACGAGGCAGCTCCTATCTAAACACAAAGATTAATCCAGTGTAATTGGCCTATTATGTTAGACATTGTCTTCTGTGTTGGCATCGATATGTTCTTGTCTTGTCCTTACTCTCATGGTGGGTAGAGTAAATAGTTCCGTGATTTGGGTGTTCAGGTAGGTCGCTCTATTCTTATGTGAATTGCCTCAAGAATTTGTAATCTTCTTGAATCTTGGGTTTTGTCTATTATGCAAGTATTCTTGTTCAACATTTCTCTTGTTAGAGTAATGTCATGGGCTTGTCTCATGTGATTCCTAGGGGCACCAGATTGAAGATGGCATGTCAAACGCCTCGTCAGCTTGGTCGACGTCATACCTATGTACTTACATTGAAGGTTACATCCTTCGTGGGGGCAAGTGTACATGTATACAACGCTTGACTGCTGTAGAGGGTTCTCCGTCGGCTTCGGGCTGTTTTTGATAAGGAGTTCGGAAGTCTTCTTGGTTTTGTAGAATATTATCAGGTTTATGTTTTGGTTAGGAGTAGTGCTTTTTACTCCTTTACGGATTATTTCTTTCATTATTCTTTCCTCTTTTATATGTTCACTGTGCATGGTTGATTTGTAATATAATTTTATTGGGGGTGTTGTGGTTTCTGTTCTAGGTTCTGAATTATACCAACGGTCCAAGTGTCTTCTTATAGCAGCGTTTATTTCCGCGTTGCTATATCCGTTGTTCACCAATACCTGAGTTACTCTTTCAAACTCTCTACTCACCTTGCTCCATTCAGAGCAGTGGGTAAGCGCTCGACGAATATAAGCATTGAGAACACTATAATCAGCCAAATACCAACCCCAACTTATCACCTGGCAAAGAAACTCAATGAACTCCTAACTCCATACACTCCAAGTAAGTTTAGTCTACAATCATCAGCAGATTTCCTAGAATTGATCAAATCTACCCAGCCTGATGGAATCATCGCTTCCCTGGACGTTGAATCCCTTTTTACCAACGTCCCAGTCGACACAACCATAGGAATGATACTGGACAGAGTATACAGAGACGAGAGCACCCCCAAATTAGACATACCTGAGCCACACTTGAAAAGTCTTCTCGAAGCATGTACAAAGGAAGCCCCTTTCATCAGTCCACAACTAGACATGTATTTACAAATAGACGGAGTAGCAGTGGGCTCCCCCTTAGGAGTTTTATTTGCTAATTTTTATATGGGAACCATCGAAGATAGGGTCTTCAGTAGCAGACAAAAACCAACTGTATACTGCCGTTATGTAGATGACATATTCGTAATAGTAAAAGACTCAGATGAACTAATTGACCTAAAAAGACACCTAGAGAGAGTCAGTACTCCGATTTACACATGAAAATAGTGAAAATAACAGTCTGCCATTCTTGGATATACTAATAACAAAAACAGGAACCTCTTTAAGCACCAACGTATATACCAAGCCCACCAACATAGGATTATGCCTGAACGGTAGAAGTGAGTGCCCCCAAAGATACAAAGCCAGTGTTCTCAATGCTTATATTCGTCGAGCGCTTACCCACTGCTCTGAATGGAGCAACGTGAGTAGAGAGTTTGAAAGAGTAACTCAGGTATTGGTGAACAACGGATATAGCAACGCGGAAATAAACGGTGCTATAAGAAGACACTTGGACCGTTGGTATAATTCAGAACCTAGAACAGAAACCACAACACCCCCAATAAAATTATATTACAAATCAACCATGCACAGTGAACATATAAAAGAGGAAAGAATAATGAAAGAAATAATCCGTAAAGGAGTAAAAAGCACTACTCCTAACCAAAACATAAACCTGATAATATTCTACAAAACCAAGAAGACTTCACAACTCCTTATCGAAAACAGCCCGAAGCCGACGGAGAACCCTCTACAGCAGTCAAGCGTTGTATACATGTACACTTGCCCCTACGAAGGATGTAACCTTCAATGTAAGTACATAGGTATGACGTCGACCAAGCTGACGAGGCGTTTGACATGCCATCTTCAATCTGGTGCCCCTAGGAATCACATGAGACAAGCCCATGACATAACTCTAACAAGAGAAATGTTGAACAAGAATACCTGCATAATAGACAAAACCGAAGATGCAAGAAGATTATAAATTCTTGAGGCAATTCACATAAGAATAGAGCGACCTACCATGAACACCCAAATCACGGAACTATTTACTCTACCCACCATGAGAGTAAGGACAAGACAAGAACATATCGATGCCAACACAGAAGACAATGTCCAACATAATAGGCCAATTACACTGGATTAATCTTTGTGTTTAGATAGGAGCTGCCTCGTATGGGCCAATAAGCCTTCTGCAGCCTCTATGTTTCACCTCACATTTATCCCTTATGTATCCCCCCATGTTTTCACCTTTATTGTATTATCACCTGACCCAGTGCGGGTATAAAATCAACTAGTATATATATATATATATATATATATATATATATATATATATATATATATATATATATATATATATATATATATATATATATATATATATATTATATATATTATATATATATATGTCGTACTTAGTAGCCAGAACGCACTTCTCAGCCTACTATGCAAGGCCCGATTTGCCTAATAAGCCAAGTTTTCATGAATAAATTGTTTTTCGACTACCTAACCTACCTAACCTAAGTTTTTCGGTTACCTAACCGAACCTAACCTATAAAGATAGGTTAGGTTAGGTTAGGTAGGGTTGGTTAGGTTCGGTCATATATCTACGTTAATTTTAACTCCAATAAAAAAAAAAATGACCTCATACATAATGAAATGGGTAGCTTTATCATTTCATAAGAAATTTTTTTTAGAAAATATATTAATTCAGGAATACTTGGCTTATTAGGCAAATCGGGCCTTGCATAGTAGGCTGAGAAGTGCGTTCTGGCTACTAGGTACGACATATATATATATATATATATATATATATATATATATATATATATATATATATATATATATATATATATATATATATATATATATATATATATATAATGTCGTACCTAGTAGCCAGAACGAACTTCTCAGCCTACTATGCAAGGCCCGATTTGCCTAATAAGCCAAGGTTTCATGAATTAATGTTTTTCGACTACCTAACCTAACCTAACTTTTTCGGCTACCTAACCTAACCTAACCTATAAAGATAGGTTAGGTTAGGTTAGGTAGGGGTGGTTAGGTTCGGTCATATAACTACGTTAATTTTAACTCCAATAAAAAAAAATTGACCTCATACATAATGAAATGAGTAGCTTTATCATTTCATAAGAAAAATATTAGAGAAAATATATTTATTCAGGAAAACTTGGCTTATTAGGCAAATCGGGCCTTGCATAGTAGGCTGAGAAGTGAGTTCTGGCTACTAGGTACGACAAATATATATATATATATATATATATATATATATATATATATATATATATATATATATATATATATATATATATATATATATATATATATATATATATATATATATTGGTGTATACTGGCAGCAGGTTTTCTTTCAAACATGTTTCATTGAATATGACCGCATATTCTGTATTTATTATTTTCTGGTTTAGGGCTTCTATCCCTCTATTTATTTTCTTAGCATCAGGGCTTAATTGAAATAGGAGTTCTCCAAAACTCATTTTCGTACTTTTAAGGTGAAGAAAAGAAGTGATTTACTATAGAGTGTATTACACTTATTTGTATAATTTGCACGACGTTTCGAACCTCCATGGTTCATTCTCAAGTGAACAGATCTTACAATACTAGTTGATTTTATACCCGCATTAGGTCAGGTGATAATACAATGAAGGTGAAAACATGGGGGGATACATAAGGGATAAACATAGGGGCTACAGAAGGCTTATTGGCCCATACGAGGCATCTCCTATCTAAACACAAAGATTAATCCAGTGTAATTGGCCTGTTATGTTGGACATTGTCTTCTGTGTTGGCATCGATATGTTCTTGTCTTGTCCTTACTCTCATGGTGGGTAGAGTAAATAGTTCCGTGATTTGGGTGTTTATGGTAGGTCGCTCTATTCTTATGTGAATTGCCTCAAGAATTTGTAATCTTCTTGAATCTTGGGTTTTGTCTATTATGCAAGTATTCTTGTTCAACATTTCTCTTGTTAGAGTAATGTCATGGGCTTGTCTCATGTGATTCCTAGGGGCACCAGATTGAAGATGGCATGTCAAACGCCTCGTCAGCTTGGTCGACGTCATACCTATGTACTTACATTGAAGGTTACATCCTTCGTGGGGGCAAGTGTACATGTATACAACGCTTGACTGCTGTAGAGGGTTCTCCGTCGGCTTCGGGCTGTTTTTGATAAGGAGTTCGGAAGTCTTCTTGGTTTTGTAGAATATTATCAGGTTTATGTTTTGGTTAGGAGTAGTGCTTTTTACTCCTTTACGGATTATTTCTTTCATTATTCTTTCCTCTTTTATATGTTCACTGTGCATGGTTGATTTGTAATATAATTTTATTGGGGGTGTTGTGGTTTCTGTTCTAGGTTCTGAATTATACCAACGGTCCAAGTGTCTTCTTATAGCAGCGTTTATTTCCGCGTTGCTATATCCGTTGTTCACCAATACCTGAGTTACTCTTTCAAACTCTCTACTCACCTTGCTCCATTCAGAGCAGTGGGTAAGCGCTCGACGAATATAAGCATTGAGAACACTATAATCAGCCAAATACCAACCCCAACTTATCACCTGGCAAAGAAACTCAATGAACTCCTAACTCCATACACTCCAAGTAAGTTTAGTCTACAATCATCAGCAGATTTCCTAGAATTGATCAAATCTACCCAGCCTGATGGAATCATCGCTTCCCTGGACGTTGAATCCCTTTTTACCAACGTCCCAGTCGACACAACCATAGGAATGATACTGGACAGAGTATACAGAGACGAGAGCACCCCCAAATTAGACATACCTGAGCCACACTTGAAAAGTCTTCTCGAAGCATGTACAAAGGAAGCCCCTTTCATCAGTCCACAACTAGACATGTATTTACAAATAGACGGAGTAGCAGTGGGCTCCCCCTTAGGAGTTTTATTTGCTAATTTTTATATGGGAACCATCGAAGATAGGGTCTTCAGTAGCAGACAAAAACCAACTGTATACTGCCGTTATGTAGATGACATATTCGTAATAGTAAAAGACTCAGATGAACTAATTGACCTAAAAAGACACCTAGAGAGAGTCAGTACTCCGATTTACACATGAAAATAGTGAAAATAACAGTCTGCCATTCTTGGATATACTAATAACAAAAACAGGAACCTCTTTAAGCACCAACGTATATACCAAGCCCACCAACATAGGATTATGCCTGAACGGTAGAAGTGAGTGCCCCCAAAGATACAAAGCCAGTGTTCTCAATGCTTATATTCGTCGAGCGCTTACCCACTGCTCTGAATGGAGCAACGTGAGTAGAGAGTTTGAAAGAGTAACTCAGGTATTGGTGAACAACGGATATAGCAACGCGGAAATAAACGGTGCTATAAGAAGACACTTGGACCGTTGGTATAATTCAGAACCTAGAACAGAAACCACAACACCCCCAATAAAATTATATTACAAATCAACCATGCACAGTGAACATATAAAAGAGGAAAGAATAATGAAAGAAATAATCCGTAAAGGAGTAAAAAGCACTACTCCTAACCAAAACATAAACCTGATAATATTCTACAAAACCAAGAAGACTTCACAACTCCTTATCGAAAACAGCCCGAAGCCGACGGAGAACCCTCTACAGCAGTCAAGCGTTGTATACATGTACACTTGCCCCTACGAAGGATGTAACCTTCAATGTAAGTACATAGGTATGACGTCGACCAAGCTGACGAGGCGTTTGACATGCCATCTTCAATCTGGTGCCCCTAGGAATCACATGAGACAAGCCCATGACATAACTCTAACAAGAGAAATGTTGAACAAGAATACCTGCATAATAGACAAAACCGAAGATGCAAGAAGATTATAAATTCTTGAGGCAATTCACATAAGAATAGAGCGACCTACCATGAACACCCAAATCACGGAACTATTTACTCTACCCACCATGAGAGTAAGGACAAGACAAGAACATATCGATGCCAACACAGAAGACAATGTCCAACATAATAGGCCAATTACACTGGATTAATCTTTGTGTTTAGATAGGAGCTGCCTCGTATGGGCCAATAAGCCTTCTGCAGCCTCTATGTTTCACCTCACATTTATCCCTTATGTATCCCCCCATGTTTTCACCTTTATTGTATTATCACCTGACCCAGTGCGGGTATAAAATCAACTAGTATATATATATATATATATATATATATATATATATATATATATATATATATATATATATATATATATATATATATATATATATATATATATATATTATATATATTATATATATATATGTCGTACTTAGTAGCCAGAACGCACTTCTCAGCCTACTATGCAAGGCCCGATTTGCCTAATAAGCCAAGTTTTCATGAATAAATTGTTTTTCGACTACCTAACCTACCTAACCTAAGTTTTTCGGTTACCTAACCGAACCTAACCTATAAAGATAGGTTAGGTTAGGTTAGGTAGGGTTGGTTAGGTTCGGTCATATATCTACGTTAATTTTAACTCCAATAAAAAAAAAAATGACCTCATACATAATGAAATGGGTAGCTTTATCATTTCATAAGAAATTTTTTTTAGAAAATATATTAATTCAGGAATACTTGGCTTATTAGGCAAATCGGGCCTTGCATAGTAGGCTGAGAAGTGCGTTCTGGCTACTAGGTACGACATATATATATATATATATATATATATATATATATATATATATATATATATATATATATATATATATATATATATATATATATATATATATAATGTCGTACCTAGTAGCCAGAACGAACTTCTCAGCCTACTATGCAAGGCCCGATTTGCCTAATAAGCCAAGGTTTCATGAATTAATGTTTTTCGACTACCTAACCTAACCTAACTTTTTCGGCTACCTAACCTAACCTAACCTATAAAGATAGGTTAGGTTAGGTTAGGTAGGGGTGGTTAGGTTCGGTCATATAACTACGTTAATTTTAACTCCAATAAAAAAAAATTGACCTCATACATAATGAAATGAGTAGCTTTATCATTTCATAAGAAAAATATTAGAGAAAATATATTTATTCAGGAAAACTTGGCTTATTAGGCAAATCGGGCCTTGCATAGTAGGCTGAGAAGTGAGTTCTGGCTACTAGGTACGACAAATATATATATATATATATATATATATATATATATATATATATATATATATATATATATATATATATATATATATATATATATATATATATATATATATATATATTGGTGTATACTGGCAGCAGGTTTTCTTTCAAACATGTTTCATTGAATATGACCGCATATTCTGTATTTATTATTTTCTGGTTTAGGGCTTCTATCCCTCTATTTATTTTCTTAGCATCAGGGCTTAATTGAAATAGGAGTTCTCCAAAACTCATTTTCGTACTTTTAAGGTGAAGAAAAGAAGTGATTTACTATAGAGTGTATTACACTTATTTGTATAATTTGCACGACGTTTCGAACCTCCATGGTTCATTCTCAAGTGAACAGATCTTACAATACTAGTTGATTTTATACCCGCATTAGGTCAGGTGATAATACAATGAAGGTGAAAACATGGGGGGATACATAAGGGATAAACATAGGGGCTACAGAAGGCTTATTGGCCCATACGAGGCATCTCCTATCTAAACACAAAGATTAATCCAGTGTAATTGGCCTGTTATGTTGGACATTGTCTTCTGTGTTGGCATCGATATGTTCTTGTCTTGTCCTTACTCTCATGGTGGGTAGAGTAAATAGTTCCGTGATTTGGGTGTTTATGGTAGGTCGCTCTATTCTTATGTGAATTGCCTCAAGAATTTGTAATCTTCTTGAATCTTGGGTTTTGTCTATTATGCAAGTATTCTTGTTCAACATTTCTCTTGTTAGAGTAATGTCATGGGCTTGTCTCATGTGATTCCTAGGGGCACCAGATTGAAGATGGCATGTCAAACGCCTCGTCAGCTTGGTCGACGTCATACCTATGTACTTACATTGAAGGTTACATCCTTCGTGGGGGCAAGTGTACATGTATACAACGCTTGACTGCTGTAGAGGGTTCTCCGTCGGCTTCGGGCTGTTTTTGATAAGGAGTTCGGAAGTCTTCTTGGTTTTGTAGAATATTATCAGGTTTATGTTTTGGTTAGGAGTAGTGCTTTATACTCCTTTACGGATTATTTCTTTCATTATTCTTTCCTCTTTTATATGTTCACTGTGCATGGTTGATTTGTAATATAATTTTATTGGGGGTGTTGTGGTTTCTGTTCTAGGTTCTGAATTATACCAACGGTCCAAGTGTCTTCTTATAGCACCGTTTATTTCCGCGTTGCTATATCCGTTGTTCACCAATACCTGAGTTACTCTTTCAAACTCTCTACTCACCTTGCTCCATTCAGAGCAGTGGGTAAGCGCTCGACGAATATAAGCATTGAGAACACTATAATCAGCCAAATACCAACCCCAACTTATCACCTGGCAAAGAAACTCAATGAACTCCTAACTCCATACACTCCAAGTAAGTTTAGTCTACAATCATCAGCAGATTTCCTAGAATTGATCAAATCTACCCAGCCTGATGGAATCATCGCTTCCCTGGACGTTGAATCCCTTTTTACCAACGTCCCAGTCGACACAACCATAGGAATGATACTGGACAGAGTATACAGAGACGAGAGCACCCCCAAATTAGACATACCTGAGCCACACTTGAAAAGTCTTCTCGAAGCATGTACAAAGGAAGCCCCTTTCATCAGTCCACAACTAGACATGTATTTACAAATAGACGGAGTAGCAATGGGCTCCCCCTTAGGAGTTTTATTTGCTAATTTTTATATGGGAACCATCGAAGATAGGGTCTTCAGTAGCAGACAAAAACCAACTGTATACTGCCGTTATGTAGATGACATATTCGTAATAGTAAAAGACTCAGATGAACTAATTGACCTAAAAAGACACCTAGAGAGAGTCAGTACTCCGATTTACACATGAAAATAGTGAAAATAACAGTCTGCCATTCTTGGATATACTAATAACAAAAACAGGAACCTCTTTTAGCACCAACGTATATACCAAGCCCACCAACATAGGATTATGCCTGAACGGTAGAAGTGAGTGCCCCCAAAGATACAAAGCCAGTGTTCTCAATGCTTATATTCGTCGAGCGCTTACCCACTGCTCTGAATGGAGCAACGTGAGTAGAGAGTTTGAAAGAGTAACTCAGGTATTGGTGAACAACGGATATAGCAACGCGGAAATAAACGGTGCTATAAGAAGACACTTGGACCGTTGGTATAATTCAGAACCTAGAACAGAAACCACAACACCCCCAATAAAATTATATTACAAATCAACCATGCACAGTGAACATATAAAAGAGGAAAGAATAATGAAAGAAATAATCCGTAAAGGAGTAAAAAGCACTACTCCTAACCAAAACATAAACCTGATAATATTCTACAAAACCAAGAAGACTTCCGAACTCCTTATCAAAAACAGCCCGAAGCCGACGGAGAACCCTTTACAGCAGTCAAGCGTTGTATACATGTACACTTGCCCCCACGAAGGCTGTAACCTTCAATGTAAGTACATAGGTATGACGTCGACCAAGCTGACGAGGCGTTTGACATGCCATCTTCAATCTGGTGCCCCTAGGAATCACATGAGACAAGCCCATGACATTACTCTAACAAGAGAAATGTTGAACAAGAATACTTGCATAATAGACAAAACCCAAGATTCAAGAAAATTACAAATTCTTGAGGCAATTCACATAAGAATAGAGCGACCTACCATGAACACCCAAATCACGGAACTATTTACTCTACCCACCATGAGAGTAAGGACAAGACAAGAACATATCGATGCCAACACAGAAGACAATGTCCAACATAACAGGCCAATTACACTGGATTAATCTTTGTGTTTAGATAGGAGATGCCTCGTATGGGCCAATAAGCCTTCTGCAGCCCCTATGTTTATCCCTTATGTATCCCCCCATGTTTTCACCTTCATTGTATTATCACCTGACCTAATGCGGGTATAAAATCAACTAGTATTGTAAGATCTGTTCACTTGAGAATGAACCATGGAGGTTCGAAACGTCGTGCAAATTATACAAATAAGTGTAATACACTCTATAGTAAATCACTTCTTTTCTTCACCTTAAAAGTACGAAAATGAGTTTTGGAGAACTCCTATTTCAATTAAGCCCTGATGCTAAGAAAATAGTTAGAGGGATAGAAGCCCTAAACCAGAAAATAATAAATACAGAATATGCGGTCATATTCAATGAAACATATATATATATATATATATATATATATATATATATATATATATATATATATATATATATATATATATATATATATATATATTGGTAGCAGTCTTTCAGATACAAATCATACTTCTGCTTTAAAGTGTATATATATCAAAGAAAAATAAATCTGAAAACAATCTCTGGAGCGTGCATGGGAGCTTATATCCCTATCTTTATATATCCCCATCTCCATATCTCATGTTATAAGATATCCCATCACTTTGTCCTTATATCCCAGCTATATGTCCTTTTATCCCATCCAAGTGCTATATTGGCATGTTGGCTTAGCCCTTTCCCCTCCTAATTACCTTACCACTATCTTGTGGTGTAAAAAGAAATGTTCAAATTACATTAGACAAGAAAAGGAATGTTGTTGCCGAGGGTAATGCATACATAATGAGGTCATGACTGCACTGTTTGTACTCACCTAGTTGTGTTTGCGAGGGTTGAGCTCTGGCTCTTTTGTGTACTCACCTAGTTGTACTCACCTAGTTGTGTTTGCGGGGGTTTAGCTCTGGCTCTTTGGTCCCGCCTCTCAACCGTCAATCAACTGATGTGCAGATTCTTGAGCGTACTGGGTTCTGTCATATCTACATTTGAAACTGTGTATGGAGTTAGCCTCCACCACATCACTTCCTAGTGCATTCCATTTACTAACTACTCTGACACTGAAAAAGTTCTTTCTAATGTCTCTGTGGCTCATTTGGGTACTCAGCTTCCACCTGTGTCCCCTTGTGCGTGTGCCACCCGTGTTAAATAATCCATCCTTGTCCACCCTGTGTGTGTGCGTGTGCGTGTGTGTGTATGTGTATGGGTGCTCACCTAGTTGTGCTTGTGGGGGGTTGAGCTTTGGCTCTTTGGTTCCGCCTCTCAAATGTCAATCAACAGGTGTAAAGATTCTGGAGCCTACTGGGCTATATCAAATCTACATTTGAAACTGCGTATGGAGTCAGCCTCCACCATATCACTGCATTCCATTTACTAACTACTCTGACACTGACAAAATTCTTTCTAATATATCGTGGCTCATCTTGGGACTAAGTTTCCACCTGTGTCCCCTTGTTCATGTTCCACCCGTGCTAAACAGTTTGTCTTTGTCCATCCTTTCAATTCCCGTGAGAATTTTGTATGTGGTTATCATGTCTCCCCTTACTCTTCTGTCTTCCAGGGACGTGAGGTTCAGCTCCTTTAGCCTTTCCTCTTAGTTCATACTTCTCCGTTCTGGGACTAGTCTGGTGGTATACCTCTGATCTACTCTAACTTTGTCTAGTGTTCAGCTAGGTATGGACTCCAGGCTGGAGCTGCATACATCAGGATTGGTCTAACATAAGTGGTATACAAGGTTATGAAAGTTTCTAAAAGCAGTTCTTATGTTGGCCAATCTAGTATATGCCGCTGCTGATAGTCTTCTGATGTGGGCTTCTGGGGACAGGTTTGGTGTGATATTAACCCCCCGATCTTTCTCTTTTTTTTTTTAGGATTAATCTCCCCGATGGTACCTTGTGTTCAGTCTCCTGCTTCCTTCGCCTAATTTTATTACTTTACAGTTTCCTGAGTTTAGCTTTAGTAGCCATTTTCTAGACCATTCCTCCTGTTTGTCCAGGTTGTCCTGTAGTCGAAATGTAAGACTTATTTCGTGTTTCTCCTCGTACTTTCTTTTTTTCAACATGCTTCTTCAGGTCGCCTTGACAGTCTCTTCTTGTAGCCCATTCCACTAGCTTGAAATTCTTACACTAAAGAAGACTTTCAAAGCATCTCTCTGACTCATCTGTATGACTCCAGCTTCCACACGTGTTCTCCTGGTCCTCCCGTTTCTCGTTCCAAACATTCTCTCTTTGCCCACATGGCTAATTGATATTGATAACTTGTGCGTTGTTATCATTCCTCTGCTGAAAATATATTGCCCTAATGTTGTGAGATTGAGTTCTCTCAGCTTCTTCGTGTGTCTGAGTCCCTCAGTTCTGAGATCAACCTTATTGTATACATCTGTCCTTGATATTTACATGGGAACTCCAAGATCGGGGCTGTATATTCTTGTGTTACTTTACATATGGTGTGAAAAAGGAACTGGAAGCTTTATGTGGGTACATGAAAGCTTTCTGGTCACTTGTCAACTTCATATGTACTGCAAATATTATTTTCCTAATGTATTAACCATACGTCAGCTTTGGAGTTATATAAAAAATAAGATATTTCTCTTTTTTTGTTTTCATGGCATCTAGAGTTCAGTCCTTACAAATATAAAGTGATCACACTGAGGAAAGGAGAATGGACACGACAAGAATGTTACAGCACAACCAGAAAGTAGCAGCACACAAGAAGGAAGAACACAAGTGAGGAAGAACACTTCCATCTGAGGAAGAACACAACACCAAATATAACACAGAAGCCGGTAAATAACCACGATAACATTGCTAGAACACGTGATCCTGTCACTCATGTACCTGACAGTTATAATCCCAGTCAGGGAATTGTTTAGCCCACTAAACACACACTACGGTAACTCTCATAGACTATGCAGCACCAGCACGGAACATACAGAGATCTGCAACAACACTGGTGCAAGAAACATAACTTCTAAGCTAGGAGAACAGGTTAGGGAAGCTAAATAGGACCAAACTAAAACAAAGGTCATAAGAGACATGATTACCACGTGCAAGATACTGAGAGAAATAGACAGAATAAGCTGTTCCACAGAACGAGATGCAGAAGGAAGAGGCCCCGCTAACAATTAAATAGCAAATATATATTATTAATTGATTGATTGACCATTGATTTTATATAATAAACCAAAGGCCGTTTTACAGAAGTCTTTGAAAACTGTAATAATAGATGAATAATATTAATAAAATTTAGGATGATTTTAAACAATATTTTCTGGCACGATAGTGATAAAATGCTGGCACGATATCCTCGACAACTTCTCAGGATCGAGCGTCGAAGTCTCCCCCAGTACTCTACAGCAAGATCTGCACAGTCAGGGCAACACCCACAGTTGTCACAGTTGGGAGCAGGAGCCCGGACCTGCAGGGACCCATCCAGTGTCTTAGCGCAAACTGCTCAGTAATAAGTGAACAGAGTCTGCCTCCAGCGAGCCATCCAAGGAACAGAGCCAGGGAGACACCTCCCTCTCCCCCCTTTTGTAATCCCTAATGGCTTGTTAAGGCAGGTATTAGCAACCCTGAACAGTGCCAAGACACGGCGAAAACTGTCCTAACCTCGAGGAGGTCCTCGAGGAGGCCTGGTCGAGAACCGAGCCGCTGGGACGTTGAACCCCGAAATCATCGCAAGGTAACCTTAAGATGTAAATCCAAAAACGGAAGAAAAACACTAATTATTTCAGTTAAAGTCCTGTGGATTAAAATCCCACTGCGCTAATAGCCTTCCCGACTTGACGCCCTCTTTTGATAACCACTTACTTGCCTCTCAAAGTCAACATTAAAGAACACCACTAGATGTATATGAAGACCAACATTTCGAACGGCCTTTAAAAATCTAGATAAAGAGGAACCATTCAGGACTTTGTGAACCAAATATGACACCAGTTCTAGTATATACGGTGCCAACGCCAAGTCCTGAACTCGTCAACTCAAAAGAAAGCTAGAAAATATCCAGAGGTGAGAGGCAAGAGTTAGGAGAAAACCCTTAATGAATTATGTGTCCAATCACTGTGATGCAGGAGAGTTAAGGGAGACACTATTACCGCTCAAAACTATTACTAGAAGAATATACCGAGTAGAACACCACAGATTATTTGAAAGTAAAGTCACAATTGAAATGTTCAAATTAGGAACAAAGTCATTAGCAATAGTATTTAAAGCGTCAGATTAGTGGGAACAAATAAATTACTCACATAAGCGAATTGGTGTAGAAAAACACATACAGCTTCAACTGTTGATAAAGTAGAATACAAATGGCTCATGAATCCTTGCATAAATCGTGTGATGGTTGAGAGGCGGGAGAGAAGAGCTAAAGCCTAACCCGTGCAGACACAAGTAGACGAATTCAGATACACACGAAACGCACGCACATACTCTTCCACATATAGGAGCCACTAGGCTGAGTGGTCCGCGCTCGGGGATCGTAGTCCTGAGGGTCGGGGCTCGATTTCCGGCCAAGGCAGACACAGAGGTGCAGAGATTCTTTCACCTGATGCATCTGTTCACCTAGTAGTAAATAGTTATCAGGGAGTTAGACAGCTACTACGGGCTACTTCCAGGGGATGTGTGTGTGTGTGTGGAGAGAAATATAGGAAGTAGACATAATAGGGAGGAAATCGGTCAGAAAGGCGGGATCCAAGAGCTAACAGCTCGATTCTGCAGGCACAAATAGTAAACACACACACACACATTAGGCAGTGATGTGGTGGAGGTTCACTCCATACAAAGTTTCAAATGTATATGTGATAGAGCCCAGTAGGCTCAGCAATCTGTACACCAGTGGATTGACAGTCGAGAGGCGGGACCAAGGAGCCGATGCTCCACCCCCACAAGCACAACTAGGTGTGACTACACACACACACACGTACGCTTGCGCAGATGACGATAATACCCTTCAGCAGATCCAAATTACCTAGGATAATAAGCACAATGTATAATTTTAAATTCAATTCTCGCTCGAAGCTCACACTTCAAATGCAAAACAAATCACATTGGGAACATTTTATTGACAAGCAAATTAAACGGAATAGCGGAAAATAATTCGCTTAAAGTATAACGTGTGTTCGGACGGTCCGTGACCAGAGGAAATGAGACGATGCCATAAATTCTTAATAACTTACATTCAGAAAATGCACGGCAAGGACCAAGAAATAATTATATTCAATCAACAGATGCGAGGAAATATATGCCTTCCGCTGTGTCAACCACAAAGCCTCAGGAGACTGAATGTAGAAGGAAAATTCGGCTATAAAAAGTTTAGACCTAAGCACCGTAGTATAAAAAATCCTTTGAATATGTTAAGCCTTAAATTAACCACAATACACTGGAAATTTAGGTTAAAATAATTATCCAACAATATTATTAGAGCAATGCAATTTCAATTCAAAATACATATAAGGATGCAAAATACAATAACGTTGCAAAATACATAGACAAATACAATAAGGATGCAAAATACAATAGTAGTAGGCATTCATCAGTCTCAGCAGACTATGGCATTTCACTCAACCCGTCCCCTTAAAAATAACGTCACTTTTCGCTCGTATGCGCGGCGCTATGGCCAAATTTGGACGTAATTGGTAATGAAATCGACTCACAAAATTGACGTACTGTTCCGTTTTCTGTTTGAGTCGTGCGGCCTTCTCGACAAGCTTAGAAGAGGCAACTTTCCATTAACATTTTTCATACCGTTTTGAAACTTTATAAGAATTTCCTGCCCACCTAAGCTATCAGAGGACCCTTAACTTACTGTTGTTGAAAAAAAAATTATTTTCATTTTTTATTTTATTTTCAAGTTACGTCCAAACAGACGTCCAAACGTCCGAACGGGCAAACAGCCAAAAGCGACGTTCTTTTTAAGTGGACAGGTTGTTTCACTCTGGTTGTCAGTCTGGTGTGGTCTCTCCAGGGCGTAAAGCCAGGGCAGGTTGACACGGGGGAGAAGCTGTCAACCATGCAGCAGGTCCCTCCTCTCCACGGAACCGTAAGTCACCAATGGACTTTCCAACGTTGCAAAATACATTGACAATACAAAATTCGTAATATTACAGAGTATATAAGCAATACAAAACACACTGGCACTGTAAAATACACTAACAATACATTACCAATACAATGATTAAGCAAAATGTATTCACAATAGAGCGCAAAACAAAAATGTTAGTAATACAATACCAATTTAATAATAGCAACATAATATTAATATTGAATAAATAACAGTTTCAAACATAACAAATAAAAACTCTAAAAGTTATATATGATATAAAAAATGTTAGTGAAAGTAATAATCAAGAACCAGAACCTCGAGTGATAACATAAGTATTGAATAGCACACACAAGCGATAACACCACGCAACAAACACCCCACAAACAATAACACCACACAACAAACACCCCACAAACAATAACACCACACAACAAACACCCCACAAACAATAACAACACACAACAAACACCCCACAAACAACAACACCACACAACATAACACCCCACAAACAATAACACCACACAACAAACACCCCACAAACAATAACAACACACAACAAACACCCCACAAACAATAACAACACACAACAAAACACCCCACAAACAATAACAACACACAACAAACACCCCACAAACAACAACACCACACAACATAACACCCCACAAACAATAACAACACACAACATAACACCCCACAAACAATAACAACACACAACAAACACCCCACAAACAATAACAACACACAACAAAACACCCCACAAACAATAACAACACACAACATAACACCCCACAAACAATAACAACACACAACAAAACACCCCACAAACAATAACACCACACAACATAACACCCCACAAACAATAACAACACACAACAAAACACCCCACAAACAATAACACCACACAACAAACACCCCACAAACAATAACACCACACAACAAAACACCCCACAAACAATAACACCACACAACAAACACCCCACAAACAATAACACATCACTGGTCTCCAGCCTCCGTCATAATTCCTCTTCCCGTTGTGCCCGTCCGAAGCATCCCCCCAGATCACGGGAGATAACACTTACATTTACAGGTAAACAAGCTATTGAGCTCTTACATGGGCTATGTATATCAGCTGAGTGTTACGTCCTCGGCCCAGATAGTGATGCCTCTTTACGCCAATATTCAGGCAATGTTTGTTTACAAAACAAATAGTCATTTCTAGCCCAACCAGCTTTAACCCAAATTATAGGCGCTGCGTATGGTTATGTTTGTATATATTTGTTTCCTAATTTCAAATTATGTCAACTACAGCTTGCAGAAGAGATATTTTATTGAATTTGGGGAATAAATGTAAACATTATTTAGGTCTGTATGTGTGTTCATGGGAGTATATATATGTTTAAATGAATATGAGCAAATGTGCTTGTACTTTACAAGCACGTGTATATATAGGAATATTATATATATATATATATATATATATATATATATATATATATATATATATATATATATATATATATATATATATATATATATATATATGTATATATATATATATATATATATATATATATATGAATAAAAACTCACACCCCAGAAGTGACTCGAACCCATACTCCCAGAAGCAACGCGACTGGTAACTACAGGGCGCCTTAATCCACTTGACCATCACGGCCGTCAAAAGGAAGTGATAGCCGAGGCTATTTGAGCCACTTCCCCGACGGCAACTCGGATGGTAATCTTGGGCATAGCATTTCACCAAATCACCTCATTCTTTGGGGCACACGTGAGGAACACAAATGCGAACAAGCCTGAATGGTCCCCAGGACTATATGCGAATGAAAACTCACACCCCAGAAGTGACTCGAACCCATACTCCCAGAAGCAACGCGACTGGTAACTACAGGGCGCCTTAATCCACTTGACCATCACGGCCGTCAAAAGGAAGTGATAGCCGAGGCTATTTGAGCCACTTCCCCGACGGCAACTCGGATGGTAATCTTGGGCATAGCATTTCACCAAATCACCTCATTCTTTGGGGCACACGTGAGGAACACAAATGCGAACAAGCCTGAATGGTCCCCAGGACTATATGCGAATGAAAACTCACACCCCAGAAGTGACTCGAACCCATACTCCCAGAAGCAACGCGACTGGTAACTACAGGGCGCCTTAATCCACTTGACCATCACGGCCGTCAAAAGGAAGTGATAGCCGAGGCTATTTGAGCCACTTCCCCGACGGCAACTCGGATGGTAATCTTGGGCATAGCATTTCACCAAATCACCTCATTCTTTGGGGCACACGTGAGGAACACAAATGCGAACAAGCCTGAATGGTCCCCAGGACTATATGCGAATGAAAACTCACACCCCAGAAGTGACTCGAACCCATACTCCCAGAAGCAACGCGACTGGTAACTACAGGGCGCCTTAATCCACTTGACCATCACGGCCGTCAAAAGGAAGTGATAGCCGAGGCTATTTGAGCCACTTCCCCGACGGCAACTCGGATGGTAATCTTGGGCATAGCATTTCACCAAATCACCTCATTCTTTGGGGCACACGTGAGGAACACAAATGCGAACAAGCCTGAATGGTCCCCAGGACTATATGCGAATGAAAACTCACACCCCAGAAGTGACTCGAACCCATACTCCCAGAAGCAACGCGACTGGTAACTACAGGGCGCCTTAATCCACTTGACCATCACGGCCGTCAAAAGGAAGTGATAGCCGAGGCTATTTGAGCCACTTCCCCGACGGCAACTCGGATGGTAATCTTGGGCATAGCATTTCACCAAATCACCTCATTCTTTGGGGCACACGTGAGGAACACAAATGCGAACAAGCCTGACTGGTCCCCAGGACTATATGCGAATGAAAACTCACACCCCAGAAGTGACTCGAACCCATACTCCCAGAAGCAACGCGACTGGTAACTACAGGGCGCCTTAATCCACTTGACCATCACGGCCGTCAAAAGGAAGTGATAGCCGAGGCTATTTGAGCCACTTCCCCGACGGCAACTCGGATGGTAATCTTGGGCATAGCATTTCACCAAATCACCTCATTCTTTGGGGCACACGTGTGGAACACAAATGCGAACAAGCCTGAATGGTCCCCAGGACTATATGCGAATGAAAACTCACACCCCAGAAGTGACTCGAACCCATACTCCCAGAAGCAACGCGACTGGTAACTACAGGGCGCCTTAATCCACTTGACCATCACGGCCGTCAAAAGGAAGTGATAGCCGAGGCTATTTGAGCCACTTCCCCGACGGCAACTCGGATGGTAATCTTGGGCATAGCATTTCACCAAATCACCTCATTCTTTGGGGCACACGTGAGGAACACAAATGCGAACAAGCCTGAATGGTCCCCAGGACTATATGCGAATGAAAACTCACACCCCAGAAGTGACTCGAACCCATACTCCCAGAAGCAACGCGACTGGTAACTACAGGGCGCCTTAATCCACTTGACCATCACGGCCGTCAAAAGGAAGTGATAGCCGAGGCTATTTGAGCCACTTCCCCGACGGCAACTCGGATGGTAATCTTGGGCATAGCATTTCACCAAATCACCTCATTTTATTAAGGATTAAGGCTTTGAAAATGTAATAAGTTTTACGAAACGCGCTCAAGTGTCGCGTCAGACTAGAAATAAAAATGTATTTTGGAGAATTGATTTTTGAATTACCACCAACAGTGAAAAGAAATGTACGAAAGATAGAGAAAATTCGTGTTAGAATTATTAATCTTACTTTTTCGGTCATATTTAATAATATATATATATATATATATATATATATATATATATATATATATATATATATATATATATATATATATATATATATATATATATATATATATATATGTCGTACCTAGTAGCCAGAACTCACTTCTCAGCCTACTACGCAAGGCCTGATTTGCCTAATAGGCCAAGTTTTCATGAATTAATAGTTTTTCGACTACCTAACCTACCTAACCTAACCTAACCTAACTTTTTCGGCTACCTAACCTAACCTAAGCTATAAAGATAGGTTAGGTTAGGTAGGGTTGGTTAGGTTCGGTCATATATCTACGTTAATTTTAACTCCAATTAAACAAAATTGACCTCATACATAATGAAATGGGTAGCTTTATCATTGCATAAGAAAAAAATAGAGAAAATATAATATTTAATGAAAACTTGGCTTATTAGGCAAATCTGGCCTTGCATTGTAGGCTGAGAAGTGCGTTCTGGCTACTAGGTACGACATATATATATATATATATATATATATATATATATATATATATATATATATATATATATATATATATGTATATATATATGTCGTACCTAGTAGCCAGAACTCACTTCTCAGCCTACTATGCAAGGCCCAATTTGCCTAATAAGCCAAGTTTTCATGAATTAATTGTTTTTCGACTACCTAACCTACCTAACCTAACCTAACCTAACTTTTTCCGCTACCTAACCTAACCTAACCTATAAAGATAGGTTAGGTTAGGTTAGGTAGGGTTGGTTAGGTTTGGTCATATATCTACGTTAATTTAAACTCCAATAAAAAAAATTGACCTCATACATAATGAAATGGTTAGATTTATCATTTCATAAGAAAAAAATTAGAGAAAATATATTAATTCAGGAAAACTTGGCTTATTAGGCAAATCGGGCCTTGCATAGTAGGCTGAGAAGTACGTTCTGGCTACTAGGTACGACATATATATATATATATATATATATATATATATATATATATATATATATATATATATATATATATACACGTGCTTGTAAAGTACAAGCACATTTGCTCATATTCATTTAAACATATATATACTCCCATGAACACACATAGAGACCTAAATAATGTTTACATTTATTCCCCAAATTCAATAAAATGTCTCTTCTGCAAGCTGTAGTTGACATAATTTGAAATTATATATATATTATATATATAAATGCATAAATATGTATTCCTTCCTGTATTTCATTGATTATGTGGTGAAACACAAAAACGTTTGACATTTTCGTTTCATTTTACTAGTGTATACTTACACATAACCGGATAACTGAATCACGTATTTTTTGAGCTTATAAGATTCGAGGTACCTACAGAAGCACCATACTGTCCCCCGAGCTCAAAGCGGCAGCTAGGAGCCTTCGCGAGAATAAGGAGATTGTCGTCAAGAGAGGTGACATGACGCCAATATTCGTTATTCTTAAAAAAGACGAATATCAGGCAAAAATGAACCTCATACTCTCCGATCAAACTAAATTCCAAAGGATAACAAAGGACACTACAGCCGAATTGAAAACAAAGGTAAACAGATTGATCGAAACTGTGAACGCCAAGAAATCCGGACTCCACCTGCCAAAAGTTATTGGAGAATACAAACCTGGTTATGCATATGGGAATGTCAAGACCCACAAGCCTGGAAACCTACTTCGGCCTATATCAGTCATATACCCGCACCCACATACAGACTGGCTAAGCGACTCAACTGCTTGCTGACTCCTAATGTACCTTGTGTTTTCAGCCTGAAAGCGCCAAAGGAATTCATTGCATTACTGCGGGGAGCATGGGCCTCGGGGATAAGACCCTTGTTGGATGTAGAGTCGCTGTTTACCAACGTACCTTTGGATGAAACAATCGTAATGATAGTGGACAGAGTGTATCATGATCCGGCCTGTACTCCTCTTGACATACGAAAAACATACTAAGGAAGCTACTCCAAGCATGCACTAAAGAGGCATCCTTCTTGAGCCTGGATGGGCACATGTATAAGCAAGTAGATGGGGTCACCATGAGTTCTCCCCTAGGTGTCCTGTTTGCGAACTTCTACATGGGTATCATCGAGCAGAGGGTCTTAGTTGACATGAAATTGTAACCCGCCATATACTGCAGGTATGTTGACGACATTTTTACACAGGTACCTGATGTCCGACGTCTGCAGCAGCTGAAGGAGGCATTCGAGTAGGATTCTGTGTTAAGTTTCACTTACGAGATGGAGAATGATGGGAAGCTGCCCTTTCTTGATGTAACAGTCACGGAAAGGAACGGAGGCTTCCACGCTGCATTATACACTAAGGAAACAAACATAGAAATGTGCCTCAATACCAATAGTGACTGCCCAGATAGGTACAAGGGGAGTGTTGTCAATGCTTACGTCGACCGGGCTCTCAGTCACAGCTCAGGATAGAAGCAAGTCAATGAAGAATTCTGTAGGGTAAGGCAGGTCTTAGTCAACAACGGCTTCTCTAGCAGTTATGTTGAAGACGCCATAAAAAGAAAGTTGAAACGCCATGCAACTTCTGAAGAGTCAGCTAGCACAACACTTTTACCCCCTATTAGACTGTATTTATAGGAACTTGTTTTCGACGGCTCATAAAACAGAGGAAACAGTCCTGAAAGATATTATTAATAGGAACGTTTTCCCTATAGACAAAAATCTGTAAATACAATTGACAATTTACTACAAAAAAAAAAAACTACTCATGAAAAACTCCCCAGACACCAAACCAAAGACCTTGAAGAAAACCAACGTCGTCTATGCTTTCATATGCCCACTTGGGGACTGTAAGCCCCAAAGAACTCAGTATATTGGTAAGACAACAACGTCTCTCTCAAGGCGATTAACAGAGTACAAACAACAAGGCTCCATCAAGGAACATAAATCTCTTCTCACAACCAGACCATCAACTGAGAAATCTTAACAAACAACACAGAAATCATCGATAGATACAGCGATAGTAGGACACTCGACATCAGCGAGGCACTACACATCAGAATTCAACACCAGCAATCAACAGCCAATTTATGCATAACTGTGTTGTACCCACTTCAAGACCCCGAACCCATATAGGAGCACCAAGAGAAAGCATAGGCCAATAGGCCTTCTGCAGTTACTTTCATTCTTATGCCTTTCATACCTAATTAATATCCCCCTCACCCAAAACATTTGTGTCATATCACCTCACCCAAAATAAAAAAAAAAGCATGATGTATGTTATGTGTAAACCAAGCCTTTGAAAATGTAAGAAGCTTTTCGAAACGCTTCTAGGCATCAGACCAAAAATAAAAATGTAAAAGAATGAATTTTTGAGAGCTAATTTTTCAATTACCATCGACAGTGTCGAAAACCTAAGAAATATTGAGAAGATTCGTGTTAGAGTTATTAATCTTACCCATTCGGTAATATATAAACCTAAAATGATAACCTAACCAGAAACATCCCAACCCTAGCAACCCACCTAACCAGAAACATCCCAACCCTATCATCCCACCTAACCTAACCTAACCTACCGATGCATAATAAATGCTGATTTTTGTCAGTCAGTCCTTTCATTGCACTTTGGAATTTGTACGTTATGTGACCATAACGTACAAAATGAGTCGTACTAGATGAGAGGTCGAGTTGTGAGAGTATTAACGAGAATGTGCTCACGTGTACATGTGTAGGAATAGTGAGGTTATTAGAGCCGATATTAGCGACAAGTTACACTCGATTATCAAACTATGGGCAGGTATGCCTTTCACTCAATAATTGGGCCCAATATGATCTGTTTCTTGCCAGTCAGCGAGGCTTGTGTTGACTAGTTTACCTGCATCATCAACTTTCCCTCTCCACTTGTCAGCTTTTTTCTTTGTGGAGTCATGTACCTGAGAGGTAATTCAACATAAGGAGCTTGATTTACCATCTTCTCTTCATCAAATTTCCACTGTCAACTTCATTTAAAATTTTCTCTCCATGAAATTGGACTATTCTTCTAAGTTCTTCCCAAGTCTGTTTGAACTAACCAAATACAGCATTTAAAACTTCACGTTGAAAAATACTCACAACTTTTTTTTTTTTTACTCCAGCCGAATTTTCCTCTTAGCTCCATGTGTCTTAAGGAGAGTTGTTTCGGGTGTATAAGATTCTGGTTTCAAGTGTCTTAGAAACTGGCTTCAAGTGTCTTAGAAACTGACTTCAAGTGTCTTAGAAACTGGCTTCAAGTGTCTTAGAAACTGACTTCAAGTGTGTTAGAGTCTTATTTCAGGTATTTTAGAAAGATGTTTCTCACGGTGTCTTAGAGGGACTTGCTACAAGTCTTAAGAGAATTGTAGACGTGATCCAAATGACTTTGAAAGACTTGCTGCAAGTGTCTTAGGGAGACGTTCTACACGTGTCTTAGGGGGACTTTCTCCACGTGTCTTAGGGGGACTTCCTACATGTGTCTTAGGGAGACATGCTCCAGGTGTCAAACACTTTCCCCTGTGACCGCTCGGGAACACAAAGAATCTTGCTCAAAATAGTGCAGGAGAACAGAAAAGACTTTCTAAGAAGATATTATGATATATGAAGTTATCTCTCTCTTTCTTCCGTAAGTTACAATGACTTCACCATTCTGATACAATATATATATATATATATATATATATATATATATATATATATATATATATATATATATATATATATATATATATATATTTATATATATATATATATATATATATATATATGTCGTACCTAATAGCCAGAACGCACTTCTCGGCCTACTATCCAAGGCCTGATTTGCCTAAAAAGCCAAGTTTTTCTGAATTAATATATTTTCTCTAACTTTTTTCTTATGAAATGATAAAGCTACCCATTACATTACGAATGAGGTCAATTTTTTTTTATTGGAGTTAAAATTAACGTAGATATATGACCGAACCTAACCAACCCTACCTAACCTAACCTAACCTATCTTTATAGGTTAGGTTAGGTTAGGTAGCCGAAAATGTTAGGTTAGGTTAGGTTAGGTAGGTTAGGTAGACGAAAAACAATTAATTCATGAAAACTTGGCTTATTAGGCAAATCGGGCCTTGCATAGTAGGCATAGAAGTGAGTTCTGGCTACTAGGTACGACATATATATATATATATATATATATATATATATATATATATATATGTCGTACCTAGTAGCCAGAACTCACTTCTCAGCCTACTATTCAAGGCCCGATTTGCCTAATAAGCCAAGTTTTCCTGAATTAATATATTTACTATAATTTTTTTCTTATGAAATGATAAAACAACCTTTTTCTCTATGTATGAGGTCAATTTTTTTTATTGGAGTTAAAATTAACGTAGATATATGACCGAACCTAACCAACCCTACCTAACCTAACCTAACCTATATTTATAGGTAAGGTTGGGTTAGGCAGCCAAAAAAAGCTAGGTTAGGTTAGGTTAGGTAGGTTAGGTAGACGAAAAAACATTAATTCATGAAAACTTGGCTTATTAGGCAAATCGGGCCTTGAATAGTAGGCTGAGAAGTGCGTTCTGGCTATTAGGTACGACATATATATATATATATATATATATATGTCGTACCTAGTAGCCAGAACGCACTTCTCAGCCTACTATGCAAGGCCCGATTTGCCTAATAAGCCAAGGTTTCCTGAATTAATATATTTTCTCTAATTTTTTTCTTATGAAATGATAAAGCTACCCATTTCATTATGTATGGTCATTTTTTTTTATTGGAGTTAAAATTAACGTAGATATATGACCGAACCTAACCAACCCTACCTAACCTAACCTAACCTATCTTTATAGGTTAGGTTAGGTAGCCGAAAAAGTTAGGTTAGGTTAGGTTAGGTAGGTTAGGTTGTCGAAAAACAATTAATTCATGAAAATATATATATATAAATATATATATATATATATATATATATATATATATATATATATATATATATATATAAATATATATATATATATACATATATATATATTTATTTATGATCGATGTTCCCTTCGGGAATGTTAATTTTAAGATGAATAGGAAAACCAGGGATATACTGAACATCTTGTATCAGAATCTTTACTTTAAAAAACATAACGTTTCGAATACTTCTCGTATTCATCATCAGATCTAAAAGAAAAAACAGAAATCACAATCAAATAACTGGTAAACAAAGAACTCATACTGAATATAATTGCCTATCAAAGAAAGGAAAATGCTTATAAAACAAAACACTTAAGCACACTTAAAGTGATCAATACAAATAAAACTTATTAACTGTCACATATATTAAAACTAATTTAAAATCCATTAAACTACAAGATGAAATTTATAACTACTAAAACAAACCATTCCATTAAACTTACGTGAAGTGATCAGAAGTGAAACTTGATACCTAGCACATAGATACTAAACACTATAACAAATATTTATATAATGAATACAAATCTACAAAAAATGTATGTAAAATACACACAGAATAAACGACAATTATAAAGTACTAACCAAAATCTTATAAAAAACTTAAATATTAAATAAAATTAAATACCAAAAAATGTATTGTATATCCTAAATAAAAGATTATATTAATGTACAATGTTAAGACTTGAAATAAGTAAGAAAGGGCAAAGACATGGTAAACTAAACAAAATTAAACTACCCAAATAATTTAAAAATCAAATTACAGGGCCTACTGTGCACTATACAGTGTACAATTGAACAGCTGAAAGGTTGCTATTTAACAGAGGCCGCAGCTCCTTTATATCTTTTTATATTTATTTATATATATATACATATATATATATATACATATATATATATATATATATATATATATATATATATATATATATATATATATATATATATATATATATACATATATATATGTCGTACCTAATAGCCAGAACGCACTTCTCAGCCTACTATTCAAGGCCCGATTTGCCTAATAAGCCAAGTTTTCCTGAATTAATATGTTTTCTCTAATTTTTTTCTTATGAAATGATAAAGCTACCCATTTCATTATGTATGAGGTCAATTTTTTTTTATTGGAGTTAAAATTAACGTAGATATGTGACCAAACCTAACCAACCCTACCTAACCTAACCTAACCTATCTTTATAGGTTAGGTTAGGTTAGGTTAGGTAGCCGAAAAAGTTAGGTTTGGTTAGGTTAGGTAGGTTAGGTAGTCGAAAAACAATTAATTCATGAAAACTTGGCTTATTATGCAAATCGGGCCTTGCATAGTAGGCTGATAAGTGCGTTCTGGCTACTAGGTACGACATATATATATATAATGCATATAACTTTCTTATAATACAGAAAACACGTTACAAAACACAAATAACACGTTATATAACGTTGATAACACGTTATAAAAGGCAAATAACACATTGTATAACGCAGATAACGTAATAAATACACAAATAACACTTTATACAATGTAGATAACACGATGTATAACGCAGATAACACAACAGAAAAGCAAATAACACGTTTCACAACTCAGCAAACACGCTATATAACGAAGATAACTGGTTTCTTTCGCAGGCAAGCAAAATGAGGTCAAAGAGTTCGCAGCTCAATAATCTGATATCGGCAGACATAAATTAAAAACCCTGTGCATACCTTGACTGTACTGCGACACCCATTGTCGTAGGAATAGGAGAGGACCTGTCTCCCATGTCCTCATCCAGTGACTTTGGAAGGGTAAAGGAATAGGGTAGGGTAGGGTTAAGGAAAAGTGAGACATATAATGGGGTACTGGGCATGGTTAAGAGAGGGAGGGGGAGAAGTTGGTTGTTAGTATTTTGTCTATTTCAGTGACGCCTTTAGCTACCCCAATATTTCTCGTTGAATTTGTTTATGCCAGTTCTACAATAGGGTACGAACACACATAAGTACAATTACACAATGGTGTAGGGATACACACTTGTTCAATTATACTATGGTGAATGTACGCACTTTCCCATTTATACAACGGTGTGTGTGTGGACACACACACTGACTCAGTTATACATTACTGCAGGCTACATTGTCATTCACTGTTAGAATTTACAACTCTGCACAGCTTTGCAAAAGTGTATAAACATAAACCATATATTTACAAGTATATATGGTTGAAGACCGTTAACAATTGAAGCCTCTGTGGTATTTACATTTTGTTATTGTTTTTTTCCGTTAACAATTTGGTCGTATAAATATCAGTGATGTGTGTCAGAATTTATAACATTTTAAGAGCATTTTATCGCTGATTTGTTGATTAAAATGCCGAGTTAAATAATAGTCGGTGGGATTAATGGATTGTTTCAAGCTTAGAATAATATATATTTAGTATTGCGTTATTCACATATTCTTATGACGAGTTGGCGTCTTGGTACAGCCGATGTTTGACGTAGGACGAAAATTACTTTGAAAAAAGTTAAAGTTTAACTGTCAATTAAATAGATCGGAGAAAAACTAAATTTTTTATTAGGATTCCGTAATTTCCAACGTCTAACTGTGCCATCTGTATATAACGTTGATATAACAATAGCTTACATTAGAGTGGCATAAATCTTAACACACCAGAATGCTGAACAGGGCCCTTAAGCTCTCTCTCTCTCTCTATTATATATATATATAAACACACATCAGGCACCAACCCCAGTAAGTGACACGAACTCATAAAGCACAGGTGTTCGCGCACCTGAGAAAAACTGATACGCTAACCACTACACCACATAGAACCTACAAAAGGGAACGAAACTTCGGAGTTTATCCGATTACCTCTGTTTACCGTTCAATTGTGGTTTAGGCAAGTATTTGTGTGAATAAACGGCCCGAGTTCTCCCTTGTAATGCAATTGCTTGATGAAAAACGTAATCTGACCGATTACCACCCTGGTGCCCCTCGAGGGATCGAAATGTTGCGGATAAACTCCGAAGTTTCGTTCCCTTTTGTAGGGTTTGCGTGGTGTAGTGATTAGCGTATCAGTTATGCTCTTGAACCGTAAATATGTTTATTTTTTTTTTAATTTTAGCGTTATTAACAAAAAATGTTGCTTGTTGCTATCCCACTATGTCAAGTGGTGCTCATTATAATGATGACCACGCCGACCCTCTCATGTTGGGCACGATCCTTGCAGTAATGACAAAATTGGGTTAGGCTTGCCCTAGGCGTCTGGTCTACAATCTTGGAGAGATAGACAAACAGGCAGACATCCAATTTATAGATAACACCCACATCAGGCACCAACCCTTGCAAGATACACACACGCACCGACACACATGTATTCTCACATTCCATATTATTTTCTCATACATAATGCGAGTATGCTCATCTCAGAACACAAATGGTGTGAGCCAGCGGGAAAAGTTCACAGATATGATCGTTACGCTCAGCAAATAGGCAGGTGATGCCGACCATAACAGTAAGACCTTTGTCTTACCTGTTTCTCTACACCCCCCCTCCTTCAGTCCTCACTATGTATACGACCACCACACTCCCCACCACCACACCTCACACTCTTCACCACCACCCCCCCCTCATTCCCCACCACCACCACCACCCCACACTCCCCACCTGCACCCCCACACTCCCCACCACCACACCCCCCTCATTCCCCACCACCACCACCCCACACTCCCCACCTGCACCCCCACACTCCCCACCACCACACCCACACACTCCCCCCCACCACCACCCCCACACTCCCCACCACCACACCCACACACTCCCCCCCCACCACACCCACACACTCCTCACCACCACACTCCCACACTCCCCACCACCACACCCCCACACTCCCCACCACCACACCCCCACACTCCCCACCACCACACCCACACACTCCCCACCACCACACCCACACACTCCCCACCACCACACCCCCACACTCCCCACCACCACACCCCCACACTCCCCACCACCACACCCACACACTCCCCACCACCACACCCACACACTCCTCACCACCACACTCCCACACTCCCCACCACCACACCCCCACACTCCCCACCACCACACCCACACACTCCTCACCACCACACTCCCACACTCCCCACCACCACACCCACACACTCCCCACCACCACACCCCCACACTCCCCACCACCACACTACTGCACCATAACACTCCCCATCACCACACCCCAACACCTACTATAAGTCCCTGCTCTATCTAGCGGGTAAAAGAGCAGCTCTGAAGAGCTTAACGGAGAATATCTGGGGTAAGTGAACAGTGTCTGGATAGTTACAACACACTCTCAGCTGACTGGAGGATTGTTGCTGCTCTGCTCTTGATTGTTAGCCCGCGGCAATTCATCGTAGGCTGGGAGGGAGGGTGATTGTTCAGGTAGTGGGAGGTGGTTGGTCGTGGGGGGTTAGGAACGGGGGTTTTGGGAAAATAATTTTGCGAGTTATTTTATTAAAAATTGGGGTGAATTGCTTTTTGCTTGTCGGCAACGGTGCCCAACCACTTGAACCATCGGGGATCGAACACTAATCTGTAAGACTCGAGGACGCCGCTGTACCGACCAGTCCAAGTGTAAAGTGTGATGCCTTTCTGTAAGGGAGACTGATATTCCTTGCTATTTGTTATGTATTATCGTGGAGCTGGAAATTTTCTCCCATACTTCATTTTCTGTTTCTGACGAGTAATTGATCTCATATATATATATATATATATATATATATATATATATATATATATATATATATATATATATATATATATATATATATGTCGTACCTAGTAGCCAGAACTCACTTCTCAGCCTACTATGCAAGGCCCGATTTGCCTAATAAGCCAAGTTTTCCTGAATTAATATATTTTCTATAATTTTTTTCTTATGAAATGATAAAGCTGCCCTTTTCACTATGTATGAGGTCAATTTTTTTTTTATTGGAGTTAAAATTAACGTAGATATATGACCGAACCTAACCAACCCTACCTAACCTAACCTAACCTATCTTTATAGGTAAGGTTAGGTTAGGTAGCCAAAAAAATCTAGGTTAGGTTAGGTTAGGTAGGTTAGGTAGACGAAAAAACATTGATTCATGAAAACTTGGCTTATTAGGCAAATCGGGCCTTGCATAGTAGGCTGAGAAGTGAGTTCTGGCTACTAGGTACGACATATATATATATATATATATATATATATATGTCGTACCTAGTAGCCAGAACGCACTTCTCAGCCTACTATGCAAGGCCCGGTTTGCCTAATAAGCCAAGTTTTCCTGAATTAATATATTTTCTCAAATTTGTTTCTTATGAAATGATAAAGCTACCCTTTTCTCTATGTATGAGGTCAATTTTTTTTTATTGGAGTTAAAATTAACGTAGATATATGACCGAACCTAACCAACCCTACCTAACCTAACCTAACCTATATTTATAGGTAAGGTTAGGTTAGGTAGCCAAAAAAAGCTAGGTTAGGTTAGGTTAGGTAGGTTAGGTAGACGAAAAAACATTAATTCATGAAAACTTGGCTTATTAGGCAAATCGGGCCTTGAATAGTAGGCTGAGAAGTGCGTTCTGGCTATTAGGTACGACATATATATATATATATATATATATATATATATATATATATATATATATATATATATATATATATATATATATATATATATATATAATGGGTTATATTTATGAGAAATGACATCCATACAAAAGGAGATTAAATATATATATATATATATATATATATATATATATATATAAGTTTGTGAGGGTACCACCTCTGGTGCCAATGTGGGGACCCATAGCCTCGGAGAAGAAAATAAAAAGTATTCAGAGGAGACCTTGTGGTTTCTCACTGAACACTAATATTATCTTCTCCTACCACCCCCATTCTTATGTATGTACACATATATATTTACTTTATTTGAACTTTGTTACAAAAAAGGAGTTACATATGGGTTACAAAGATGGTTGTCATAGGTTGTCGAGTTCCTCCAGCTCCTCAGATGGCGGGCAGGAACCCTGGATGCAGAGCGCATTTCCCCTCTGTATCGCCACACTGAGGCGCTGGAAAAGAAAGCTTGCAGCTCTCGGGTCCCTTGTTGTTTCAATGAGCCTAGAACCCAGTTCCTTCAAAAAACTGGTAGCACTTTTACCCCAGGCGCCGAGCGTCTCAGAAGCAATGGGGACAAAATTGTAGTGGTGATCCAGTTCTCTATACTTACGGGATTTGGCTGCTTCCCTGTGGGTGGCAGCGCCACCTGGTTGTGCAACACTGAGGTTAATGTAGGTGTTAGCCAGGGTTGATACGCACATGTAGTCCCATACCAACTGCTTGCCATTCTTCCAGGGGTTCACTGTGATACCATCCGGGCGACCAATAAGAGCATCAGAGTTACGGGGCGTTAGGTAACGGGGCTCTCTTTCAGCTGGGCATCCAGCTGTGGTGAGGCTCCTCTTGATGATGTCGTTAACTTCACTGTGCCTCGAGTGCCATCCCCCTGTGCTTTGGCAGAGTAGGCCATGGTGACCGTACCTGTCAGCCACCACCTCGTCGCAAATACACCTATATCTGGTGTGAATTGGGGCAGCAAGGTGGAGGGCCACAGCAATTCGGAGGGCGTGTGGTGTGAGACGCGTGCCAGTTGCCGACATTGGGGTTGCTAACAGGAAATCCCCTGCATGTGGTGCTGCTACTGCTGTGAGGCGAGCAATGTCGTATTGTGTTGTTGCAGCACCCAGGCACTCTGCAGCAACTTGGTCTACAATGGGACCATCCCAGCTGGATTGCTTGTGGGATTTTGGGGATGGTGGTTGAGGTGATTGGCCTGCACGAGAGGCCCACTCTGTGGCACAGCGTGTAAAATTGGGATCATGTACACCTGCCAGCTGATGTAAGTGGGCAGGTAGAATTTCCTTCACAAGGTCGTCGGATGCTGATAAGGAGGACAGGAAGGCTGGAACAGCGATTTGCGTTGCTGTTCGAACTCCGAGGCCCCCAAGTCTTACGGGAAGAGAGGCTTGTTTCCACTGTAGGTCATCGAGAGAGAGGTTAAGGGCTTTTTCTAGCATTGATTTCAGTAACCGGTCATACTCACTTAGTTTTTGGCTACTGTAAGATGGTGAACACCTCAGAAAGTAGGTTAGCCTGGGGAGGGACAGACATCTGGTGATGAGGTAGAGTGCATCATGAGCATCAATATCCTCAATCCTCCCATCCATCCTCTTAAGGTCGGCGATTTTCTTATCAAGGACCTCATCGATGGCTTTCAACCCCAGGGGAGCTCCTAGGAGTGTGCTGTCTTCAGGTTTAGTTTTATGGATATTTGGCAGAAGACCCTCTATTCTCTCTACGATGCCCTGGTTGGAACATATTATTTCACATTTAGAAGGGTTCAGGGTGAGGCCTAAAACTGCACCTTGCTCCTGGATTTTTCTGATGTCCTCCAGGAGGGAGTCTTGGGAACCAGCTAGGGTACCATCATCCAAGAACCAGATGTTAAGCTCACTGGACAGGACCTCTGTGACTTGTTTGATGACTAAGCAGAAAAGGAGAGGAGCGAGGGGGTCACCCTGTTGGACGCCTTCTCGCGAGTCAATTTCATGTTCGCCAAAAAGTAGCTTAAGATCCATACTGTAGCATGAATGTACAAAAGGGTAGAGGGAAGGGAAATGACTATGAACCGCACGGAGTACAGCATCCCTCCGCACCAAATTGAAGGCATTTTTGAAATCTAGCTTGATAAGGGCCTTTTCGTCTGTGATGTTGGCGATGAAGGCTCGAGCTGCATGGGCTGCCGCCTCACACCCTTGTGGAATGCCAAACCCGAGCTGTTTTGGCTTCAGCATGTTGGCCGCTGCATCACTAACTGTTCTTGCAGCTGCCTTTGCGACGAGACGCCGGAGAGAATTGCCCACAGCTATTGGCCTGATCCCTCCATCCTTTTTCTTTAGAGCACAGAGAGATGCTCCAAAAAAGATAGGTCTTATGGACGCTGGTATGTTGCCAGCTAGACATGTGTTGGTGAATCTGGTTAGTTCCACCAAGAGGTTCTTTGCAATGTCACCCAGTGCAGGGTTGAGCATTTGCTTGAGGTGGTTGGGTTTTAGTCCTGTGAACCCACCTGCTGATCCTGTAGGGAAGGACATGGCTGCTTTATGGACCACAGATTCAGCCACCCAGAGAGGTTCTGCTCCGGTAGCCCCCACTTGTACAATGTCGTCCTCACGCGGAGCCCTGGGTGGGTGTTTCTCCCTTAGGGATTGAGCTGTTGCGGCATCTCTGTCGGCAATTGAGTCCTCACTGGTGATGACTCGTATTGCGCCAATAGTGTTTCCTTCTTCTATTTTCTTGGTGACTGATGTTCTGATTTTTGATGTCTCGGATATGCCACTGTTGCTCTTCCTGCCGTGGGTGTTTCTCGCGCGAGTGGGAAGGCGCACCTGGTTGTCCTCCCTGGGAAAATCATTTATAGCTTTGATGACTGAGGCAGCTAAGGTTTTGTCTCTCCTTGCAGGGGTGGCTAGACATATGTTGCCAAACATTAGGAGGTTGTGCCATGCTTGGGTCGTTCCAGGAGAGTCGTTGACCTTTCTCAGGAGGGCAGATAATTTGGCTGCTTCATGGGGGCGGGCTGCTTTAGGGATGTGTTGCAAGGTTCTGGCCGATGTTGCTTTGATAGCTTCTAATAAATTTTCTGTGGGAATGAAGGTCTGGGAGGTGTTTTGCCTTACGGGCGGTGTGGGCTGTTGATTGGTGTTCTCCCTGGGAGGGCGCCCAGAACCCAAACACCTGGCTCCGTTGTGGTAATGAATGCGCACATTATCGTCACTCAACCGGATATAGCATACCCGGTCACACGTCTGACATCTACCTTGTCTACCCCTGTTTGATAACTCATCTTGGCTTGGAGAAGCCTGGCTATCTGTTGGGAGCTGCGACATGGGCGGGCGCTGGGCTGGCGCTGGGCGGGCGCTGGGCGGGAAGGTGGACGGCGGGTGGAGACTGGAGGGGGGCGGCGGTTGGAGGCTGGGGGGGTGATCAGCTGGCCGTGGCACTTACTACTCAGGTGAGTGGTAATACATATACCACCTCTATACAAAGTGTGGGTATACACCCACTACACAATATGTGGGTATACATTGGGTGGGTGGGTAGCGTAGACACACATGGGAGCCTCCCGGCTTCTATGGGCGGGTGGTAAGGTGGCCTCGTGGGTGGGGAGGCGACGTGGTGGGGTGGGTAGGAGGGGGAGAGCAGGTACTTCCCGGCCTGGGCGCTGGGTGGGGGCGGGGGTCAGGGCGACACTAACACTGGTATAATTCCCCCGTATATCACTGCACAATAATGAATGAATCACACACTTGTAATCTGACTCACTGCACGTGTGATGTACTCACAATATGATAGATATGTTGCGCCAATTATCGCTGACAACGTAACTTGTTCAGCAAAACTTTCAAAAAAGAAAAACACAAAACACTGTTTGGCACACGCGTAACCCCCACCTCTCTCTCCTGACCACACAACACCCCTCACTCACCCCCCACCTCCCCTCACTATGGGAGGCCTGCAGGGTCCATCCTGGCCCCTCACTCCAGCCTCCATCACTCCACACTGCCAACCCACCTGTTTTGATAAGTTTTCACATAGATGGTACACCTTAGGCACTTCCGGCCACTCCCACGTCTGCTTGGTGTATTCACGGTGAATATGGTTGAGTCTTGGTACGGTGAGGCCAAGATGTCTCAGGGTAATGGCTGAGAAGGCAGCAGCTCCTCCGCCACACGTCCGTCCCCTAGGCCTCTCCCTATAGATTATATATATATATATATATATATATATATATATATATATATATATATATATATATATATATATATATATATATATATATATACACACACACACGAGTCAATGACCACGAGTTTATTGGATAAAATCATAATATTTGTGGTTGCCAGTGTTGCTGAAGATGGTAGTAATGGTGATGATGGTGACATTGATAATTATGATGATTATGATGATGGTGACATTGATAATTATGATGATTATGATGATGGTGACATTGATGATTATGATGATTATGATGTTAATGATGATACTCATCATCGTGACTTTGAGTTTGATGATGATGGTGATATATGGTGATGGTGAGGGAGACGACAGTGCTGGCCATCACGAGGGTTGTGTGGATAAAGATAATAATATTGATGATACCGATAATATTGATGGTGATGCTGGACATGTGATCAACACTTGATCACATGATCACTTGTTCATCAGTTGATAACTGATGAACACACTGTAGAGCTATTAGCTGTTCAACGCTCTTCCGCTGGTAACTAATGAACATTCTTCAATTATTGTTCAACGTTCTCATATTAGTAACTGATAAATACTCTTGAACTATTAAATATTCAACACTGTTCTGCTGATAACTGATGAACACACTGAAGTCACTAACTGTTCAACGGTCTTCAACCAATAACTAACGAGCGTTCCACCGCCAACTACTGTCAGCTAATTAGGGGGAACAGCTGTGTCCTCTTCATCCTATGAAGGAGAAACTTCACTAATTAATCCCTTGAGAGATTAAAAACAAAATATCTTAGAAATCCCTTTTTCAATGGAGACAAACAGTCAACTCAAAATTAATACCAAAGTTGCGGCAACTATTTGTGTCATAACTGAAAAACTGGAATGATTAGAATTTATATTTTTTCTTTCATTGAAGTTAATATATAGAAAAACACAATATTTTATTATTAAGTCTCCCAATCTCTCTTTCTACCTCTGCTTTTTACCCAGGTTGGTAGAATGGTAGATATCTACTGTAGGCCGAGGAGTTATGCGCGCGAGGTGGGTAGATTGGTAGATATCTACAGTAGGCTGAGTTATTGATGAGAGGTTGGTAGAGTGGTTTATATCTACTGCAGGCTGAGGAGTTATGGATGAGAGGTTGGTAAAGTGGTAGATATCTACTGTAGTCTGAGGAGTTAGGAACGAGCAGGTGTGGATTGGGTAACGGTCAATAATTCATTTGGAGTTGTTATAAGGTTGAGCGTGTGTGTGTGTACTCACCTAATTGTGCTTGCGGGGGGTTGAGCTTTGTCTCTTAGGTCCCGCCTCTCAACTGTCAATCAACTGATGTACAGATTCCTGAGCCTACTGGGCTCTATCGTATCTAAATTTGAAACTGTGTATGGAGTCAGCCTCCACCACATCACTGCATAATGCATTCCATTTATTAACTACACTGACACTGAAAAAAAAAATTCTAACGTCTCTGTGACTCATCTGGGTACTAAGTTTCCACCTGTGTCCCCTTGTTCGTGTTCCACTCGTGCTGAAGAGTTATCTTTGTCCACCCTGTCAATTCCCCTGTGAATTTTGTAGGTGGTTATCATGTCTCCCCTTACTCTTCTGTTTTCCAGGGATGTGAGGTTCAGCTCCTTTAGCCTTTCCTCGTAGCTCATACCTCTCAGTTCCGGGACGAGCCTGGTGGCATACCGCTGAATCTTCTCTAACTTTGTCCTTGTGTTTAACTAGGTATGGACTCGAGGCTGGAGCTGCATATTCCAGGATTGGTCTAATGTAAGTGGTATTCAGGGTCCTGAACGATTCCTTACACAAGTATCTAAAGACAGTTCTTATGTTGGCCAGTCTAGCATATGCCGCTGATAATATCAGCGGCACGTGTGCCAATATATATGTGTGTGTATTCACCTATTTGTGCTTGCGGGGGTTGAGCTTTGGCTCTTTCGTCTCGCCTCTCAACTGTCAATCAACTGGTGTACAGATTACTGAGCCTACTGGGCTCTGTCATATCTACATTTCAAACTGTGTATGGAGTCAGCCTCCACCACATCACTGCCTAATGCATTCCATCCGGACACTGAAAAAGTTCTTCTAACGTCCCTGTGGCTCATGTGGGTACACAGTTTTCACCTGTGTCCCTTTGTTCGCGTTTCCACCAGCGTTAAATAGTTTATCCTTGTCTACCCGGTCGATTCCCCTGAGGATTTTGTAGGTTGTGATCATGTCTCCTCTTACTCTTCTGTCTTCCAGTGTCGTAAGGTGCCTTTCCCGCAACCTTTCTTCGTAACTCATGCCTCTCAGTTTCTGGGACTAGTCTAGTGGCATACTTCTGAACTTTTTCCAGCTTCGTCTTGTGCTTGACAAGGTACGGACTCCATGCTGGGGCCGCATACTCCAGGATTGGTCTTACATATGTGGTATACAAGATTCTGAATGATTCCTTACACAGGTTCCTGAAGGTCGTTCTGATGTTAGCCAGCCTCGCTTATGCCGCAGATGTTATTTTTTTTTATGTGGGCTTCAGGAGACAGGTTTGGTGTGATATCAACTCCTAGATCTTTCACTCTGTCTGTTTCATTAAGTTCTTCATCTCCTATTCTGTATCCTGTGTCTGGCCTCCTAGTTTACGCCTAGTTTCATTACTTTGCATTTACTCGGGTTGAACTTCAACAGCCATTTGTTGGACCATTCACTCAGTCTGTTTAGGTCATCTTGTAGCCACCTACTATCATCCTCTGTTTCAATCCTCCTCATAATTTTTGCATCATCAACAAACATTGAGAGAAACGAGTCTATACCCTCTGGGAGATCATTTAC